>NC_037683.1:14538225-14869981 GCF_003255815.1 Theropithecus gelada | reverse complement strand
AAGAAGCTTTCGGGCGCACCGGTCCCCCCGCGGCAGCCGAGCCCGCCCGCGCGCCGGTGAGTAGCCTGGGGCTGGGGCCGGGCCGGTGGGGCCCCGCGGGCCGGGGAGGGGCGGGGGCCGGGCGGCTGGGCCGTCACCCCCAGCCGGGCCGAGGGCGGGCGCGCGCCCGGGGCTCCGCGGGGGAGAGCGGGAGGCGGGCGCGCGTGTGGCCGCGCTGGGCTGAGCGTGTCGGCGGCAGGGCGGGCGGGGGCGGCGGCGTGTCCGCGTGTCCCGGGGTGTGCGCGTCCCCGGCGGGTGTGCGTGTGCACCCCGGAGCGTCTGGTGGCGTTGTTGGGGTGAGTGCGTGCGGGGACGCGGGCATGGCTCCCCGCTACCCACTTCCCGAGTGGGGACGACGGGCGGAGGAGTGTACCGGGCGCCGCAGGGAGTACGTGCGGGTCTCAGGGAGTGTGTGTGTGCACGTGTGTGCATTCCAAAGTGATTTGTGTGCACGCACATGCGTGAGCCCAGGAGGGCGAAAGTGTGCCTGTGTGGGTGTGAGTATAACGAGTGTGCAGGACCGCGCGAGCGTGTTTATTACTGAGGTTGAGGGCCCCCTTTGCGCCCACCAGGCCTTTGCACAGTGATGGCCCCCAAGCCAGGGAGCCCATGGAGAGAGAAGCGGCCTGGCATGGGCTGGGGGTCGGGACTGGGCCTGATCTGGTGAACCAGGGGCCGGGAGGACAGACTCAGAGCCTGGCTGGGCCTGACAGAGGCGAAGGTCTCAAAACCAGGCTGTGGCAGGGCCACTGGCAGGACCCTCTCTGCACATACAGGCTGGGCGAGCGGAGGCTGTGGTGGGCCTCGTCCGGGCGTCTGGGCACCCGAGGACGGTGTTTTCCTAAATACCCTCCGGGCTCCCCTGTCTTTGTTCTTGACTCTTTCCAGCCAGGCCTGGGGGGCTGACCTTATACTTGCCTGTGTATGTGGGTGCCTCTCTGCCCGCCTTGCTAAGTAGATGGATCTTTTGATTTATTTATACCTTGCTTAGGCTCCAAGTGTGAGTCCCAGGACGGTAACAAATTGATCACAGCGGGCTTGGAACACCAGCTTTCGAGGTCTGTCCTTGCAGTTTTGACTGACAGGCTTTTGTGTGTGTGTGCACACTCTCTAACTGTTGAAAATCTTTGCAGTTGAAAGTCTTACTTGCTTTAAGGCAAACTTTAGAAACTCCAGAGCTCCCTACTTGCTCTGACTTTTCCAAATTCATCTTGCCTTTTCTGGGGGAAAATGTCGCCTTAGTTTGGTGTACAGTACGTGCAGGCAGGTCTTGAAGGCACGTTTAAAAACCGTGTCGTTAATGGAAGAAGAATTTCATTGAAAGGGACGCAGAGCCGGCTGGAAGCGCCTGCCCCGGACTCAGCGAGTTTGAGCTTACCGAGTGAACTTTGGACGTCTTCTTTTAGCAAACAAAACCTGGAAGGAAGCAAAAAAGACCCACATTCTTTTTCTTTTTTGTCCTGAAAATGAAAAAAAGAAAACACCTTCTGGGTTTGCTGGAAATGTCCCCTCTCCTTCCCCCATCAAGGCCAAGCCCTCCCTGCATCCCCCACCCCCAAATAAAATATGCCTGTGGGGAGCCGTGGAATGAGTCACTCCCTGGCAGAAAGCCTGATGGGCAAACATTTGGGAAGGTTCTTGCCTAACTTCCCAGAAGAAAAGGCCCAGGATTTAAAATGGTCCCTGTGGTTTGTCAGCCTCTGCCGTCCCGTCTGCTTCGGAAATGACTAAAAAGTAGTTTGTATCTCCACAAAATAAAGTCTCAGACTGAAGGCCTTAGACCCAGGTTGGTCTGGATTTAGAGCTGTTTGGGTTTCCAGAAATGGAGCGCCCGGCTTTAACTGGTGGCATTTCTGGTGGGTTTGAACAAGGGCAGAGGAGGGAAATGGGGAGGAAGTTCCCATTTACGGAGCAGAAGGGACTGTGTGCTGGGAGCCGTTCTAGGGGGTGTGAATCTCCCAGTGCTCTTCTGCGACAGAAAATGCTTTTGGTTTTGTGCACAAGGAAACTGAGGCACACGGGGGTCAAGCCTGTGTCCTGGGGCAGCTGAGAGGAGGTGGGGGCAGAATCCTAAGTCACCTGCCCAACCTCACAGCCTTTCCTCTTTCCACTGCACTTGGGATATGGTATTTGACTGGCTGAGGTGCACAGATCTGGTGCTGAGGACTTTAACACACATCCGTTCGTTTTCTTCTCATCGTAGATAGGGTTTATTATCCCCATTTCACAAATGAGGAAACCGAGGTTCAGAGACGTGACCTGCATAATTTCGTTAAAGTAGCACCATGACAGATGGTCCCCATTTACTTTTACTTATTTATTTAATTTTGAGACAACGTCTCTGTTGCCCAGGCTGGAGTACAGTGGCGCAATCTCAGCTCACTGCACCCTCTGCCTCCTGGGTTCCAGTGATCCTCCTGCCTCAGCCTCCTGAGTAGCTGGGATTACAGGCACATGCCACTGCACCCAGATAATTTTTGTATTTTTAGTAGAGATGGGGTTTGACCATGTTGGCCAACCAGGCTGGTCTCAAACTCCTGACCTCAGGTGATCCACCCAACTCAGCCTCCCAAAGTGCTGGAATTACAGGCATGAGCCACCATGCCCGGCCATGTCCCCATTTATTGAGGATATACTGTGTGCTACGTCTAGTGCCGTATTTCCCCCAGTCCACTCACCAACACTGAGATGGGAACCATCATGATGCCCATTTACAGGCGAGGAAACTGGGACACAGAGAGATGAGAGAATGCGCCAAAGACCATGTACCAATACAGAGCAGACCTGGATTTGAACCCAGGCTTGTCTGAGCCAAGCCCATGGTCTCCCCACTGTACTAGGAAGGTGGCAGGCACTGGGCTGGGTGCCTGGCCTGCGCTGAGGTTCAGTGTCATTTTCCTGATCTTACAGAGAGGGAGGTTAAGTAACTTGGGCAAGGTCATAAACCTGCAAATGGCAGAGTCGGGATTCGAACCCACGTCTCTGATTCCAGAGTTCCTCACCTTAAACCACATCTGGCTGCCTTTGTCGTGCTTTGCTTCTGTTGCATGCTGCAAAGCCAAGTAGGTTAAGACAGGCTAGGTTCCTGCAGGGCTGGGTTGCGCGAGACCTGGGAGAGGTCTTCCAGAAGGTACTGCTGGCCTTCCTCGCCCAGGGCCAGAGCTACTGGAGAGAAAGGGCCGCCATTCACATTTTTTCTTTTCTTTAAGTGCCCCAGATACTTTTCATAGGGGAAGTGTCAAAACAGTTGTCAAAAAGAGAAGAATATTTCCTTCCTCTTCTCAGGCTAGACCAAGCAAGGGAGTTGGAGGGTGGAGAGTGGAGGGCCCTGATGAATCATCCAAGATTAAATACGGGTAGCCACTGCCAGACTTGTGTGGAGATGAGGCTGGGACACTGCTCACAGGAAGAGTCCGGCGTTCTGACCCCCCGATGTCACCTTCACGGGCCTGACTCACAGTCCTAAATATCTGACAGCGTGATCCCTTCTAGGTAGGCTTCTTGTCACTTGTCATTTAAGTCCCCTGCCTGCCTTTTTTTCCCTGCTCATTTCCATTTGGATCATGGCTTCTACTACGTGTGCTTGAAATGAATGTTGTGTGCGAGGACCTATGTGGTTTGGGCCGTGTTGTGCCCCCCGCCAGTGTCGTTCGGTGTTGAAAGGAAAAGGTATTTCTCTCCCTTCCATGTATGTTCTGCAAATTGACGAACATTTGCAAATTGCTTTGAGATGCGTTAATTTAAGGTGTGAAATAATAGATCTTGTGCGAAGGCTCAGCCACATTTCTGGCATTGATGGATTTTTCTCCCGTCTGGCCTGTGATTTGGGGAGGTAAAAATAGTCCTTGTTTCCACGTTTTTATCTTTTTTTTTTTTTTTTTTGCTGACATCATTCTTAGGAAGTGGCGTGCACATGCCATGGAACTTTACACGGAACATGGAGCTGTGGGGAGCAGGAGTGCTCTTGGAGTGAGGGGTGGTCTGCGGTGGCCAGGGTACCTCCTGGCTGTCTGTGAGATGGCTTTGAAATGAGCAGACACTGTTGAGGGCCTCAGTGGCTTTTTGGTATTTGGCTGTCTTTTCACTTGTGACGCTTGGGTAATGGCAAGATAACTTTTGGGGAAAATGTTAGTTTAAAAAGAAAAAAAAAATCAGGCCAGCACTTTCCCTCATTCCTGTCTGAGCTGGTCCCTTCCCTTGGCCAAAGCTGAACTAAACCAATGGCCTTCTCAGACTTGACTTCCAGACATCGGGGCAAATCCGTTGGTGGTGTAATTTCCTGTGACATTAACTTTGGGAACTTGAACTTGGGGTGGGAGCTAGCATTTTGACATCTGTCCCTCTAACAGGACTTGCTTGTGTGGACACAGACCCACACACACGGGCTGCGCCATTGTCTCCAGTTCTGGATTTTTCCACAGATGGCTTCTCGGGTGGTCTGGTGGTAAAGAAACAGGTCTTCTAGCCAGGCCTTCAGCAGGGGCAGGATCACAGCACCCCACCAGACCTGACTGGCCACCGCCACTGTAGCTGTGGCTGGGCAAGTGGGGGGGGCCATGGGAATTGAAAGATGGGGTGGCCAAGATCTGAAATGCATTCAGTTGCAGTGGCCTGGATCTGCACGGAGCCGTTCTTTCTTTCTCTTAGACATCTGCGTGGTGGTGACCTCATAGAAAAGAAAAAAGGGGCTTTATGTGGGAATTCCATAGAGTGTGAAGGAATTTGGACAGGGGAAGGGGGAGGGAAGTTGCCATTCAGAGCCTGCAGTGCCTGCATTTTCCCCGAATTGTTTAACCCTCGTGCTTCAGAATTAGGCTGAGGTTTGCGGGGTGGGTCGTGTTGACCCGGGTGAACAGAGATCCCTTTAAGAAGAACTCCATGTTCCAGAGGCGCGTTCTTCCCATACTGCAGGTGAGTGGCAGTATGGGAATTAGTCCACAGGCCCCTTCTCGAATGCCTGCCCTCTCTTGTTCCTTGTCCTCAACGTCTTTGAAACTTGGGCTTGTTGGGAAACACCTGCAAAAGGTTGGATGCACATGACCTTCAGCTCTAATGAATCCAAGCTGCTGATGAGGAATCCACTGGGCTCCCAATCCAGAGAGCTTCGCACACACCCGCTGGGGTTGAGATGAGCACTGGGTTTATTTATTGTGGACTTTTGGAGTCGGAAGGACTCTCGCCAGCCGTTTGTTTCACAGAATGGAACCTGAGGCTCAGAGAGAACAAGGCGCTCCCCTGCAACCGCATTGAGAGCCTGGGCTCGGGCACCCGATGGAGTGAATGAGGCTGGAGTCCCAGACCTGCCTCTCCTGAGCACGTTGCCCACTGCTCTGAACCTCAGTGTCCTCATCTGGAAAACAAGGACGATATTATGACCTCAGAAAGTTTGGGGGAGGAACTAAGTGAAATAATGCATTTCAGATGCTCAGCACCTTGTAAGTGCTTGATGCCCATTCCCCGAGATTGCATGAGAGACATGGAAAAGCTTTAACGACCAAGGACCCACCCAGGGTCACTCAGCCAGGACCCATAGTCCGTGGCCCAGAATGTCTCCAGTGCCCCTGTATTGAGGCCCTAAACAAGTCCGGAAGTGGGTGCCGGGGACCCCTCTGGATTCCGCCAGAGCACCTTCCTAGGATCATGGCTCCCAAAACGGAAGGGAAGGAGACAGTGCAGTTTGCAAAGAGGCAGGATTTAAGCACCAGGGTGGCCCTGTGGCACCTCAAGAAAATGTTTGCCTCTCAGTGTCTGCTCTTGTCCCCACCCACCCCCCCAAGGCAAGGCCATAAGTCCTCGGTGTGGTGTTGGAGGTCTCTGAAGGCCCTGAGAGCTGTGTCAGCCACGGTGTGTTATGAAGCAAGGCAGATGTTTTGTTAATTATTTACACAGCGTCAGCCCTGCAGAGGACTGCGCTGACAGGAGCGGCTGGCACAGGCCTGGCTGTGGGGCAGAAGTGAGCAGCCCTCTTCACCCAGCAGTCCTCCTGAAAAGGTCTGCATAGCAAGGCCTGAGGGAGTCCCGCACATTTTGTGCACCCGCCCCCTGCAAAGCCGTTTGAGTTTCCCTTAAACTGGCTCATTTTCCTGAGCCGGTGGAGAGATCCTTGCCCTCTGGAAGTGGCCATCCCTGTGGGGCGGCTTCTGTGCCAGCTCGTCACAGCCTAGACCCAGCTGTAGTCACCAGGAGAAGGTGTCACCAGGCTCTGGAGGTTCACTCCTCTGCAGTCATCTCATGCAAGGAGGGCTTCATGGGGGCCCAGCCCCTACTCCCTCATCCGCAAAACAAGCCAGTGACACCAGGCACCAGCCCTGTGATCCTCCAGCACCCCTGGGGGTGATGTGCCTTAGAAATTCAACTTTAGGATTAGCATTCTGCTAAGAGGTTGTACCATATGACAGAAAAGGTAATCTAAAAGTCACAAAGACCAGGACGGGCCTGGTGGCTCATGCCTGTAATCCCAGCACTTTGAGAGGCCGAGGCGGGCAGATCACTTGAGGTCAGGAGTTTGAGACCAGCCCGGCCAATATGGCAAAACCCCATCACTACTAAAAATACGAAAAATTAGCTGAGCGTGGTGGCGTGCACCTTTAATCCCAGCTACTCGGGAGCCTGAGGCGTGAGAATCACTTGAACCCAGGAGACGGAGGCTGCAGTGAGCCGAGATCACGCCACTACACTCCAGCCTGGGCAACAGAGCGAGACACTGTCTCAAAAAAAAAAAAAAAAAAAAAAGAATTCTGCAAAGAATGGTGCCTGGCATCAGAGCTTTCCCTGAAAGGCCACTAAAAATGAGGAATGTGAGCTCCGGGGAGGCGACGGGGGGCAAACCCACCTTCCTGTTGCCTGTTTTACATAAGGAGGTTTTGCATAGGAGTCATTTTAAGATACGTGAAATAGCCAGAATAGATAAATCCACAGAGACCGAAAGCAGATTGGTGGTTACCAGGGCCTCTGACGGGGGGCATACTGGGGAGCAACTGCTTAAGGGACATGGGTTTTTATTGGGGTGACGCAGATGTTTTGGAACCAGATGAAGGTGGTGGTTGCACAACATTGTGATTGTAATAAATCCCATCGAGCGGTTTGCTTTAAAATGGTTAAATTTATCTGAGAAAAATGTTAAACAGAAAAGTTTTGGCCAGGCACAGTGGCTCACGTCTGTAATCCCAGCACTTTGGGAGGCCGAGGCAGGTGGATCATGAGGTCAGGAGTTTGAGACCAGCCTGACCAACATGGTGAAACCCCGTCTTTACTAAAAATACAAAAATTAGCTGGGCATGGCGATGGGCGCCTGTAATCCCAGCTACTCGGGAAACTGAGGCAGGAGAATCACTTGAACCCGGGAGGCAGAGGTTGAATCACTTGAACCCGAGATGGCACCACTGCACTCCAGCCTGGGCAATAGAGCGAGACTCTGTCTCAAAAAAAAAAAAAGACAAGTTTCTCTTGCTTAAAAAAATAAATAAAAGCATGAAAACCGTCTCCTTTTACACATGGGGACATTGAGGCCCAGAGAGACATCATAACCAGCCTCCGGTCCCACATGCAGCCTGCTGCTGTGTAGCCTAAATCAGATCACTGTCCCAACTTTCAGGCTAAGACTCTGGTTGTGACACCTGGGCCTGGACTGCGGGTGAAAAGTTTTGATGCAAAAACACAGACCTTCCACTGTCGTGTGGGCTAAGGGGACTCTCTTCTGCTGACCAGAGATGCTTGTGCTGGCTGGTGTGTGGCACATTCTCTCATTCCTTCAAGACGTATGTCCGGATAGAAGTCCTGTGTCAGACATTGTGCTGGGAGCCCGCACAAAGACCCTCTAACGGCCCCACCCATTGGCCTCTCACCACCTGGTGGGGACAGAGGCTGTCACAACCCCTTCTTAGGTGCTCTTGATCGATTTGCAGGTGGTGTCTTTTGGAATGCACTCTCTGGGGAAGTAGGAGAGCTTGCGGCGGTGAGCGGTGTTTGAACCCACCTGGAGGGAGACGTGGGGTTTGCCAGAGGCCTGAGAAGGCTGGGGTGAAGGGCAGGTAGACCCCAGGGTGGGGAGGCAAGTGGGGCTGGGAGGTGAGAGCCGGGGCTGTGGAACTTCCTTCTGCTTCCTCGGCCTTTGCTCCCGTCGGTAGATCGCCTTACCAGGCACTTGCCGTGGCTCATGTTCTAATCTAACCCTTAACCTGAGGGAACGCGCTTCATCCTCCCAGTGATGCTGTGATGTGGGTACCATTATGCCCAATTTATAGATGAGGAAGCAGAGACCCAGAGAGTCCAGGATCTGTGGTACTTGACGAGCATCAGCGTGAGTGCTGTGAGGACACCCACAGCCTGGGGGTCTGAGCTGCAAATCGGAGGACAGAGGCTGCCCTCCGGAAGTGACCAGGATGTGGGCTGTGAGCTGCCCAGATCAGGGCCTGGGTGAGGGCCCGTAGGCAGCTGGAAGGAACAGCGTGCACCCAGGTACCATGCCAGGGTCCCTGAACATCCGTCTTGTCATCGCATAGTTGTAACCTGCATCACAGACTGAACGTGCGCTCCAGGAGGGGGTAGGACTGGGTCTGTGGACCACAACGGTATTCTCTATGCCCAGCATCGTGTCTGGCACATAGGAGGAGCTCAATTAATATTTATTGAGTGAATGGGAAGTTTTAAGTGGACACGCCGCGGCAAGATCTTTGGAGAATGTTTATATGGAGTGAACGCATCTGTTAGCAAACGTTCCTCACTCCCCTCAGTAGGCTGCGCAGGGCTGAGTTGAGCTGAGCTGGCCCTTCCCTGGGAGAAGAGGTTTCTTAGAGAAATGCTCATCCTGGAATTATTCCAATGAGGAGGGACCTAAGCCCAGAAGGGCTCTACCTCCCAGAGTTACAGGCTCTCCTTCCTATGCCCCTTCCCTGCAGAGGCAGCTCCCACATGTCTGCATAGGAGGGCTTTGGGTTGGAATGGGTCAGTGCTGTGTCTTAAAGCTGCATTTTCTACCAAGCACGCACTTATTTTGTTGAGAGGGCATTTTTTTGGGGGGTTGCTTTGAGGAAAGGGTAAGCAAGCCACCTCGTGGCACAGACATGACTTTTCAGCAAATAAGCAGGACCCCAGATTCCACCCCGTCTTAGAAAGCAGGAAACCCAGCATTGAAAGAGGAAAGATTCTGTAGCTGATGTGGCCTTGGCGGGCCACCAGGGTGGATGCCCAGATGGCAGGATCACTGGGCACCACATGGCACACAGAAGGGAGCAGAGGAGAGGGAACCCGCCCCTGGGTTTGGCAGGTCCGGTCGAGTCCGCCTGGATTCAGTTACACCAGGACCTCGAGTGGGCCCGGCGTGCCGGACTGAGTCAGTGTGTGTACATTTCCTTTGTTCATCTCCCCGGGGAATGTAGTGGCCTTTTGTGTTTGTTTAAAATGCCAGCCTCCTTACCTAACCCAAGAGGAAATGAGGACTGAGTTTTTGTCTGTGCAGAGGCTGGGACAAGTGTGGGAGCCGCCTGCTCTTGGAGCCAGCCTGGTGGCGACAGCGTGGCATTTGGGAGACATTCGGTGGTTTTCTCCAAGGGGTAATGGGCACACCGGGTGCTGGGCTGCCCCTAGACTGGGCACCAGGACCCTGAAATGAGGAAGCCTCGTGACCAGGTTTCACGGCACCATTCAGCAAAGGATGGCTGAGCACCACACGCCTTCTTGGCCCCTGGGGAAACATGCAGGAATCAGATGAGGTACCTGCCCCATCTTCCTAGGGAAATGTGCAGAGAAAGTGCTTGTACTCCGAGCTAACACTTTTCACTCATACAGACCTTTATGGTGTTCTGTGTCTTCAGACATTGATCACCTGTAGGTGAGATACATCATGGCCCCACTTTCCAAACTCCCAAAGGGGCAGTGATCTGTAGAAGTATTTAGTGCCATTCAGGGACGGGAGAGGTGGTTTGGAAGATGCTGTCTGCTGTGCGAAGTCCCTGGATGCTCAAATGGCTTATGGGGTGGCATCTTTGAAATTACACAGTGAGGACATATGGTCACTGTGATGTGCTAATGTTAGCAATTGAGATATTTAATTACCCAGAAAAAAACCCTTTTCCTACCCAGCACAGGTTACTGGAGAGCCTTTATTTCTTAGGAGGAGGGTCTTACACAGTGTAATTTGGACCATCAGATAGAGAGTCATTATCCCTCATTCATTTATTAGCTAATTAAGTGGTTTATCTGGTCACACATTTATTCCTTCAGTTGCCATTCATCCAGCACTGTTTGCTGATGTACCTGGCCTGGTGCTGGGCACTGGGGGTGGAATGAAACAGAACAAATATGACTGAGTCCCTACTGTGTGCCAGCCCACAGGGTGTGCTGTGTGCCGCAGGTGAATGCATTCACTTCCCAGTGGACATGTAAAGACCACCTACTGTGTGCAGACTCGTGGAGGCACAGAAATGCAAATGGCACCGTCCGTAGTTGTTTGGACACTTGTGGTGTTTTGATGGGGTCTTTGGTCCTAGCCCTCTCTCTGCTTGGTGTGATATACCCAGTCAGCCACTGTTCACAGGCCACGTGGTGACATCCCCGGAAGGAATCAGAAACAATCCAGATGCCCCAGGAACCGACGTGAGAGCAAGGCATCCGCTTCACACGTTGTGTCTCAGTTCAGCGTCTTGCCACCACCCAGCATTTTGAGACAGAATGTGAGATCGCGTAGTTGGCTAAATATATAAATATTTTATGTCTCGATATTCTCAAAATGAAGCCCAAATGCACAGAACTGCAGCACATCAGTGCTATAGATCATATGTTATAATAATCTGATGACATGTTGTTTAAATATTTATGGACTGATGCGACATGACAATGGGGGAGAGAGGAGGCTCAGAGCAGAGTCTCGGCAGATGCGGAAAGGAGGGAGCAGATTCCTGTGATCCTGAGAAGCGTCACAGGATGCCTGGGTTTCTGATGTGATGTTTGGAGTTTTATGACAAAAACAGTGGCTGACATTTATTGAGCACTTGCTGAGTGCCATACCCTTCACTGATACTATGTCATTTAATCATCACAGCATCCCCAGAGGATGGGGTTCTTATTAACCCCAAGGTACAGAGGGGACACTGAGGCCCAGTCAAGGCAGTGGTCCACCCCAGACCCCACAGCCAGCGAGTGGCTCAGGAGCAAATCCAGGCTGACCCCATTCTGCATTCTAGCTCTTAATTACTGTGCCCTGCTGCTCTAGGGGTGACAGGTCATATCCGAAAACCCTCCACCCCTGCCTGGGTGACCCCTTGCTTGGTACTAACTGGACTTTTTTTTTTTTTTTTTAATTGAGACAGAGTTTTACTCTTGTCACCCAGGCTGGAGTGTACTGGCATGGTCTTGGCTCACCACAGCCTCTGCCTCCCAGGTTCAAGCAATTCTCCTGCCTCAGCCTTCCAAGTAGCTGGGATTACAGGCACCCACCACCACGCCTGGCTAATATTTTTTTGTATTTTTAGTAGAGGCGGGTTTCACCATGTTGACCAGGCTCATCTCGAACTCCTGGCCTCAAGTGATCCGCCTGCCTCAGTGAACTTTCTAAATCACAGGAAAGGAAGGTGATGTCTGTAAAATGTCAGGTGGGGTTGGAAGGCACAAGGAATGAATATCTAGCCCAGGAGGGGCAGGGAGTAGTGTGGAAGGGCCACTGCATCCCAGTGCCTGGCACATAGTAGGTGCTCAGGAAACGTGGTTCTTGAGCCTCTGCCCTTCTCTTTGTTGTTGGTTTTGCAGAGTCGTTAAGGGAGTTTACTGCAGACTGTCCCCCATACAAGTGTCCTGTAGCCCCTGAGGCTTTGCCTCATCTTCTCCCTCTCCCTGCAGTGCCCTGGGAGGAATCAACTGACAGCCCTTTCAGTCTGCCACCGTCCAGCCAGTTAAGGCAAGGTGTTCCCCTTTTATAGAGGAGTCTCCTAGAGCCAACCGCAGCATCCCTGCCTTTGGAAGCCACCTGGAATGTGCCAGCTGCAGTGGCCGTTCCTTCCATGCCCCCCATCCCGCTGTGTGCTCCATCCCCCCACATCTGCCGCTGTTGGTTCTGCCTGTTGCGTTACTGCTCTGTGACCTGGATCCCCTCCAGCACAGAGGTCTCGAAAGGTTGATCAGACATCCTCAGCACCTGGAGTGGGGCCTGGCACACAAGACGGCAATAAACGGCCAGCCATGGAAATTCACCCCACAAGACCCACAGGGCGGGGGCTGAGTGTCCGAGAAGCCTCTTGGGAAGTGATGGTCTTAGACCTAATGGTGTCTTCCCATTCTGCAGAGGCCTAGGGGTGTCCCTAGGTCCCCAGAGTGGGAGGGTACAAGTCAGAAGGCCATGAAAATGGAACACAGGGCCAGCTACAAAATTTGTGGGGCCCAGTGCAAAATGAAAATGCAAGTTCCCTTATTCAAAAAATAGTAAAAAACAAGAAAAAAAGTTTTTTCCTTTCCTTTGCAATCTCTCTTTCCATCTGTCATGATGTTTTTTGTTTGCTATTTAATGTCTCACCCCCTGGGTACAAGATACTTGCAGGGCGAGCGCAGACCTCACGGGTGTGGGCGCACCTGCCCCCGACCCTCCTGCCTGCATCTGGGCCCCTGCTGCGGGTAGCGGGTGGGGGAGCAGGCAGCTGAGTACCCATCCTGGGGAGGCAGCTGAGACTCTGTGCTGCCAGCACATGCTGCATTATTCCACCAGACTCCACTTAACACAAACTCGAAGATGACATGAAGCGTTTCAGGACAGTGAAAGCGCAGCATGAAGCCCTACGCTTGGGGCTCCCTTCTTAGGGCAGGGCTGGGTCACCTGGACATGAAGCCAGCCTGATGGGAGGGGCCATAGCACCCACACACACATTTCACACAGAGCAGGGCCCTTTTATTGGTTCTCTCCATGGGGCTGGGGCCAGATCTGATTTGAAGGGAAAGTTCTGTGTTAAGCACTGTCTGCAGACTGCGGCCCCGGCAGGATAGTCGGCCAGCCAGGAGCTCTCCTGAGCCTCTGGTGCCAAAGACACACTGTGGTCAGCCCTCCCTGACTTAATCTCTCACATCATTGCCAGAGATTTTTGCACTAACAAACCCATCCCCTCTGACTTCCGTTCCTTGAGTGACAAGGGTCAGAAATCAAGTGACGCAGTTGCCAGCCTTCTTACACGGGAACAGCGCCAAACACACGGTGCCCCAGAGATCAGAGAGGGCAAGGAGCTCAGATTCCACCAGCCATCACGCTGTTCCCAGCCCTGAAATGGGGAGGCTCAGCAGCCACAGGGAGTGACGTCTGATTACTCTGAAAACATGGATGAGGAGGCTCAGGTGCGGGGTACTTAGTCCCCACTGTGCACCAGAGACCTGGCCAAGTACTTTCCGCGTGTTGCCTTCATTAATCCTCGTGGGCTTTGAGCTGATCCCATTTTTCAGATGAAGTTTAACTAAGGCTCGGAGAATGAAGCTGCCAGTCCAAAGCTGTAAGCCACACAGTTTGGAAACTGAGATTTGAACCCAGGCCCTGGCCCCAAAGTTAGTACTCTTTGCATGTGAATCCCAGGCACACTGGCTGGCTGAGGTCCCTCCCGGGCTGGGCCTCTTGCCCCCACTGTCTGCTGCATCTGTGTGGGGGCAGGACAGGGGCCAGACCTCAGTGCTGCTGCCTGTCCACTCCTGACCCTGAGCAGTTACCCTTGTTCTTGGCAGGAAGCAGATCTCAGGGCCACGGCTCCAGCTTTTCTCCTGCAAGGCCTGGCCAGCTCTGTGGCTGTACTTCTGCCCAGAGAGACAGGTGGCAGCGGCAGAGTTAGGCACACCTGGCCGTGAGTCACACCCACCTTGTGCTCACCGTGTCTCTTGGGCTTGTCACCACCCACTCAGGTCTCCGTTTTCCCATTTGTGGAGCAAGGGGTAATAGCAGTTCCTGTCTCTGGGGCGGTTTTCCCGATCCATTGTGGTAAGGGTGTATAGTCCTCAGTTCCACGCCAGGCCCAGAAGTGGCATTTGATCCTCTGTGTTGATGGTAAACAACATGGTGTGGGGTGAGATCGGAGCTTGGTGGCCCCTGTGACTCTCAGGAGCACCTCCCCAGGTCAGGGCATGTTGGTGGGCTCTCAGCCCAGAATTGCCCTCTCTAAGGAATTCATCCCTTGCTTGTTTTCTTTGTTCATTCATTTTATCCCACAGAGCCAAGTGCTCTGTTGAGATACAGTAATGAGCCCCAGGCATGAAGTCCCTGCCTGCAACAAGGCTGGTGTTATGGTTCCTAAACAAGAAACAGGTGCAGGGTTCCTGGCCAGGCAGCACTGGGGAGAGGTAGCTGGGACAGCGTGGTGGCCCATGGCTGCCACAAAGAATGGAGTTCCTTCAATGTCTTCCTTCCATTACAGGGCAGTCCCTGGGGATTTAACATGCTGCCTTTTGTGTGAGGTTCCAGCACTCCCAGGGTCCTGGGAAGGCCTCATCGGGCTTGGCTTTGCTTCAAGGTGTCTTTGAGAAATCAGTTTTTCTAGTTGCAATTTGGGAGTTTTCCCCAGGCTCTCCTAAGACTCAGAACCGCTCCCCCTAACGCTGCTGGTCATGGGGACCTGCCTGGGCCAGGCCCTGGTCACATGTGATCGCATCGACTTGTCTCGGTGACCTTGAGAAGCAGGTCCTATTAATTCATTTTACAGGTGAGGAAAGGGAGGCTGAGTGAGGCTGCATCATTTGCCCAAGAGTGCCCAGTGTGCCCACTGCCAAGTCAGGATTTGAACCCACGCCCGTGGCTTCCAGACCACACTCTCGGAACCACTCTGTCCTGGTGTGAATGATGTTTTTTTAATTCTTGGCAGCAGAAAAACCACAGGTTCTGCTCAAAGCACTAGACTCTCAGCGGACACCTACCATGTGTCAGGGCCATGCTGGGTGCCGCAGGAGGGCTCTGCAGAGAAGAATACAGACAGATTGTTGGTGCTAAATTGGCCTGAAAAATGACCGTTTCTGCATGAGCCAGGATTGTGTTGACTCCTTGCTCCAAGGCTGTGAGGTTCATGTGACAGATGAGGAAGTGGAGGCTCAGAGAGGCTGTGTGGTTTGCCGAGGTCACACAGCCCCGGTCAGCCTTATTCCACATCCACCTGCTCTGTCTGCATCATCCATGGTGGTCTTCGGACTAGCTTGGGCCTCCCCAACATCCTGCATTTGGATAAACTGAGGCCTGAAGAACAATTCAGGGCTTGATCCCGAACGGGGGCGGGGACGGAACCCTTTGCATACTTGTGGAAATGGACACTCATTCCACAGCGAAATTGCCTTCAAAATGCCACCGATTCTCAGGGCAGGAGAAGACCTAAGAAATGACAGCGGGCAGTCAGGGCACGTGTGTCTGTGACAGCAGAGGGGCCCGTATCCACCCTTCCTGGGACCGACAGCCAGGGTGATGGGGTTTTATAGCATCTGGAACAGGCAAACCTTTTATAACAAAATGTTTCCAAAGCTATCCCATCCCACCGTTGGCAAGCAGTCCTTAAACGGCAAAGAAGCAGCCGTGCTCCATATTCACGAAATGGTGAGCTGGCATTTAGGCCATTTATTTAAAGCGGGAGTTGAGGAGGCTAAAGGCTTCAGTTCTGAGCCGCGGCTCGCAGCCTCGCTGCAGCAGGGGAGCGTCATCTTCAGGGTTTTCTTCCCATTTACGGGTTTTTTTGTTGTATATTTGCAAAATGAGGCTTCTGCTGGCAAAAGCAGGTTTTAGCGAGTGCGGCAGCTCTTTCAGGACCTAATAAGGCCCCAGCGGAGGGTGAATTCCAGCAACACTTTCCTTCCCCCCAGGGCCCCCCCATTCCATCTTGCCTCATACACTTTGGGCACAGGGTACCATTCATCTTGCTTCCCATTAATGGAATTACTGCCATCACTTCTGCAGGATGAGATGGGCCCTTTGGAACTGCCTTGGGGACAGAGGCAGGATTGGCCGCCGGGGGTTTTGCTTAGAGGGGAAGGGAAAAGAGAGAGGGAGAAAACTCTTACACATGGATGCCTCCTTGGGTGGTAAAGATCCTTGGCCATGGAGGATAGAGGCCGCAGGGCCCATCCAATCTGCTTCCTGCTCATATCCCATGTGAGCCTCGCAGTGGCAGGGCGTGTGATGGCCCCAGTGGCAGATGTGAACGGAGCTTGACACCTGTGTACCATAGCCCCTAGACTTCAGAAGAAGGGAAGGAGGGGACCCAGGATTTACGGGCTGCTCACAGATGCCTGGCACTGCACTGGCCAAAATTTGGGGACTGGTATCTCTGTCCTCATTTTTAGATGAAACAGCAGAGGCCCAGAGAGTGTGGACACTTAAGCTTTGAGTCACACAGCTCATAAGCAGTAGCGCTGAAGTTTGAACCTCAGTCTGTCCATTTTCGCGGAGGACCAGCAGTGCCCCTCCTTGAGGCTCCAAGAAGCAGCAGAGCAAGGACTCACAGTCCAGGTACCTGTCAGCAGCCTGTCCCAGCATCACCTCCCAATTCCCTGGGAAAGTGAGCAGACATCTGGAGGGTTTTTTGCTTTCATATAAGAATGTTGGTCGAGGACAATGCTGAATGTCATGTATTCCATCTGGACATCTGATAGCATTTCAGGGGTCTGGGATCCTGAGGATGAGGGAGGGAGGTGGGGAGCTGACTGGTCTGACACACTGTGCTTGCCATCTTGCATGTCCGTTTGCAGCAGGGCTGGCAATCATTGTCCTCTCCAGTTCCGGGTCGATAGATTGATAGGGGCTGCCTGAGATGCCATGTTGAGAAGGCTTTGGAGACTGGCATTGATTAGTAGTGCCTGCTTTGTGCACAGGAATGAAGAGATGGGTGTGAAAAGGACCAGACCTAACTTAGTACAATTCTTAACCTGAGCAGGGACCCCAGGGGCACCAACCCTGCTCCGTTCTCATGATTAGTTCATTGTGTGCCTCACCACACTTCCATCCCAGGAAACTCCAGTAGGGTGAGACTGTGCACAGCACACATAACAGAAGGAAGGATTGATGAAGGCTCTGCGGCCCCCAAAGAGCCAACAGTTGGAATCCTACAGTGAATGTTTTTAAAAACATATTTTTAAATGTCTAGGGATGAGATCTAGGTGCCCACTTATTTAAACCAGGGCCATTTCATCCATGTCACTAACTTGCTGGATATCTTTGAGTCATGGTTTCACCTGCCTGAATCTTGGTTTCCTCATCTTCGCTCCCAGCACTGTGGAGGGGTAACCCTGTTGATGACAGTCGGGGAGCCCAGAACCCATGGGTAGTGGGGTCGGCATTCAGAAATGTCAACTCTGGCTGCCTGCCCCTGCCTGCCGGGCCCTGTCCTCTGCCGGGCGGAGCTCCAGGCTCTCTAGGTCTATAATGCTTTCCTTCTCTCTGTCTCAAACATCACTGCCTCTGGGGAGTCTCTCCGTCTCAAACATCACTGCATCTGGGGAGTCTCCTCTGACCTCAGCACACTGCTTAGAAACCCCTGCTTGGTGCCCCCATAGCCCTTTCGGCATCTTCCCTGGCATGGCCCCCCCAACCCTGTGAGGCCCACTAACGGCCAGTCCCCTGCCCCAGGATCCCCTCCAGGGCTGGGACAGACCCACTTTCCTCTGTGGTCTCAGCGCTCAGCCCAGGGCCTGGCCTGGCGAAGGCCTCGGTGACAGTAGTGAGGGGAGGGAGAATGCACCCTTCGTTTGTTCCTCAGGCCTGTGGCCACGGGGACAACTGAGATACTGAGACCAGTGTGTCCAAAACCCAAGCCTCTTTTGGGGACAGATAGGTCAGTGAGACAAATGGAACCGGCTCTGTGACTCACACACCCACTGTGCTGCTACAGCGATCCTTTAAAGGACAGTCGGGTTTGATCGTGCGGGAGGCATTTGGAAAGGTTTTGAGCAGGGGCGTGGCCCCCCGAAGCAGCGTGTGGCCCGTGGAGGCTGGGGGGGCTGGGAGGGTGCTGTGAACTTCAGGAGAGATGAAGGGAGTGGCGCTGTCCTGGGGAGAGTGGGGAGAAGTGGGGAGTGGCCTAGAACAGTGCCGGTGCCTGGTGTCCACAGCCTGAGCTCCCGCCTGGAGACTCCTGGATCAGGGAGCAAAGATTTCAGGGCTGCGAGTCAGGAAACGTGCTCCCCAGGAGCTTCCGTGGCTCCGGAGTCTCCGGAATGATCTCCGGATGGGCGACTGGGGCAAGAGGGGACTGGGTCCCTGGTCTTAGTCTCTCATCAGTCAAGGAGGGCAATGTGCTTTTTGCCCTTGACTCTCCTCTGACCCAGGCCCTCCATACCTGGATCTGTCTTGGGGGCAGGGTGAGGCTGAGGCCCACAGAAGCCATCGGGTCAGCCTAAGAGCAAGAGTGGAAAAAGAAAAATCACGAAGTAATAATGTATTAGCCCCTGTGGCACATCGAAGGGGCCGGTGAATCCCTGTGGACTCAGAGCAGACGGTGGCCGGAGCAGTGGTTGTCTCTGTGTGGCTGGAGTGTGTGCAGAGGGGCCAGTGCTTGAGCCTGAATCTTCACAGCCCCTCCGCCACACACGCGAATCCTAACAGTATGTTACTATTGATATGTACGTATTAACTATTAGCTTTTTAAACAATAAGTGCTCCTCCTCCTGCTATTGTGGCTTGTTCATCAGAGCGCCCTTCACATCAGTAGGAGTTGGCCAGGTGGCAAGGGCCTGCAGTTAGAGCATGGGGACACTGTGTGAGCAGGGTGCAGAGGTGGGAAACAGTGGTTGCAGGAACCCGTAAGTGGCTCTGTGGAGCTGACATGGTGGAGGACAGATGTCACTTGGGCTCGATGGGTCAAGGGGTCTTAAGTGCTAAGCTCAGGAGGGATGGCAACCCGGAAACCTTGAAGGTGGATAAGGAAGGGGCGATGGAGGCTTAGGAATATGTTTCTGGTGGCTCATGTGGAAAATGATGGTGCTAAGGCTGGGAGGACTTAGAGGCCAGTGGGGAGGCCTAGGTGTTGATGCCACTGTGGCAATTCCCGAACCTCTCAGCTACCTGAGGCTGCACTTCCACCCAAAAAGAGTCCTTGGCTTGGCCGGGCATGGTGGCCCACACCTGAAATTCCAGCACTTTGGGAGGCCAAGGCAGGTGGATCACATGAGGCCAGGAGTTTGAAACCAGCCTGGCCAACATGGTGAAACCCCATCTCTGCTAAAAATCACAGAAATTAGCCGGGCATGTTGGCACACGCCTGTCATCCCAGCTACTTGGGAGGCGGAGGCAGGAGAATCTCTTGAACATGGGAGGCGGAGGTTGCAATGAGCCGAGATCGCGCCATTGCACTCCAACCTGGGCAACAGAGTGAAACTCCATCTCAAAAACAAAACAAAGAATCCTCAGCTCTTTCTCCTGTTCCACCACCCACTCCCACCCTTTCCTGCTGGTTGTTGGGGCGGTGGGGGGCTCTCACCTCAGCACCCTCAGCCTCTCTCAGCTTTCCTGTGAAAAACCAGGCCCACGCCTGCCGACTGGTTAGAATAAATGATAAAATCTGTGAAGCTCCCAGCAATGCCTGGGGAGAGGAAAGAAAGTGTTGTCTTCCCTAAATTCTGATTTCTGCATGTCATTTACTCTCTTCCCTGTCAGAGAAATGGTTTTGATTCCTGGGGACGAGAGAGGCCCGCGTTCACGGGAACGCACCCGCAGGCCCCATCCAGGCAGGTCGGCGGCAGCCGCGGAAATCATTTGTATCCCCGATTTCAAGGCTGCCTCGTGAATCAGCAAGAGCCCTACTCCGTGTGTGCTGTGGGGAGTGCATTGTGTTGTCCCTGTGACTGAATTTTGATCCTCCCTGCATTTATTTGTTTATTTGGGTCTGGAGAAGTCTGAGGTGAAGCTGTGAGAAGGGGCGTCTTTGAGTTTTTGTTTGTTTTGTTTTGTTTTGTTTTGTTTTGTTTTTGAGACGGAGTCTCGCTCTGTTGCCCAGGCTGGAGTGCAGTGGCGCGATCACTGCTGACTGCAAACTCCGCCTCCCGGGTTCACGCCATTCTCCTGCCTCAGCCTCCCGAGTAGCTGGGACTACAGGTGCCCGTCACTACGCCCGGCTAATTTTTTTGTGTTTTTGGTAGAGACAGGGTTTCACCGTGTCAGCCAGGATGATCTTGATCTCCTGACCTCGTGATCCACCTGCCTTGGCCTCCCAAAGTACTGGGATTACAGGCGTGAGCCACCACGCCCGGCCGTCTTTGAGTTTTAATACAGTATGTACCACCACATAAGGACACTGTGGTCAACAGCAGACTGCCTATGTGACTTTGGTCCCATTAGATTATAATGCCATCTTATGACTGTACCTTTTCCACGGTTAGACCCACAAATACTGACCATTTCATTACTGTCGCCTGCAGTACTCGGTACAGGACCATGCGGTACAGGTGTGTAGCCCAGGAGCGACAGGCGACACTCTATCGCCTAGGTGTGGGGGAGGCGAGACCGTCTGGGTTTGTGTAAGTCAACTCCGAGACGTTCACACAGTGACAAAATCGTCTAATGCTGCATTTCTCAGAGTGTGTCCCTGTCGTTAAGCGATATGTGACTGTTTGTATCTGTGGCACTTCGTATGCGTTGGGGGCGTGGGCTGGGCTCGTAGGTTCCCCTAGGTGAGCAGAAGTGTCCCAGGCAGTGAGGAGGGGCCGTTCCCAGGGTCTGTCTGGGCGTTGTTTTCCATGGAGGAGAGGTTGCTTAGGAAGGTGAGCCCAGGCTAGCCCACAAGCCCTCACTCCCTTGCAGACCCAGGTAGCTACAGGGGGATTCTAGAGGAAACTGGGTTCTGCCCACCAACAAGGGGCTCAGCCACACATCCCCACCCCTAGCCCACCACAGGACTTAGTGCCCACTTGGGATGCGGTCAGAATATTTTTAGGTCAAATGGGTGCATGAGGGTGGGCAGGCAAATGCGTCAGATACCAGCTGAATGACTTCATGTATGTTGGTTGATGCATTTTACAGCTGGGGAGACTGAGACTCAGAGAGGCTGAGGGTCTTGGCTAAGATGCCCAGCAAAGAAATCTTCATACCACATCTGACTCCCCACTCCCTTGAGAGCTCCCGTCACCTACAGCACCTGCCCCAGCCCCTGCCTCAGTGCGGGGAAGGATCAGTGGAGACCAGGGCGGGGGGACTAAGCACGATCTCGGGCCTCCTGTGTACCAGGGCACTTTGCCTACACAATCTCATATTAAGTAGATCTCCTTCCTGGTTTTCTCATCACAAAAATGAGGCTTAGAGAGGTGATCGGTTTGGGCAAAGTTTCCCAGCAAATAGGTGGAGTGTCCCATATTTCAATTCTGGCCTGGCCTGGAGAGGAGACTTGTCTGCTGGAACAGGTGGAGAATGGATGGCTTCAACCTGTCTTGGTGGGATAGCCTGGGCTGTGATATTGGAGGCATCATTTTCCCACCAAGAAAGAGCAGGAGGGTCTTTATGGGGGCAAACAGGGCAGGGAGCTCCCCCTTGGACCCCTGAGAAACATGGAGCTAGATTGGGCCTGATACCAGCCTAGTCCCTTTACAGCCTGCTCCAGCCTTTCTCTTCCCCCCCTCCCCCCCCCCCTTTTTTTTTTTTTTTTTTTTTTTGAGATGGAGTCTCACTCTGTCGCCCAGGCTGGAGTGCAGTGGCACGATCTCGGCTCACTGCAACCTCTGCCCCCTGGGTTCAAGCGATTCTCCTGCCTCCGCCTCCCAAGTAGCTGGGACTGCAGGCACACACCACCGTGCCCGGCTAATTTTTGTATTTTTAGTAGAGGCGGATTTCACCATGTTGGCCAGACTGGTCTCAAACTCCTGACCTCAAGTGAATCTCCTGCCTCGGCCTCCCAAAGTACTGGGATTACAGGCGTGAGCCACCGCTCCTGGCCCAGCTTTTCTCTTTCTGACTTCACTTGTCCCACCTGTGCAGTGGGAGGACAGGAGAACCCCTTTATCTGTTGAGTGCTGATTATGTGCCAAGGAATTTGCTGCATGATCTGGTCTGATGGCCCCAGCAACTCTTTGAAGCCCAGCCCTTTATTGGCACCACCCAGTCACTTCCTGGCTGCGTTTCCCTCAAGGCGCATATCACTGTCTGAAATGACCACGTCTGTTCACTCTCGTGTCTGTGTCTACCTCCCGACCACGCAGAACCTGTGGGAGGGGAAGGCATTCTCTGTCTCGCCCACTCCTGTGTCCCCAACCCCTCGGACAGTGCCTGGCTTCACGAGCTTCTCAAGAAATGCTTAGCAAATGATGGCAGAATGGGTTAACCCTGGTTTTCTCAAAAAAGGAATGGAGGCCCACAGAGGGCAGGCCTGTCCCTGGGTCACAGTGCCAGGGCAGGATTGGAGCCCCTGCCTGCCCAGGATTAGCTTGGGCCTCTCTCACGGACCGGTTTTGAGCCTGGAATTCCAGGTGTGCCTGGCTGTGTCCCTGCAGGTTCACACCACCCAAAGAAACTTCCAGTCCATGCTTGTGGCTTTGGATCAGCTCAGAAAAAGTGTGTCCTGTGACTGCTCGAGGAATCTGGGCATTTAGCCCAGAAAAGAGTGTGTTTCCTGGCTTCCTGAGAACTGGGGCCCACCCTGCCCCCGGTCTGGGCGTGCAGAACAGGAGGGAGGGGAGTTGAAATCGGGGCCTGGAAGGCTACGGCATCAGACCTTATCATCCAAGTGAGGCTTGCCGTTCACGCCGAGACTGTCCCGGCCGAGCACTCCAGGAGAGGGCATCCCCACCATCCGAGCGTCCTCTGAGATGGCAGCAGCGCCTGGGGTCGCTGGAGAAGAAACATTCCTCACACTCATGTGAATGTTTCCCCGGGCTGCTGTCCCGGCATTGGGTACCGTGGGGCAGACATGGGCGTGACGTTTTGCAAGCACGAGGTGACCAGTCCATTGGGTCATCAGGCCTCCAGGGCCACATGTTTGGAACGATATTCCTGGAGCACCAGGCATCTGGCCCCTCGCTCTGTGGCCAGGCACGGGTTTATGAGAGGACCCTGCAGAGAGAGCTGGGGTCCTCAGCCTTGACGTCTGCACATTGTGCATCATTTCGCTCTTTACTTTGCTTTTTTCTCTTCCTTTTTTTCTTTTCTTGAGACAGGTTCTTGCTCTGTTGCCCAGGCTGAAGTGCAGTGGCATGATCTCGGCTCACTGCAGCCTTGACTACCTGGGCTCAAGGGATCCTCCCACCTCAGCCTCCCAAGCAGCTGGTACTGCAGGTGCATGCCACCACAGCCAGCTAATTTTTGTATTTTTTGTGGAGATGGGGTTTCTCCATGTTGACCAGGCTGGTCTCGAACTCCTGACCTCAGGTGATCCACCCACCTCAGCCTCACAAAGCGCTGGGATTACAGGCGTGAGCCACCGCACCCGGCCTGCTTGGTTTTTGTTGAGAAAGATCAGAGCTTCCCTGCTGTGTCTCCCGCTCTTCACTTGTGTTTTCTTTTCTTCCTCACTAGCGGGCTGCCTCGTGACTGGCCTAGGGGTCTCCTCCCTCAGACTGGGAGATCACCCAGTACTCAGAGGGAGTTCACTAGAATTACCCTCATGTTCACTGGAATATAGTGGTCCCGTTTCTGAGAGAGAGACCCCCTTTTTCTACTCATAGGAGAGTGGAGGAGGCCAGCCGTGCTTCTCCTCAGCCAGGATTGAAAAAGTCACCTAGCACAGTGGCCTGAGTCCACTGGTTCCCAAATCCCAGTCCCAGGCCGTGTGAAGTCTTCCGCAGACCCATGGTGAAATAAGAACAGGAAGGCCTGGCTTGGCATAGCTACTTTCCATGTCAGCTGTCCTTTCTTTTTCTTTTTCTTTTCTTTTTTTTTTTTTTTTTTGGAGATGGAGTCTCACTCTGTCGCCCAGACTGGAGTGCAGTCTGGGTGCGATCCCAGCTCACTGCAACCTCCACCTCCAGGGTTGAAGCAATTCTCCTGCTTCAGCCTCCTGAGTACCTGGGATTCCAGGTGCGTGCCACCACGCCCAGCTAATTTTGTATTTTAGCAGAGACAGGGTTTTACCATGCTAGCCAGGCTGATCTCGAACTCCTGTCCTCAGGTGATCTGCCTACCTCTGCCTCTCAACGTGCTGGGGTTACAGGTGTGAACCACCACACCCAGCCTGTCCTTTCTTTTATGAAAGATGGTAATACTAGGTGGACGTTTTATTTTAGATGCCGGAAAAATCTGGCAACCTATGTCTGCCTTCAAAATGTGGGAGAAGCTGTCCAGGCCTGTGACACCCCCAGGCCTGGGAGCCATTGTTGTGCTTCTGCACCCAGACACAGAAGTGGAGCCTGGGGGAGACTTTTGCCTCGAGAACCTCTGAGTCATGGCCACGCACGAGCCCCCGGCTCTGCCCTGGTGTGTGGTGGGTCGTGTTGGTTTGCTAGGGATATTATAACAAGTTACTGCAAACTGAGTGCTTGAAAACAATAGAAATTCATTCTCTCGTGGAGAATCCTGGAGGCCCGATGCCTGAAATCAGGCTGGCGGCAGGCTCAGTTCCCACGGAGGCTCTCACACAGCACCTGCCGTGCCTTTTTCTGACTTCTGGCGGGTGCCAGCCACCCTCCTTGTTCCGTGTTCCGTGGCTTGTCTACATGTCCCTCCAGTGCTCGCCTCTGTCACCACATGGCCTTCTTCCTTGTGCGTCTGTCTCTGTGTCCATCCCTCATAGAAAGACACCCATCATTGAATTTGGGCCACCCTAATCCCATGTGACCCCAGTGTAACTTGATTAGTATCTCCAAGTAAGGGCCTATGCCCCAGTTCAAGATAGACAAGGGTTTGGGGGGAACATTACTTACAGGGGGCGTAAGGGATGAGGAGGGCAGATCCAGGGAGCCCGCCCTCATTCCCAGGAGGAGACAGGAGACCAAGGCGCAGAGTCTGGCGGGGGAACGCTGTCACCACAGTGAGGGCCAGGCTGAGGCCACAGCGGGTGGGTCAGACATGCCCACTGAATACTCAGGGGCACAGGGGAGGGCCAGGGTCCCCCTGACTCTCTGCATCCCAGATTCGTTCCTGCGCTTTCATACAGGCCCCAAAGATGAGTGCTGAATAAATAGATCTTGGTCTTCAGCACGATGTTTTTTAAAAGCAGGCTTGCAGCGTTTAGTCCTTTGGCTACACCAGCCAGGACTACTGAGGGCTGAGAACGTCTCAGCGCCCAGCACAGGCCGCCAGCTCTGGCTTTGCTCTTTTGGGTGGAAGAGCGGCCCCTCCCAGTAATGACAGGGCCCCGCCATTCCTGGCAGCGCCCACCAGCACGGCCTCCCCCGCTTTGTGGACAAAGGGCAGCCTGTGGGGCAGGAAGGAGGGAACCCAGCCTCTCCTGTTCCCCCAAGGGCCTTTATCTATTTTGGCAAAGGCCCGGTGATCAGACGTTTCCGCCCTGACAACTCCCTGCCAAGTGATCTCAAGCAAGGGAGTCCCAGAGCCCCACTGAGCCCCACTTTTCTCCTGTGAAGTGTGAGGCACAGTTCCAGCCCTGTGCCTCTCGGGAAGGCTGGGGATGACAAGGCGAATCCTTCCCGTGCCTAGCCCAGGGCCTGGCACGTGGTAGGTGCTCAGTCAATACTGAATGAGAGAGAGCATCTTGGGGCCAGGAACATAAATTTCATGCCACTTCTGCAATGGAGCCTCAGTGGGGCCTCTTGGGAAGGAGATTCTATAGGCGTTTCCTTCCCCACATCCTGAAGACACAGTTAGCCGAGACGACCAGGCAGGGCTGGGGAAGTTGAGTGTGCGCGGGTAGCATTGGACAGAGGACAGATGTGCTGCTAATCTGCATCTCAGGCATTGATTGGTCACATGACCCATTGAGTAAAACCCACCTAGACTTGGTATCGCAGGAGGGAGGGTAGTGTGCAGGGAGCCCTGGAAGGGAGCCTGGAGAGCTGGGTGCCAGCCCTGGCTCTGCACCACTTGCCAGCCATGTGCAGGCTGTAGCGGTGCCCTGTGGATCCTACTTCCTGAGCCTCCCCTCTGTAACCTTGATGCCACTGCTGTCATTCTGGCCTGTATCCCACAACTCGCACAGGGCTTGCCTCGCCTCCAGGCCTTTGCATATGCCATGCCCTCTGCCTGCAGTGCCCTGCCCCTATTCCTTCACTCAGAACTGCTTCCCGTTCTGAGGAAAAATCCCATGCCCCAGGTAGACTGCACACACGTTTCCCTGTGTTTCCACACCCTGCTTTGCAAAACAGCGGGCACACTGGTTGTAGTTTATGCAATGCCTAAGAGCCCCATTGAGGATGGAGATTGGTCCCGCTTGCCTAGCATGCGGTCGGTGCCCAGCACTTGTGTGTCCATTGAGTGAGCAAATAATGGAATGTCTGGAGGCCTGTCACACCTCTGCTGTGTGGCTTGGTTTCCCCATCTTTAAAATACTGGATGTGGGCCAGGCGCAGTGGCTCCCGCCTGTAATCTCAGCACTTTGGGAGGCTGAGGTGGGAGGATCACCTGAGGTTGGGAGTTGACACCAGCCTGGCCAACATGTTTAAACCCTGTCTCTACTAAAAATACAAAAATTAGCCGGGTGTGGTGGCGCACATCTGTAATCCCAGCTACTTGGGAGGCTGAGACACGAGAATCGCTTGAACTAGGGAGGCGGAGGAGGTTGCAGTGAGCTGAGATGGCACCACCACACTCCACACTGGGAGAAGAGCGAGAGTCTGTCTCAAAAATAAATAAAATAAAATAAAATAAAATAAATTAAATTAAATAAAGTAAAGTAAAGTAAAATAAAATAAAAACAAAAACAATACAATACTGGGTGTGGACTAGCGGAGTCCTTGGTGAAACGTGAGGCCTTGAGTGAGTGGACTCGGGTCTCTACTGCTCCCAGGAATAGAACGGGAGTGTGGCAGCAACACACACACGTTTGTTTAATGATTATCCAATGTTGACCCAAAACTATGAACAAAGCTCCGGGGATTTTTCTGGGCGTTCAGCACAAAATTCCCGGTTAATGGGTTCCAGTGTCTGAAAAGGCAGGACTGACATGGTCTCTATGGAGTCGTTCTGACTGCAGCTGGGCCCTGTCCTTCCACACCTGCCCCTGCAGGAATTCTCCCAACGCCTGTGGAGGGAAGAATGTGTGTGTCTGGGGTCCGAGACCACGTGCACTGCCTGGTGGAACTTTCTCTGTTCTTGCATGTCTGGTGGGAGCTTCCCTTAATGACACGTCCAGTATTTTATTTTATTTGTTTATTTATTTTTGAGACAGAGTCTCACTCTTCGCCCAGTGTGGAGTGCCGTGGTGCCATCTCGGCTCACTGCAACCTCCACCTCTCTAGTTCAAGCGATTCTTGTGTCTCAGCCTCCCAAGTAGCTGGGATTACAGACGTGCGCCACCACACCCGGCTAATTTTTGTGTTTTTGGTAGAGGCAGGGTTTCTGCTAAACCCTGCTTCTGCCGAGATTCATCCCCAACTCCAGGCTGGCACCAGTGTTCAAGCCCCTGCCTCTGCTGTCTCCCAGGTCTTCACATTTGCACCACCCTGACTCTCATCTGCAAAATGAAGGCAGGAATGCCCACGTCATGGGGTGAGCTGATGGACCCAAATATGTGGTGCAGTAGGTGCCACAGAGTAGTGGCACGTGATTTCGTGGCTCTTGTTAGCATGAGTATTCCTTACTTTAGAGAGTGGAGCAAGACAGACCAGCAGATTGTTTAAGCCAAAAAATGTCTGTTGTCTGAAGAATTTTGTTTTGGAAGGCAAACCCAGGTTTTGGGTCAGAACCGTATTCCCTCAGGAACGGCACGGTTGAATGTCGTGGCATATTTTACAGGCTTGGTGACCACTCAAGTCTTTGAGCCCTCCATGCGGGTGCTCTGAGGTCAGGCTTTTCGGGAAGCCCTCGCACAGCTGGTCTGCTTGTCGCATTGGTAGCACCATTTCCACAGAGCAGGCTCTGTGTGGCTATGAATAGATGTTTTTCTCACTCTTTTCTTGGATGCCTGAATGGCAGGCTCCCTCCTGCAGTCCCAGAGGCCGACCTGCATGTAAAACTCCAAACGGACATCAGCGTGGGGTCGTCTGTTCCTGCTTGGACTTGAGGCTCTCAGCGAGGCTCAAAGAGCTGGGTCGATGGCTGCCGTGACCCAGGGAGCCTCTCGAGAGTCTCCCAGGCTATACTTTCTAAAGGCTACCGAGTGAACTGAAGAAATCAGAGTTCACGGAAGAGGCAGCAGATCGGAGCAACAGCTGAGATGGAGGAGGATGGTTCAGGATCTCCAAACACGGGCCTGCTGGCTCCATGGTGTCCAAGCCACAGATGCAAAGCCTGTTAGGACAGGAAGGACACGAGACAGCAGCCAGGGCCGGCCGCAGACGGGAGGGCTGGGCCACCAGCAGCTAGGAGTGTGGTTTCTGGAGCCACACAACCTGGGTTCAGATCCCAGTTTTTCCCACCTCTATTGGGCAGCATACTGTAGGCCTCAGTTTTCCCTTCTGTAAAATGGAGATAATAATTTACCTGTATCACAAGGCTGTTATGAGGATTAAAGGAAGTTAACATGACTCATGTGCATAGGACGATGCTGGGTACACAGTAAATAAATACAGATAAACTGAGGCCCAGAGAGGGCAAGGGACTTTGCTGCGGTCACTCAGCAAGTCATTGGGGCAGCCAAGGCTGAAACTCATGACTCCTAGTCTCGTGGACAGTCCCCCCCTTCCCCACCCTCCCCCTCAGTCAGACTTTTTCAACACTGCCTTTTGCAAAGGAAATCGCGTGACCCTTCAGCCCACAAGAATTCCAACTGCACAGAATGTCTGAAACCTCTTCGGGCTGGCTGGGGGCCTTGTTGCAATTCTATTCAGCTGTTAGTTCTTTTTTTCCCTTCTCTTTCTTTTAAAGCTCTATAGGATCCTCCTTTCCTGTCTCCACAAACAGAAAAATTAACCTCTTGACAAAGGAGTTGGAAGACTTGAGTCCCTGCTGTGTGTCCCTGAACCAATCCCCCAGCCTCAGGTCCCCCGGCTGTGAAATGAGAAGGTGTCCCCTGTTGACAGGGAGGTGGCCCCACCTGCCAGTCTGTGATTTGTGATTGCCACAGAGACAAGCCAGCTGAGAGGTGCCACCCCTGACGACGGTCGGGTGAGTGCTGATTAAACAGAATCTGGTGACACATCCTTCTAAGAAGCAAGGTGAAACCTACCAGAGATACTGCGTGCTTCCGCCCACCTCCTCGTGTCAAAGGTGATTTGAGTCATCAGACTGGCCTGCACTTTTCTCGCTCTGCTGTTTCCTTGCAGTGCCCCTGAGCCACTCGGGGTCCCATCTGCAGACTCCAGGGCGTCAGACCTGAGGGGACCTGGTCACCTTCTGATTTCTGCTGGGCGCCCCAGCCATGAGCTTCAGAGGCTGCCAGCCTAGTGTGTGAATCTGTCTCCGAAGCTGCTGACACGGGTAGGGACTTCCCCTCTCCGAGCTTCAGTTTTCTCGTCTGTGAAATGGGTGCCTGGGGGTGAGATGAGGTACACAAGCCCTACCCTACTTCACTCCCCTCTTCCTTCCTGCCCGAGAGGCCCCGGCTCCCCTGGGATCCAGCTGAGGCACAGCAGGTGTTGATATGTCCAAGTCCTCCCTGGCTGCGGGGGACAGGGGACAGAGGGACAGCTGGCCACGCCAGGAAGCCTGGGGACAGACCCTCGGACATCAGGGTCAGGAGCATGCAGGGTGCAGCCCTCTTGGCCTAGTGACGGGGATCCCTAGGGGAAAGACCTAGGGGCCAGGAGGTCATGGAGGCAAGACTTGAACCCCGGATTGGGGCCCCCAGGTCCTCCTGTCCTTTGTGCAGGCTCACTTTCAGGTTACCCTGGCACCAGCAGGGGCCAGCCTGGTTGGGCCTGGGAATTCAGAGATGGGTATCAAGGTGGGCCTGGAGCACAACATAGGCAGATGCAGGGCTGAGCCCAACCTTGCTACCTACCCCCTGGTAGGGGCCTTGGGCAAGTCATGGCCACTCCTGAGCCCCCATCTCCTTATCTCAAAAATGAACATCCTTCCCACTCTTCCCACCTTTCAAGGTTTTCATGAGGCTTCCTATGATAGTGTGGACAAAAGTCACTCTGTAGACCATCAAAAATTGCCTAGGCCGGGTGCGGTGGCTCACGCCTGTAATCCCAGCACTTTGGGAGGCCGAGGTGGGTGAATCACCTGAGGTCAGGAGTTTGAGACCAGCCTGGCCAACATGGTGAAACCCCATCTTTACTAAAAATACAAAAATTTGCTGGGTGTAGTGGCATGCAGGTGTAACCCCAGATACTTGGGAGGGTAAGGCAGGAGAATCACTTGAACCTGGGAGGTGGAGGTTGCGGTGAGCCAAGATCACACCATTGCACTCCAGCCTAGGTGACAGAGCGACACTGTCTCAAAAAAGGAAAAAAAAAAAACCGCCCAGAGGAAATGTGTCATGTCACCCTCTGGGGCATTTCTGTATCCCTGTCACCAAGGCAGAGTCTGGTATGGAGTAGGTGCTCAGTAAGTGTTGAATGAATGAATGATAAAAGTTACGTATTACATACCGAGTGTCACCCAGGGAAATTTCCATAAGGCGTTCTCATCTTCACAGCAACCCCAGGAGCTTAGGTATGGCCCATTTTACAGATAAGGAAGCTGAGGCTCAGAAAGTGAAATTACTTACTGAAGGTCACATTGCAGGTGGCTGAGGAAGTCAGGATTCACATCTGTCTCTTGAGCCCGTGTCCTTTCGGGTGCTCAGGTGCCCACTGAGTTATTCCTTCCCTGGGGTGCGCTGGTGAGTGTTCAACAAACAGTTCCGGGACGAGGGAGATTTGTACACACCCCTGACTTGTAGCATTTGCCAGTTCCCGTGGTGTAAAGATTCCCACCATGGCTGATTTCAAGCAACCAGTGTGGTATCAGCTGTCTCACAAAATCCCTAAAATGTAACAAGCTGCCCCCATGAGCCAGAAGCCAGCTTAGTGCACCCCCATAGCCCTCTCCTTTGCACAGCCCCTTGCTCACCTAAGAACAGCCGCAGAGTTAGGAGTGTCCCTCGAGGCTGAAACAGCAGACCGGAACTAAGCCAATGGCTTGGGTGGGAGTACCTGTGCCTGTAGACCCCCAGCCCTGTCCACCAGAGGCCGTGGAGCTCCCTGGCGTCTCAAAAGCACACACAGACTTGGATGGATGAGACCTGAGGATGGATCTGCAGGACCGAGACTGGAATATTAAGGTCGGCCAACCCCACGGCGTGCGATATTCCTGCCAGGCCTGGAGCAGAGCCCTGTAAATGCCGGGATATAATGGACAATAAAAGTCACTGGAAAATAGTGACTCTCCTAGGACCCCTGTCATCTCTGCCACATGCTGCCGCTGGAACCGTGAGCCCTGTGATCATGAGGCACAATCGTCATGTAAATATATAGGGTCTCTCGCCAGCCGCGCGCCAAGATTTATTTTATAGAGACAGTGGGGGAGGGGGCCAGCTCAGTTTCATTGTCCTGGTAACTTTGTAAAATGCTTTGCCATCACCTCCCAGCTCCTGGGAGGATGCAGCAGGAGCCAAGCGGCCTCACTCGCCCTCTCAAAAGCGAGCTCCCCAGAGGCCCTGGACACCACCTTCTAGGTCCACAGGCCCGAAGGCCTGGTGTCCATAAGGCTGGAGCTCCCGGGAAAGTGGGTTTCTGGAAATACTTGTTGCAGGGATATTGCTGTTGCATGAGTACTGGTTGTTTATGATTACAGGAATTATAATGGTAGCAGTACCCACATTGATTGATGGATGGATTAATTGATTGATTGAGACAGAGTCTCACTCCATCACCCAGGCTGGAGTGCAGTGGCTCGACCTCAATTCACTACAAGCTCCGCCTCCCGGGTTCACGCCCTTCTCCTGCCTCAGCCTCCCGAGCAGCTAGGATTACAGGTGCCCACCACCACGCCCAGCTAATTTTTTGTATTTTTAGTAGAGATGGGATTTCGCCGTGTTGGCCAGGCTGGTCTCGAACTCCTGACCTCAGGTGACTCACTCACCTCAGCCTCCCGAAGTGCTGGGGTTGCAGGCGTGAGCCACCCCGCTCAGCCCAGTACTCACATTTATTAAGCTCTTCTGCATACCTGGGCCCTGATAGTCCTGGGCTGGGATTTTACCTGCATGTAAAATACCTCACTCGGTCCTCACAGCAGCCCTACAAGATGGGTCCTACTGTGGCTCCCAGTTTATAGAAGAGGGAACTGCAAAGGGATGACCCTGGGACTGGCCCAAACTCACATGGCCGGACGGAGGCAGCACCGGATTTGCACTCAGGGCTCTCAGACCCCTGAGCCCGTGCCGGCTGCCACTCCACCTCCCCACTGCCTGGCCTGCTCTTCCCAGATCCAGGACATTGCCTCCCTGGAGCCCCCTTCAGTGCCCCACGTTGAAATTAATGGCCGCTTCTGTGATTCAGTAATGCAATTAAGCACTTCAGGGTTTTTTTTGTTGTTTTGTTTTTTTGTTTTTGTAGAAACAGGGTCTTGCTCTTTCACCCAGGTAGAGTGCAGTGGCACAATACTAGCTCTCCACAGCCTCGAACTCCTGGGCTTAAGTGGTCCTTCCACCTCGGCCTCCCGAAGTGCTAGGATTACAGGTGTGAGCCACCACGCCTGACCTAGTTAAGCACTTTGATTGGATCCCGCCCCCACCGCCAACACACACACACACACACACACACACATATGTACACACTCCATCTGCTCCTTCGCTGAGGGGAGGGTGCTCTGGACACACTGCTGAGGGTGTCCAGGTCAGGACTCAGGCCTGCATTCCCATCCAAGCTCTGCCTCTGCAGCTAGGACTCCCTGAGCCTCAGTTTCCTCATCTGTCAAATGGATACACTGTCTGCCTTCCAGGGTTGTTTTGTGAGCACACAGGCTGCCACTATCCCTGAAGGATCCGGCCCAGCACCTGACACTGATGGGTGCCCTGGGTGCATGCCTCCATTCACACACCTCCATGGCTGTGTGTTGGGGAGCCCAGGAGGCATCCAAGCCACAGCTCCATGTGGCTGTGGCTACTGTGCATGAGGAGGGCAGTGTGCAGGGGCTGGAGGGCTCAGAACTGATCCAGGGTCCAAGAACAAATTCCCTTAGCAATGCCAGACCGAAAAGATCTGGTTTTCTAGTGCCCAGAAATGAGCACGTGATGAGACGCAGGATCCCCAGCTTAATTTCAGAGCAACCCAGTGAGGCACAGATCCTCTGTCAACCATACAAGAAACATCTGAACAAGAAGAGCCCTTCTAGACTGTGAAGTCCAGCCCACCCATGTTGCGGGTGGGGAAACTGAGGCCCAGAGATAGCCTGTGACTTTCCCAAGACCATGCAGCCCTACAGGAGTCCGAGCTCTGACTCCGGGGCCACCAGAGCTCACACAGAGCAGCTCAGAGCACAAGCCGCTCCTGCAGAGCTAAAAATGGCCACATACTTCCTAAGCCCAACTCCAGGGTTCAGCGAGGATCCTGGTCAGGAGAGCGACACTGGAAGGTGCAGGGGTTGCCATGGCGTGGCCCCAGATGCTGTGATTTTGTGCCAGCCCTGTCACACCGTACGGGTGGTAGGACTGGGTAAAGAAGACGCCGCCACTCGGACGCGCCGAGCTGTGCACAGCTGCATGGAGATTGTGCTGGGGGCTCGCGGTGACTCTCAGGAGGCCCCGGCCTGGCCTGTCTGGAGCCTTCTCTGTGAATTGACGCTGGCAACGCCCACTAGCAGGGTTGTAGGAGCATGGATCTGTGGCCACCTCCTCCAGGGGTGCCGCATGCATCAGGTCCTGACTGGGAGTCCAGCCCCCAGGGCCTGTGGACGGCTGGCCTGGGCCCAGCCTCAGCCCCCCCAAGGGTGCTGGTACCTGGCATCTGCCCGACAGTTGGGGCCGGCTGGCAGGAAGGTGTGTGGCAGGTGGCGGAGCCTCGGTGCCAGGATCTCACTCGTGCGTCCTCCAGGGCCTCAGCTGCTGTATGCCTGTGTCGGTCCCGGTGGTGGTGGAGCTGCAGATGGGGCACGAGGGTGGTTTGCCCAGGGCAGAAGTGGCACGTTCTGAAGAAGGAAGCAGGCGCTGGCCACAGAGAGCCCCTCTTGGGGACCAAGGGCTGTGGCTGGCCTGCAGAGCCCAGATTCCTCTCACAGACTGGGTGGTGGGGCGGGGGTCTTTCTGGCCTCTGTGCCCTTGATCCCATGGTGTCTTCTACTGGGAATCCCCTTCCCCTTTAGTCCAAACCCTACTGGTCCTTCTGGGCCACTCAGGTTTTCTACCTGTTGTCCAAAGCTCCCCGTAAGCTGGCCCAGCCAGAAGCAGCAGCCGTGGGTCCTTTTCCTGGGCAGCTTCATGCTCTTTCTAGCTTGTGGATAGCGGTTCCAGGGCCTGCTCCTAGGGACCTGTAAGAGCAGGAGCTGTGTCTGCGTCGTTTTGGGGTCCCAAAGGGAAGACAGGAACACTCCGCGTCCTCTGATCCTGGATCCGCACCCTCATTTTGGAGAATGCAGGGCTCGAATAAGGATGCAATAACAATCAAATAACAACCCCATTGATGGGGTATCTGCTATGTGCCCAGCCTGGCCCTAAGCTCTTTCGACTCGTGCGATGTCTTGTAACCCGCCAGCACCCTGGGCAGTAGATACTACCCTTGTCGCTGTTTTACCCGTGAGAATGCAGGTGTACACAGCTGGGATGTGGCTAAGCCAGAACTTGAACCAGGATTGCCACCTGCCAGGGCTCTCATCTCATGGGCAACCAAGGATTTGGGCCCAGTTTACAAAGGAGAGAATAGAAAGGGTTAAGCTTTTAAAGGGACAGCAAGACCTGGGCACGGTGGCTCACGCCTATAATCTCAGCACTTTGGGAGGCTGAGGCCAGCAGATCACCTGAGGTCAGGAGTTCAAGACCAGCCTGACCAACATGGAGAAACCCCATCTCTACTAAAAATAGAAAATTAGCTGGACGTGGTGGCGGGCGCCTGTAATCCCAACTACTCGGGAGGCTGAGGCAGGAGAATCACTTGAACCTGGGAGGCGGAGGTTTCGGTTAGCCAAGATCATGCCGCTGCACGCCAGCCTGGGCAACAAGAGCGAAACTCTATCTCAAATAAATAAACAAACAGCAAGAACAGTTATGCTTTTCAGCATTTTGCTGGGCCCTAGTGTGGATAGGTGGAGAGCGAGCACAAGGACCAAAGGAAAGGACCCTTATCCCTCCCTGAGCCCACACTGGTCTAATCGGGTGGCACTGCCATCCGATTCCAGTCCCTGGTGAGCAGGGGGCTCCGTGGTGGCTGTGACAAGTTCCATTCGCCTTGGAGGTGGCAGCCGGAGCTATTTTTAGAGCAGCGCGTGGTGGGGGAGTTTCCTTTTGGCGGTGTCTGGGGACTGGAGTCTTGGGAAGGGGAAGTCCCATGTGGAGACAGAGGCCCTTCTTCCTGCACCCAGCCCAGCCCAGAGAGGCCACCCGGCTCCCTGGAGGCACCGGCGCCTCATGTCCGTCCTCAACCCAGAGCTGAGCAGACCTTCCCTGGAGCTTCTCAGGAGCCACTTCAAAAGGTACCCAGACTTTCTCTGCCTCCTGCTATGGGAACCGCTTGCTCTCAGGGGTGTGTCCAATGATGGATGGGGAACCAGGCCCTAGGGACCTCCAGGGCTGGGGCTCCAGGTACCTCGACCTGGCTGCACCTCTGCCACCCACCACTGCCCATTTGGCCAGTCCCACCAGCCTGGCAGGACCTTTGCCACTAGCCTGGGACCGGGTGGCTGCTGATGGCTGGTTTTACGTTCAGTAATCCCCGTGCTTGGCCAGAACTTCTGAGTTTCCAGGGAAGCAGAAAAAGCAAGTTTTCTTTCTCCAAGGTGGGTTTTGTCTGCCCCTTCCTGCCTGTAGGAAGGAGACAAAATTAGGGGAGACCAGGGGCTTGAAAGCTTTCCCTGCATGGAGGCCACTGGATGGGGAACACCAAAGCCCTCCAGCCCCGGGCTGTTCCGCTTGGTCCTCCTTCCACTTGGTCCTCCTTCCACTGTCGGTCAGCAGGGTATAGCTGCGGTTTGAGACAGGATACCATACAGGAGTCTCTGCTCCGAAATTCATCCCTTCCCTTAAGCCCTAGGCTCTCCCCAGGGGCCCGCCCTGGCACGAGTTGGCCTGGGGGGCCAGGCTTCTCCCTCCTGGCCTCAGGTGTTTCTGTACTAAGTCAGCAGCCCCTTACCCAGCCTCTCCTCTGCCGCCTGCTGGGGCTGTTTAGTCTCTACCCTCAAGGAAATTTCCGTGTTCAAGTAGAGAAGACACAAGGATTAGACAGAGACAGCACGGGTGAGCAGGCTGTGGAGCTGGGAGTGACTGAGTGAGTCCAGGAAGGCTGCCTGGAGGAGATGACCAGGAGAGAAGTTTGCTGGGAGGCAGCTCCTTCCAGGCAGGAGGAGCAGAGCCTGCCAAGGCCTGGAGGTGAGAGCAAGATCATTTCCCCAATCAGGCAGGGGTCTCTGGGATGAAGGACCTGCTAGCGGGCCTGGGACTCCTGGAGTGAGACCTCAGCTTTCCCCAGCTGCATTGTGATCTCCAAAGGATCACCTTAGGCAAACGATTCAAATGCAGACTTTGGAGAGGGTTGGATCTGAGTTCAGAAGCGGGCCATGCTGCTTCTCAGCTGCATGAGCTTGACAAGCCATTTAACTTCCCTGCACCTCAGTTTCTTCATCTGTGAAAGTGGAGGGCTTGCAGACCTCACAGCAGGGATATGCTGAGCTGCTGCCTGCAGTTCCCGACACAGAGGAAGCACTCAACAGATCTCAGCTTCGTCTTCAGGGAGGCTGGGAGCGGACCCAGCCTTGACTAGGTCCCAGAGTCAAGAACCTTCTGGGCAGAAGCCAAAATGCCTTGTTGCTCTTTTAACTGAGAGACAAGATGTTTACAGCTCCTGCATTTTCTTCTTCCACAATTGGGTTTTATTACCCGAGGAGGAAGTGAAAGGTGATTGCAGTGCTCCTCGATTTTCAAAAAGGCGCTGGGAACCCTGCAGTGTGTGGCCCAGTTGGTTTTGAATCGCCGGTGACTTTTGGCTGATCTGTGACCACAGGGATGCCGAGCCTTCAGCAGAGGTTTCTTGGGGTTGCAGGAGGGTGGGAAGAGCAGGAGGATGGGAAGAGCCCCCTCCACCTACTGGTCAGAGGTTCATTCCGCCGACCCCCCCGGGTGCCCACTTTTCACCAGGCCCTGGGTGAGGCACTGGAGGTTTAGAGATGACCACAAAGGTCAGTCCCTGCCCTTAAAGGCTGGCCGAGGAGGCAGACATGGTGACAAAGGAAGCGGTTTGTGCCCGTAACAGCCCACCTTTAGGGAGAAACCTGTGTAGATACCACCAGATGGGAAAGGGAAGAAGGGGCCTTAGTGCCCCCTGGATGCCCACTGTGTACTCACAGAGTCCTCGCAGCCTCCCTGCCAGTTCGGGCTGTTCCTCTTTGTGGATGGGGACGTTTAAGGCTCAGGGAGGGGACGGGACTTCCCCAAGGTCCCATAAGAAGTGCCAAGACTATGGCCGGGCGTGGTGGCTCACGCCTGTGATCCCAGCACTTTGAGAGGCCAAGGTAGGAGGATCACCTGAGGTAAGGAGTTCGAGACCAGCCGGACCACCATGGCAAAACCCCGTCTCTACTAAAAATACAAAAATTAGCTGGGCGTGGTGGTGTGCGCTTGTAATCTCAGCTACTCGGGAGCCTGACTAGTGTGTTAGGTCCTCCCTGCCAGCCAGTCTGCCTGGGTGTGGTCGTCCTTCCAGCCCCTGGGCTTGCGCTGAGTTTCTTTCTGTAATTGCTTGGTCTGGCTGCTCTGAGAAGCAGGTTCAAATGACAGGAGAATCGCTTGAACCCAGGAGGCGGAGGTTGCAGTGAGCAGAGATCACACCATTGCACTCCAGCCTGGGTGACAGAGCAAGACTCCATCTCAAAAAAAAAAAGAAAAAAGAAGTGCTGAGATGAAGGAGGGCCCAGAGACCCGGTCCTGGCAGATGAGTGGGACTTTGCCCATTGAGAGGCACCAGTGGGTCTTTAGTCCAGGGCTGGTGCATGGAATGACGTGGAAGCGCCAGGCTGTGTCGCTGGGGAGGGGGGCCGGTCATTTAATATGGCTGCATATAGGGCCTGGGGGATATTAGGGGCAAATGCATGAGGGCAGGCTTGTGCCAGGTGGTCAGGGAATGGCTTCCTCCAGTGTGCGGACCTTGTGCTGTGGAGTTTCGGGAGAGATCTGCAGGTTCAGGCTTGTGTGTTAGGAAAACCTTTCCATGGCGGGCCAGAGGTTGGGCTGGAGGGGAGTGTGGAGGCTGGAGGGGAGTTGGAGGCTGAAGGTGACTGTAGGGACAAGGGTGGGAGGACCCGGGTGAGTGAAGACATTTGGAGGAACAATGGGTGGGACTGGATGAAGACCGGGGTGGGTCCTGGAGGCTACAGCAGCCCTGTTTCTGGATAGGCACCGCGTGGCCCCCAATCAGCTGGCCTCCTGATCCTGCAGGCCCACCCTGGGGGAGGCCCCACCACCCTGAGGAAGGGGGCAGCGGGGAACCTGTCTGCATGGCCACCTTCCAGGAGTGGCTCATGGTCCTGTGTCCCTGCACCGTAGAGAAGCCAGGCTTCCGCTGGTCATGGAGCTGCAGAATCGGGGCGGGATGCTTGGCTTTGCGGGTGGAGGCTGAGGCGAGCGTGAAGGAACACAGGACCCAGCCGGAAACCAGACACCATCTGTGGCTTGTCCCCTCCAGCTCGACAGGCCCCCATGACTCTGGCCTGAGATCAGGCTGCTTCCTGTCAAGTGATGAATGGGCAACGTCTGCTTATCCTGAGACCAGACAAGAAGGGGGGCCGGGGCTGAGGAAGGGCCCAGCCGCCAGCGCCACAGCTCTGGGCCAGAATTCATTCATTCAGGCATTTATTCACACCCTCTTCCAAGGCAGTTCGGACCAAGGCAGACTTGGTTTCGAGTGTCAGTTCTGCCTGCCGCCTGCTGTGTGACCTGGCACCCGCCACTTAACCTGTCTGAACTTTGGTTTCTCCTCTGAACAATGTGGATCATAGCGGTGCCTGCCTAGGTGTCTGTAAGGGTGAACGAGGTACACGCAGCACTGGGCACCTGCCTGGCGCATGTGTGGTACACGCTGTGTTGGCGGGGGCTGTTATTCTGGTCCTCCCTGCCAGCCAGTCTGCCTGGGCGTGGCTTTCCTTACAGCCCCTGGGCTTGTGCTGAGTTTCTTTCTGTGATTGCTCAGTCTGGCTGGTCTGAGGAGCAGGTTCAAATGGCAGCTCTCTCCACTGTGTGGACTCAGCTTTGGCAAAAACCATGTTTCTCCTTGGAGCCTTAGTTTCCTCATCAGCAAAACAAGGGTGATGGCACTTTGCAGGTTTCTTGGGAGATGCCGTCTCACCCGTGGATGTTGGCTGATGTTGAAGTCGGTCCAGCCTTGACCCAGCCAGTGGCCAGGTGCAGTAAGCTGTCCTTGCCGAGCCTCCAATCTCCAGCTCCCTGGGGCACGTGTCAGTCAGCGGAGCCTCTGCAGGCTGACTGAAGGCCCCAGGCAGTGGGCATCCATCCTAGGCCCCTGCCACCAGGAGCCAGCTGGACCAACAGACATCGCCCCTGGTGCTGGCACTGGTGCTGCCAGTACCATTCGCTCGGGGCAGAGAGAAAGCTGTGTGTGCCTGAGTGCAAAGCCACAGGGACGGCTTCCTGCTTTAGGGAAAACAACCTGTGTGAGGCTGTCCCCTCGGCTGGAGGCCCAGAGGAGGGGCCTCGCTCGGAAACTGCGGGGGAGTACAGTGTCTGGCCGAGGCTGACCTCCAAGGCCAGGAGTGTGGTTCTCCCTGGGCTTGGCAACACCTGTCAGTCTGGGAGCCACAACTTCCTTTGCCACCTCTACCCTCTGCTTCAGTGGACAGAACGAGACCATGCCTGTGCTCAGAGCCTGGTGGGCATTAGCTGACCCCTGACCATGCCTGTGCGCGTGCACACACAGGAGCAGAAGAGGCAGGCAGGACACACACTGTTACTGCCTGCGGGGTTCAGAGCAAGGAGAGGTTAAGAGCCAGTATATGAATGCACTTCCGTGGACCGCGGTACACATGGACCCTTGCATGCTCATGCCCCCAAACCTGCTCCAAGCGGGGTCCTTGGACAGAGCCCTCCTGGTGTCTGAGGTCGTGCTTCACTGGCCGGGCCACGATGAGCCACCAGTCTCCATGAAGTGTGGCATTTAGCAGGGGGCACAGGGGGGACTTCCCCTAGGTGAAGTTTCCAAAAATTCAGAGGCAAGGGCCGCATGACAGCCTTGGTCAGAAAGGCCACTTGGAACCTCAGAGCCAGCCCATTACAGCAGCCGATCCCTTCCTGCAGGTGCCTGGATTAAACCCAAGTGCTCATGTCTCCCTAGGGTCACAGCCCACATTAGTGAGAGCCTCACCATGGCCGGGCAGGGTGCGGCACAGCGGTGGGCTTTGCTTCGTCAGCCACGGCTCACGAAGATGATGAAGATGTTTGCTCCAGAGCAAACATGGCCTAAAGAGGCCATGCAGCGTAGGACATAGAGCAGCCATCTTGGGTCCAGCAGCCCCAGCTCTGTCACTTACCAGCTGCGTTACCCAGGGCAGGAGCGACCCTGGGCAAGTCCCTGCCTCAGTCCCCGTGTCTGTCACATGGAGGTGATCACTTCTCCATTGTACAGCGAGGGTAGCTTCAATAGCTAAGTAGCCTCATAGCTAAAGCTTCAGAGGTCCCTTCCCATGTGCCAGGCTCTGTGCTAAGGAGTTTACAGTGACCCTAAGAGGACGATCTGACTGTTAGCCCATTTTCCAGATGAAGAAACTGAGACACAGCATGGTTAGATGAAACCAGGCCAGGACCTGGACCTCTGCAGTCCAGCTCCCCACCAGCCTCACTGAACCCTGAGGCTCCTCCCAATCTGGTCCCTAGGTGCCTGGGGACACACAGCAGGCGGCAGCCTATTGTTGTTCAAAGCCAGGAACCGGAGCTGGGAAGCCTCACTGTGCAGCTATCCACAGTGCCTTGCAAATGCAGGGCCGTTGCTTGAGGCAGAAGAAAAGCCCTCTTTGAGGTGGTGTTCAGTGTGGCCTGCGGCTCTGGGTCTTGCATTCCATGGATTTTTGGCCCCTGACTTGGGCTTGGCAGCCACTACCTCATTGTTCTGCAGCTTGGCGGGAGCCGCGGGATCCCAGGGACAGGCAGTCCCCAGTGTTACCCGGAGGTGCCTGCACACATGTGCTCAGGGTCTTTTCCCTGCTCCCTGTGGCTCGTCCTTCCACGTACCCTTTGCCTTGGTCTTTCTGCATCTGAGCCCCCTAAGAAGCAGTTTCTGGCAGGAATTTCCAGAGCAAAGGGCTTGGGTTTCTGTTGGGGAGTGGACCAATAGAACAAAATGCCTAAAATCCAATACCCATGGAGAGCCCCAAGAGGCAGTGGGTTCCTTGGAACAAAGACGGGGTTTAGAGTCACTGAGAGCTGGATTTGAATCCTTTCTCTGCAGCTTATTAGCCTAATGGCATCGAGCCTCGTCTCTCTGAGCCTTGGTTTCCCCATCCATAAAATGGGTCTACTAACAGCCCCGAGGGTGAATGGGAAAGACCTGGCTCACATGAACCCTCATCCCTTCCTTTCTCCCTTCCTCCTTTCCCCCCGCACCTTCCTGCCTCCTTCCCCTCAGCAGGGGCCCTCTCTGGCTGTCAGTGAGCAGGGGCTTGCAGAGTCCTCCGTGGCTGCTGCTTTCCTAGAACAAGGAACATCAGCACCCACTGGCTCCTCCCTGGAGGCTAACGGTGCCGCAGGTTCCATTAGGTTCTGGACAGAGCAGCTTGTAATGACTGGGGTTTGGCAGCGAAGGCAGTGTAGACAGTGGTGCTGCATCAGCTTTCTGTGGTCAGTGGGGCAGAGTCTCCGGGGGCTCCAGCCCCTGGGGACCCTGTGGGGGAAATGGGCCCTTGTGGTCCGCCAGCCCTGAGATCACCCCTGTGCATCAGCAGCACAGGCCCCATTCTCAGGTGGAGAGAGGGCCCATTCTGGGTGGAGCCGACTGGAAAGCTGATGGAGTTGCCGTGTAAGACCTGTGGGGAGTGCAGTGCCGTAGTTTTGGACAAAGATGCAGTTGTCGGTTCAAGTCCTGGCTCCTCTTGCCTGTGATCCATGGGACCCGGGCAAATCTCTTAACCTTTTCGTGCCTCAGTTTTCTCATCTGGAAAATGGGACCATAATAGCCCTTACCTCATGGGGTTGTTGACAAAATTAGATGGGCTAATAGAGGTGAAGAGTGTAGGACAGGGCCCAGCGTGATCAGGGCCCTGCAATTATTAGCTCTTATTCCTGGTCCCCCTTGCACTGCTCCTGGAGCCCTGCCTGTGTGAGGCCACAGGTGAGCTCCTGAGGGTGTGCAGACCACGGCCTCTGGCCACAGCTGTTGGAGAATGCGGTCAGCGCCACGTGGGGAGGGCAGGAGTGACATTCCCAGGCACCTGCTAGGCTCCCCCGCAGTGGGATTTGCCCAGGGTCTCAGCTGGTGAGTGACAGGGTCGAGATTCACTGCCAAGGTTTCCTGTACATGGGAGGCCCCAGGGCAGGTGGGCAGGTAAGCCGATGTGTGTGTGGGTCTCGCAGGGGTGACCTGTGGGCTGAGCCTGGTGCCTTCTGAGATAAAGGTGGAACCTTCTCACTGAAGACAGTTCTCCACCCTTTCCCTGGAGGTCTCCCTAAGGGCAGAGGACAGTGAACATGTCACCTTGGGGGTTCTGGGGCTGCAGCCGGAAACAGCTGCAGAGCCTACAGGAGGCTCTGTTTTATCTTCAAATTCATGCGCATTTTACATTCTGCTCCCTCTCGTGTTTCCCCCTAGCAAAGATGCCTGGAGAAGGTGCTCCATGTTTATCTGTTTGTCCTGGGGCTCTTCATACCCTGGGTCTTCCACTATGTCACCTGGGGATGTCACCTGCTCTCCAGTACAGGAACTCAGCACAAATGGTGGAGACACTGAGGGTGCCACGGTCCCATCTGCATTTGAGGGCTTGGCAGGGAGAGCACTGAGCGCTGGGAGACCCAGATGGGAGATGAGGCCCGTGCTGAGGCAGAGGCAGAGGCAGAGGTGGGGAGGGAAGAGGCAGGTGCACCCATAATGCCCCTCCATGTGACACTGATCTGACAGTGCTCTGTGAGCACAGAGTAAAAAGACAGCAAGAGACCTACTGATTGATCTGTCCACACTGGGATGAACCACATCAAATGGCCGAGTCTGTGGGTCAAAGTTGGTTGAGTTTCTGCAGCTGCCCAAGCAGGAGACTGTATGAGCCAGGCTTGGCAGGACTTGCAGCCAGCGAGGGCCCCCTGACCCTGAGTTGGGCGTGTTCTGCAGTCCATACCATCCACTTCCCTGCGCTCTCACGTCCTGTAATCTATCTTGAGAGAGCAGGTTTACCCCAGAACAGCCTGTGGAAGGTGTGGGGCAGGGAAGGGAGCTGGGCCGCCCTGAGGATACAGAGGGAGAAGGGTGCTGGGAGCCAGCCTGCAAGTTCTGGGGAGCCTCAGGATGCCTTTGAGGGCACAACTTGGGAGGCCAAGCTCAGCGGGCGAGTTAGGGTTTGGTGGACATCCTTTGAGCCTGAGAGATCTGGTTGGTCAACCACTGTAGCTGGAAACAGACTACAGTGGGGAGGAAGGAAGAGTGACTTGCACCCTGAGACACAGTGGCCGGACCTCTCGGAGCTGGCTGTGACAGCCCGGCGGGTGTTGATGCCTTTCCCACCTCCTGGAACACCCCCGTGTTAATGGGGGCGTGGGTCTACCCGGGAGGGAGTGGCAGGGCTGCTGGCCCAGCAGACTCGGGGAAGACTCTTGGTTTGGAATTTGACTGGGGCGTAGGTGACCAGGTGAGACAGCAGAAGGTGGGGTCTGTCTGGAGAGAGATGACATCTTCGGCTGGGTCCTCCAGAAGCCAAACCTGAGATGGGGATATGTAGGCATGGGATGTATGAAGTGCCCCTGGGGGAACCACTCAGGGAGGAGGGAGGGCACGGCCAGGAATGGGCAGGAGACGGACCAAAGGTTCCATCTCAGACAAAACCCGCTGACCATGCCAGGGGCTCTGGGATGCGAGTCACAGCTTGGAGGGCCCCGACCTGAGACAGGGGACTGGCTTTCATGCTCAGTCCCTTAGCTGTTGAATACGGGCCACTGCAGGGGGGCCCTTCGTTCCTCAGGACTTCTGATTCTCCAGGGGTACAGCGGGGCTGCTCTGGGAGCCTAGGCCAGGCCTCAAGGGGTTCTGCCTAGGATGTGGTCACACGAGAGGTGCCCTCGGGACATCCAGGGCTTGTCGGAGAGGAGGAGCAGCGGCCAGGAACGGGGGCCTCACCACTTGGTGATCTAGTGCCTTTCATGCACGCCACGTGGGAGCCCTGGCACACAGGAGGTGCTGCAGAAATGCTTGTGAGGCGAGCGCAGATCTCTCCTCCCAGGGAGGAGGAGGGCTTTCCCCCTGGCATCAGGAAGGATCCCGGTGGCTAGGTCATGCAGCTTCTGTGCACATAACCTCAGACCCTGCCCCGGAAGCACTTGTCTGATGGTGGAGGCCAGAGGCTAAAATATTGGAGGAGATGCTCCGATGGCCTTGAGCTCAGGACTGGGCACCTAGTGGGTACTTAACCAGGGACCTGTGGCTGCTGTGACTACCTGTGACCAGCATCTCTGACTCTCCCAGGGCAGCGCAAGCCCTGGAGGCTGAGGAGGGGCTGTTCCTTTGCACAGAGGTCTAAGTAGGACGGCAAACAGGACCTCTTGACCCTGGCCTTCCCTGTGTCACACGTGTGGCGCGCCAGGGCCCAGCCAGGACAAGGACATGGGCTCCTTCCCGGAGCTGCTGTCTGCAGCCTGATCAAGGCCTTTCTCTTCTGAGCACCCAGGCTGCCAGCGTGGGTATAGGTGAGGGTGACAATGGGGGATAGGGGTACAGAACTGCTCCTCAAGAAGCAGGGGCGGTGCTGTGGAAAGAACAAGCCTTTGGACTCCAGCAAATGTGGGGTTGAATCCGGTGTCTTCCTTCCTGGCCTTGGGGGCTGCTGATGGACGTTTACCTGCCTGGTAACGTGGGCAGCATGGGGTGCACAAGGCAGTTCAGAAACCTAGAAGTTTCTTCCTTCCGGTGGGAATAATCCTAGTGACTTAGGACAGTCTAACAGAGGGCGACTGTGTCACCCGGGGATGTCCAGCTGTAGCCCTGCCACTTCAGAGCTGGGTGGCCGTGGGCAAATTACTAAACGGCTTTGCACCTCAGCTCACGCGTCTGTGAAATGGAGTGAGCAAAAGTCCCTCCTCCTTCTGAGGGTCTCAGAGAAAGTGACCAGGCCGCTGTTTTCTGTTGCAGCTCGTGCCCTTGTGAGGCTGGCATGCAGGATGGCAGGACAGCACGGCCACATGCCCCACGGAGGGAGTTCCAACAACCTCTGCCACACCCTGGGGCCTGCACACCCTCCTGACCCGCAGGTAAGCCCCTCACCTTTGTCTGCAGCACACTGAAGATTCCCCAAGGAATACAGATCCCTGAGCCTCCTTTGTGCAAACTCCTCCTGGTGGAAACCCTTCAGCTTCCTGAAACAGAACCTCTTCTTGAATGCTTCCAGTGATGGGGAGCTCACTACCCTATCTAGTGAGCTCATCACTGAATTCAGTAATACTCAGAGAAGCCTCCTCTGCAAACTCTAGGCTGGGACCCTGGACCCTAATCATGCCCCTGGGTGTTCCGAGTGGATGGAACAGCTTTATCTCAGGGATCAGCATGGTTGGAAGGGTACAGAGGGTACTGTGGAGGCCCTGAGGACAGCGAGGGACTCAGAGCAATGGGCTGACTGGCCTGAGGGTCAGAAAATTCTTTCTTACAGTGAGCCAACATTGCCTCCCATTTTGGTCTTAACTGTGTTTCAGTCCCTTTCAGCGTTTGGGAGAACACTGGCTTCTTAACGCCTGCCTCACGCTCTCTGTAGATACCTTGGAGAACCAGGCAGCCTTCAGGAGCTTTTCTGAAGGTGACTTCTAGGTTTCTGAACTGCCTTGTGCACCCCATGCTGCCCGGGCCTGGCACTCCCTCCCTGGCCCCTCTTCCAAGTCAGTGCAAATGCTGCTCCCTCTGGCAAGACCTCCACCTCCACCCTGCTGTCTGCTCTGGGGCTGCCCGCACACCTTGTCCACACACCTGGGTGATGGCCATGATCACATACATCTCACTGGGGCACTAGTTCCTGGGTCTGCCTCACTTTCTAGACAGAGAGCTCCCCTGGAGCGGGGCTTCACTGGTGGGACCATCCCACGCCGGGCACAGAGAGGCCCTGCATGCTCGCTGAGTTAAGGAACTGTGGATGCATGTGCGGCGTAACCACGTAGGAGGGGGCTGTGTGCAAGACACACTCAGGTCTGCTGTTAGGCAGCACACAGCCTCATGGGAGAGGAAGATACGGAACTGAGCAGAAGAACCTTGCGGGCCTAGGGAGCCCAGCACGGCACCTGATCCGGGGCCAGAGAGGCTTCCTCGCGGAAGCGGCATGCAAAGGCCTGGAGGGGACAGAGAGCTTGTCTGGACAGGTTGACCGAAGCCAGATCCTGGAAGGTCCTGTGGCCAGCTTAGAATGATGAGAAGTTCTGTTACGTGGTGTTGGCTTTTTGTCCAAAGGATGTGAGACCTAAATTCAGGGGAGGCTCAGAGATAGCCACCCTCCTGAGCCATGGTCTTGGTCTTGGTCATAGCTTCTTATTAAGCCTAATCCCTCTTGGAAGACTTCAGATTGACTGATGTTTGACCTCAATGGCAAGGTCGCCATGTATAGTTGTACAGGTTATGCACTGCACAAAGCTTCTGGGCTAAGGAGGCAGATAGGTCTGAAATCCTTCTCCTGTGCTTGCATTATCACCAAGCCATGCTCCGTGGTGGACAGCTACATCAGTCCAAGGAGGGCAGTGATGCTGCAGATTCACACAGAGGCGACACGTGAGCTAGTGGACGCTGCGTTTGTGTGTGTCTCTGGTGGGGGGGTGTGTATATGCATACACACAAGCATGCAGAGGGTCCAAGGGGCACCTATGCTATTTTTACTCATGCAAGGCCCATTTCCTAGGTAGAATTTGGGGAGGCAGATTCCCAGAAAGCTGGGAAGCCCCAGGACACTGTGGGTCCCGAGTCTACCAGGACATGGTGCTGATGGCTGGGGGCAGCAGGGCCTCCTCGGGTAATGTAGCAATTTGTCATATTAAGTCATTCACTAACAATTGAATCCCCCTTGATTAATCTCCCAGAATTAGCCAGTTGCATTTCGAGCAATTAGGGTTAATTACAACCTCATTTGGCAGAGGAGAGGGCCCCGTAATTATTTCACGAACAAGGCGAAGAGGCGGTGGGCTGCGGTGGCGGCGTTCACGACGTCTCGTCGCACATGTTGGAGAGGGTAATGACACAGTTAGGTGTAATTAGATACGATTACTCAGAGCTGGGCTGCTCTGGGCAGCGGCTGTCGGGCAACGATGCCCCCAGTCCCACCAGCATCTGGCTGGGTTTGCACTTTCTCCTCGGCTCCTGAAGCCCTGGGGTAACACTGTCTGGGGAGACATCCTGGCCGTGTCTCGTCTGTTTCAGGACATAGAAACACCTTGAATTAATGGGCCAGGCATTTTCCTTAATAGCAGGAGGCACCGTTGCTTCCCTGAAACCGTCCTCAGAGGAAGGAGCCGGGCTCAGAATGCTTTGATGTGGGCCAGGCTGGTTCCGTACCCAGCTCTCCATCTCTCATTAGCCGGTGAGACTGGGAAAGCGACCTCTCTGAGCCTCAGTTTCCTCATCTATAAAATGGGATAATAATATTATCTCCCTCATGAGGCGGCTGGGAAGACTAAGCGAGATAGTTACTGTAAACATCCAACACGGCACCTCACGTCGTGGGTATTGAGGAAATGTTATGTCATGGATCTTATATTTTAAAAATCATTTCTGTTTTCATAGCTAACGACCTCCGAGCTGGATAATACCCCCAGTGTAGAAAGAAAGAAACTACAAACACCCGAACTGTGGTTTTTGTTAACCTTCTATGCCCGAGGCTAGTGGCTTGTTCTTTTCAGAAAGCTTTCTAGCCTTGAGAGCCAGCAGCAGTGAAAAAATATTTGCTGAACGCGGCAGAACCATATATGAAATTCATATATCCTTAGGAAAGCTGAACATGCTTGCTTTTATAGAGGTTTCTAATGAATGAATGAATGGAATTGAGGAAAGAAGCTTAAAAGGCCTCATGCTTTTTAGATTTTACCAATTTGCTGCAGAGAGCTTTCATTGGGAATGAAGTGTAAGCCTTAGCCGACACACTATGAATCACGTGAATTTCCAAGAAGGGGAAAGGTATTCTTGCCTGAGAAAGCCCCAGCTAATGTGTCTTCTGTCTGGAAAGTCTTTGCAAACCCGCTTGGGATGTGCCAAGTTCAGTTATATTTGGGCGCTCTTCCAAGAGAACTTTGCAGGAGATGGGGTCAGCTCTTTCTAGGTGTGCATTGCACAGGCCGAAATCTTTGTCAAAACCTTCCCAAAGCAGTGATGCTAGTTGGTTAAGGTTTAATGACCAAATATCAACGGCTATTAAAATTAAGTTAGTGGAGCCAGGCATGGTGGCTCATGCCTGTAATCCCAGCACTTTGGGAGGCCAAGGTGGGTGGATCACCTGAGGTCTGGAGTTCAAGACCAGCCTGGCCAACATGGTGAATCCCCGTCTCTACTAAAAATACAAAAATTAGCTGGATGTGGTGGTGCTCACCTGTAATCTCAGCTACTCGGGAGGCCGAGGCATGAGAATCGCTTCAACCCGGGGGGCAGAGGTTGCAGTGAGCCGAGATTGCACCATTGTACTCCAGCCTGGGCAACAGAGTGAGACTCCATCACAAAAAATAAAAATTAAAAAAAAAAAAATCCGTGTCTGCTAACTGTTGTCAATTCAGCAAGCGTTTGTTTTGTTTCTGCCATGGGAGGTGCCCAGTGCCTGCCTTTGGGGGGCTCCCAGTCTACTGAGAAGCTCTGCGTGGAAGCTCCCCAGGAGGGATGGACAGATGCTGGGAGAGCCCAGAGAATGGGGAGGCCAGTTCTGCTAGATGGATGATAAGGAATTTGTGGGGGGACAGAGAGAGGCCCCAGACCTGAAGGTGCATGGTCAATCAGGTTAGAGAAGGTGTTGAAATACCCATGCTTACATAAGGTAAAAGAATAGTGTTTATGAAGGTCTCAAATCCATGCTATCTCATTTGAAATTGAATCTGTAGCAAATGAGTCCATTATGGGTTTTCAGGTGGCAAGGGGGTGCTTGGGTTGGGTTCTAGATAGATCACTGGTGGCTTGTGCTCAAGGCTCAAGGAAGGGGAAAATAGGGAGGTGAGGAGACCCCTTCTTCACTAGGCGAGATGATGCCTCATGGGGCTGCAGCACTGGGGGCTGGACATGGGGAGAGAGGGTTCCAGAGACTTACAGAGGAAAGCAGCCGCACTTGGTAGTGGAAGGGATGAGGGAGAGGGGGTGTCAGGGGTGGCAGCTGGATCTCTTTGTGGTTTCGTCCTTCATGTCTTTGCTTGTGAGTCATCGGAGCTGGTTCCAGATCATCTTTCGTATGTTTAAGCTTAGCCTTTTCCAGACTCAGTTAATGAGAATTGTCCTGGGGGAACCACAGTGATTTAGATCGTTTTGGGTTTTGTTATTAGGAATCTTCCATATGATGGGCATTGGCTCACTGATCCCATGAGCCAATGGCCCACGGAGTGCGGTGCAGACATCTAAGCTGAGCCAGTAATGGTGGTGGTTGTACAAACGGCCCAGTGCCTGGGACTCATCTCATTTAGTACTCCGGCCGACTCAGAGGAGTTGCTTACTGAATGCTCCATTTTGCAGGGAAGGAAGCTGATGTCATAATCTGCCATCGCGCCATCAGGGGGCAGAGTTGGGATTGGGTCCAGGCCTGCGGGATCCCACAGTGCCCCTTCGGGCAGCTAGGTTCTTCGAAAGGGATGACTGGCTTTGGGTCTGAAGTTAGCCGGATCGTGAGGAGCTGAGCTGGACTGGCCTCAGAAGTCTGACAATGTGGACTCTTTGTAAATCGTGCCCTTTTGTGCAACACAGATTTAAAATATATCACCATATACGCATCTACCAAATCCATTAGAAGTTCCTTACCCACGGTGTCAGATGTCTTTAAAGGTGAAATTCGTTTATAAGAAATGTCATCCTGATGAAGTGTGCTTTTTAAAATCATAGAAACGGTTGCCTTAAAATTAATGATGCATTGCAAATATCAGGGAAAAAAGACCCATCCAGTGTAAAGATGATTAAAATTCAGGTCAGAAGTCTGACTTAGTCAGGCTAAATTTTTTAATGAGATTTCAGAAAATTAATTGGGCGAATGCATTTTTATTCTTTATAGCATGTAATTTTATGCTCCTGTTTAAAAAAAAAAAAAAAAAGATTTGTCTATGGCTGAGGCTGATTGTGGTTCAAACATTTTAAACTCAAATTAGCGCAGGGTGGGGGGTGTTTGTGGCCTAATTTGATCTGACTTGGAGGAGAGAGCGTGGGTTTGTCAGAGCTTTCTGGGTGAGGGTAGCTATAGTGGTCTGAGACATTGTCCCCGCCCCCCAGTCTCCCAGTCATGCCTTGCCTCTTCCTGAGAAAGCCAGCGACATTTCTTGGGAGGTGGGATTGGGGTGGTGGTGGCTCTGAGACCTCAGCCGTCTCATTGGCTCCTGCTCGCCAGTTTCCTGCTGCCCCCCAGGGCCCTTGTTCCAGCGGTCCCTCCATCCTCCTCCTCTCAAATCCCATGTGCCTGCCCCAGGCAGCTCAGGCCTCCTGCCTCGTGCCCACGGTGACAGGCAGCACAGTGAGTGGTGATGCTGCAGGGTTAGCCTCCCTGTCCCCCAGCCCCTCGACCCGTCTCCTCTGCCTTTGTGGGAGAGCAGAGGGCCCCCGCGCCCTGGCGGAGGGGCCCGAGGAGCCAGAAGTGGTCTCTATGGCGTTGCCCCACAGCGCAGCCCTGGAAGGGAGGCTGAGGGCCGCTCTTGCCTAGCACGGTCCCTTGACAAATGGTCCTGGGTGACAGAGTCTCAGGGTTGTGTCTTTTACCCGTCCGCAGGTGCATGTCAGCCCCACGGCCTAACTGCAGCCCCCAAGGTTACTGCCAGCCCCCAGGTCGGCAGACCTCCGAGGGGTGGGAATGGCAGGGCGATGATATCAACAGCCAAGAACCTGCGGGCTTGTCCACTGCTCCCCAGGGAAGCAGGTGCCACCCCTAGGCCCATTCGACAGATAGCAGCACAGTCACCGTCACCACAGCAGCTGGAGAATGACATGTCCCAGCACCTAGTGCCAGGCCCTCTTCCAAGACCTTGCATTCACTCATCCATGTAACCCCCAGCAGCCGCCTGAAGGGGGTACTGTTATGATTTCAACTATACGGAAGAGGAAACTAAGGCCCAGAAGGCTCACCCAAGGCCCACAGCCAGGAAGTGGCGGAATTGAGGTTTGAGCCCGTCTCCATGCGCCAGCATTGGAGTCTCAACATCAGAGCCAGAGCAGTGGTTACCCCTCTGCCAACTTGTGCCCTGGGGTGCGGTTGGGGGTGTTATTTTCCCCAGAAGCCAGAACAGGGTTTCACACAGAGCAGGGACAGTGAGCAACAAAAACCAGTTTTCTGGGCTGGGTGCGGTGGCTCACGCCTGTAATCCCAGCACTTTGGGAGGCTGAGGGTGGTGGATCACCTGAGGTCAGGCGTTCAAGATGAGCCTGGCCAACATGGTGAAACCCCATCTCTACCAAAAATACAAAAAAATTTAGCCAGTTGTGGTGGTGGGCGCCTGTAATCCCAGCTACTCGGGAGGCTGAGGCAGGAGAATCGCTTGAACCCGGGAGGCGGAGATTGCAATGAGCCGAGATTGCGCCACAGTGCTCCAGCCTGGGCAACAAGAGCAAAACTCTGTCTCAAAAAAAAAAAAAGCAGTTTTCTGAAAGACCATCGAGGTGGTCGGTCATTAGTCAGCAGTGATCACATTTGGGGCCACCCTGGGCACACTGTTCTGGGGCCAGCCCCATGCCTGTCTCGCAGTTTAGAGCCGCACAGACATTTATCACCAACATCATCTCCGGAGTCCTCAGAGAAATCCTGGAGCCAGTGTCCCTGTGTATGGATGACCAGCCCAGGATCACTTGGCTGCAGGGGCAAAAGTGGAACTTGCGGGGGGCTGACCCAGGAGGGGAGGGAGGTCTTGGAGGTGGCAACAGAGAGCAGCCAGGCCTTCCAGGCCAAGAACACAGTTCGCCCTTTCCCTTCTGCTGAGAACCCCCAGGTGCACCAGGGCCAGGACTCTGCCACCCAGGCAGCTGCCCCCAGGAGACTGGTGTCCTGAGGTGCCCCACACCTGAGCAGAGGCCACCCTGGGAACAGGGTCCCATGGCAGCCCTGGGAGTGCAGTGGTGTCCCAGAGCCTGCTGGACCATGCCCCTAACACACGTGCTGCCATCTAGGAAGCTGCCCCACCAGAGGAGCTGGCCTCTAATTGGGTTGGATGGGCTGTGACAAGAAATGCAAATCTGGGTCATCCATATGCATGTGAACAGCTGGAGCCTCAGCCACCTCCACCCACATCCACTAGGAGCTTTGACCCCACTGTGGAACTGCACAGTGTAGCCTCCCAGGACGGGCAGTGTTGGGAACCCCAGCCAGACTCCCACTAGTCACAGTGAGAAGCCTGGTCTCCCCAGGGCAAAGACCCTCTGGGATCACTTCCTGTAAACCCTTCACTGTCTGGGGGAAACTGAGGCCCAGGAGGGGAGGGAGCCTGCCCCCATCACTGGTGGTGCAGCTGCCTCTAGATCTGACAGGGAGTTCCAGCCTGTTTCCTGGTTTGCGAGATGGGATTCATAACTCTTGCTTCGTGAAGCTGTTAGGAGTTTGGAGACATAGAGCTGTCTAAGCAGCTGGAAGCTGGCACATAGTAGGCGTCTAATGCGCACCACCTCATGGTTATTTTTATGAGTACGTGCGATTCCTCTGAGTGCTCAGAAAGCTGCCCTGGCTGTTTCTGAGGGTGTGTGATTTCAGCTGCATTCCTAGAGGTGATGGCGTCTGAGTCACAGAGTCCCACTGTGCGCCAGGTCGTGTCGGGCGCATTCCATGTGTCATTCCACAAACATGCTCCAAGCAGTTGCTCTGGGCAGGTCAGAGCCTCAGTGCAGAGGACATGGAAGGGACTAGACGGGCCCGCTTTTGAAGAGGCTGGTAGCGGGGCATGGGTCAGGGCTCAGGTAACTGAAAGAATGGAGGCTGGAGCAGACAGTGGCAGTTCTGGCTGCTCAGGGGGTCTTGAGCGAAAAGCCGAGAAGAGATCTGAGCTGAGATCCCACCCAATATGGAGCAAGGGCTTGGGCACCACAGTCCCCAGTCCTGGGGTCACATCCCAGCTCTGCTATTCTTCGCTGCCTGATCAGAACAGGTCACTGCTACCCCTCCAAGCCTCAGATTCCTGAAATGGGGACAGCAGTGAGGCCTACTTATAGGGTTGTTCTGAGTACCCAAAGAGTTGGCGCATGGGTGGTGTCTGCACACAGCCCAGCGTGCAGTAGGCACTCAGGGATGCCTGCTCTTCTTAGGTTTGCGCTCCATGTACAGATGTATTTACCCAACAGACATTGGCACTTGGTGAAGAACTAGAAGTACCATATGACCCAGCCATCCCATTACTGGGTATATACCCAAAGGATTATAAATCATGCTGCTATAAAGACACATGCACACGTATGTTTATTGCAGCACTATTCACAATAGCAAAGACTTGGAATCAACCCAAATGTCCATCAGTGACAGACTGGATTAAGAAAATGTGGCACATATACACCATGGAATACTATGCAGCCATAAAAAAGGATGAGTTTGTGTCCTTTGTAGGGACATGGATGCAGCTGGAAACCATCATTCTCAGCAAACTATCACAAGAACAGAAAACCAAACACCGCGTGTTCTCACTCATAGGTGGGAACTGAACAATGAGATCACTTGGACTCGGGAAGGGGCCTATCACGGGGAGGGGGGAGGGGGGAGGGATTGCATTGGGAGTTATACCTGATGTAAATGACTAGTTGATGGGTGCTGACGAGTTGATGGGTGCAACACACCAACGTGGCACAAGTATACATATGTAACAAACCTGCACGTTATGCACATGTACCCTAGAACTTAAAGTATTAAAAAAAAAAAATCATCATCTTCCTCTTCCAGCAGCCCTCCAGGTCGGGTCCCCCAGCAGGACCCACCATGAGAGGTAATTAGGCCTCGAGGCTTCCAAGTCAAGGTTGGCCCAGCCCTCACCTTGCTGTGTGCCGTGAGGCCTGGACTCCCATCACTCACTCCCACAGGAGGGTGTTCTGTAGAGTTCCCTCAGCCAAATCTGGAAGAGACATTTTCTTTTTTTTGAGGTGGAATCTCACTGTCGCCCGGGCTGGAGTGCAGTGGCACGATCTCAGCCAACTGCAACCTCCGCCTCCCAGGTTCAAGCAATTCTCCTGCCTCGGCCTCCCTAGTGGCTGGGATTTACAGGCACACACCACCACACCCAGCTAATTTTTGCAGTTTTACAAACATTTTTTGGCCAGGTTGGTCTCAAACTCCTGACCTCAAGTGATCCGCCCACCTCGGCCTCCCAAAGTGCTGGGATTACAGGCGTGCGCCACCACACTTGGCCTGGAAGAGACATTTTCACTTTACCTTTTTCCCTGCCTTTCCAGTGAGTTTCTATTTTTCATTTATTCATGATTCAGGGTCCCAGAGTAGGGATCACCACGTAAGCAGGTTCCCCTCAGGCACCCTGGGAGAAGGACGGAGGAGAAGTCGATGGACCCAGCTTAGACCTGCCCAGGAAACGTGCCCCTGCTCCGCAGCCATCTCAGGCTGAGACCCAGGTGGTCCAGCCAGCAGTTCCTGGTGTTTCCGGGTGGGGAAGCAGCTGTCAGAAGGGCCAGTCCTGTAGTTCTCGGTTTGGTCTTGATGCCTTCCGCCAGGGTGCTGACTCCCAAAGACACCTCGGTGCAGCACCCAGCTCAGTGTGACCCTCAGCAAAGAGCCATTTCATGCTAGAAAGTTGAACTGCTGGTTCCTGCTTCAGTTGGGGCAGTGGCATGGAGCCGGGTGATGTGGGCATGGCTGGGCCCTCTGGGCCTCAGTTTCCTCATCGGGCAAATGGAGACACAACAGGGCCCATCTCACCATAGGGCAGCCCAGAGATGTGGCATCCTCTCCCCTTGTCTGTCTCCTCCTTCCCTGGCCCAGGGTTGGCGCCCCCTCCTGCCTTTTCTTGAGAGCTCACTGCACAGATGTCCCGGGGCCCTCCTGGCCACTGCGGCCTCACCTGGAGGCTCCATCCCTGGGCAGGTCCCAGCGCAGGATCACGTGTTCCAACGCTGGCCCCTGCTGAGTCTTTGTGGAGCTCTGGTTTCTTCCCGGCACCCTAAAAAAGTAGTTTATTTAAAGCATGGGCTCAGTGTGTAAGGCCGCACATTTTTTTGAGTGGGGGACAGAGTCTCCATTACCCAGGCTGGAGTGCAGTGGCATAATCTCTGCTCACTGCAACCTCTGCCTCCTGGGTTCAAGCAATTCTCGTGCCTCAGTCTCCCGAGTAGCTGGAATTATAGGCATGTGCCACCACACCCAGCTAATTTTTGTATTTTTAGTGGAGACGGAGTTTTGCCATGTTGGCCAGGCTGGTCTCGAACTCCTCACCTCAAGTGATCCGCCTGCCTCAGCCTCCCAGTGTGCTGGGATTACAGGCATGAGCCACCACATCTGGCCAAAGCTACAAATATTAACCTGCGTTTTCTTGTCTGAGATGGGGAACGGCTGCCCCAGGAGGGGAACTTACCATTTCTTACAATGACCTGGGGCATTTGGCATGGTGGCCATGGGCTGGGGAGACCTGAGCTGCACCTGGCTTGCTGGACCCCAATTTGGGCATCAAGGATTCAGGAGAGGATGAGATGGGCAAGGCCCCTGGTCCCACGGAGCTAACCCCCGGGGATGGGATTCAGCGACAGCAAACAAGCAGTCAGATAATGAAGGCGGTGATAAGGGCAGTGGGGAGCGTGAACAGCCTCAGTTTTTCACCTGCAGTGGGGGTCCTTAAGGGGAACCAGGGACCCTGCACAGAAAGCCCCTGGGGATGCGCCTGGGAGGCTCTGAGAGCAGGGTTGGCAGCAGAGTCCCTCCTTCACCCTAAAGGGTGCTGTTGGGGTGCTGGGGCTCTAGGGGTCGTCCCCAGGCCTCTGCTCCAGCCTGGCTGCTCACGGAGACCCTCTGTCCCCTCTTCCAGAGGCACCCCAACACCCTGTCTTTTCGCTGCTCGCTGGCGGACTTCCAGATCGAAAAGAAGATAGGCCGAGGACAGTTCAGCGAGGTGTACAAGGCCACCTGCCTGCTGGACAGGAAGACGGTGGCTCTGAAGAAGGTGCAGGTGAGCTGATGACCCATGGGGTCAAACCTGCATCTCTGGAGGCCGTCTCTGCATCTGGACGGGGTGCCCGGGCCAGTCCCTTCTCTCCCCTCCTCTGTGAACGAGGGAAACAGCACCCAACTCACTGGGTTACAGGGAGAACCAGGTAGACGCCTGTTCACTGGGAACCACAAAGGAAAAGAAAAACAAGCATGCATTGAGCGCCTGCTGTGTACTGGGTCATGCAAGGAGCACATGGAGCCTGGCAACAGTCCCGTGGGTGGGGACTGTCATTTCATGTCTCAGATGAGGACAATCTCTCAGAATACCCCAGGGTCCCAGCGTGTCATGGGGGAGCTGAGGTTCAGACCATGTCCACTCATCCTTGCACCTGCGCTTGCTCCACAGTTGTGGGCTTCCCGCCTTCTGCGTCCCTCCTAAATGGAGGAAGTAGATCAAGCGGCAAAGTCAGGACGGGAGCCATGTCCACGGGAGCCGCAGGGCCCATCTGAACACGGCTTTGCTGGAGGAAATGGCTTCAAATCCTCCAGCAAAGCTTCCTAAGCCCCTTGATTTGCTTACTTGTCCTTAAAGAATGAGATTGAGAGCCTGGGCAGAGGAGGCCCGGGAGAGAGAATGGCGTCGGGGAAATTGGGAGAGAACACCAGTAGCTTCAGGGCACTGGAGGAGCAGCGGGGTCCTCTGTCCAAAAAATGACCAGTTTCACTCTTGATCTTTTATTTTTTTTTTTGAGACAGAGTCTCAGTCTGTCACCCAGGCTGGAGTGCAGTGGTGTGATCAGCTCACTGCAACCTCTGCCTCCCGAGTTCAAGCGATTCTTCTGCCTCAGTCTCTTGAGTAACTGGGACTACAGGCATGCACCACCACACCTGGCTAATTTTTATATTTTTAGTAGAGACGGGGTTTCACCATGTTGGCCAGGCTGGTCTCAAACTCCTGACCTCAAGTGATCCACCCACCTCAGCCTCCCAAAGTGCTGGGATCACAGGTATAAGCCCCCATGCCTGGCCCTCTCTCTCGATCTTCTGGGGAGGGGCTCACCTGGCCTCCCTGTCTTGATTCTTTAGTGCCACGATGGGTTTTGTGGTGGGACAGTGCTGGGGGGCCTACAGTGAGCAAACCCTACAGGGGCTGGGGTGTGGGGGGTCCCTCGGTGAGGAGGTGAGAGAGCCGGGACTGGAAAGCAGACCCCGTAACCCCCTACAGGGGCTCTGGACACAGATTGTAACCACTCCGTTTCTCTTTTTCCTCCCGCCCAAGATCTTTGAGATGATGGACGCCAAGGCGAGGCAGGACTGCGTCAAGGAGATCGGCCTCTTGAAGGTGAGTGCCCGGGGCTGAGCGGGAGCCTCGCCTCCTCCGGGAGGTTCTGGGGCCCCGGCTGGGCCACATCATGTCCATCACGGCGCTTGGGTGCCAGGAATCCGCAGCCCCTGCTAAGTTCACAGACGATGGCTTTCTTGGGGCAGCGGCTGGTGAGTTTTCTCATGGCCAGGCAGGAGCGGCCCCTGCCTCATCACTCTGCCCAGCCCTCGGGGTCTTTCCTCCTTGCTGGACGCCCCTCCTGCTTGTACATGGCAGTACCCGGCATAGAAGTCCTTCCCCTCAGGGCAGCCCTGACCCTGCCTCCCAGTGTTCTGTGGACCAGGCTTGGCCAGCCAGGGGAGGAGTTCAGTGTGGGGGTCACATCCAGACTGCAGCTTGTCTGGCTCTGCCTCTGTCTCCATGTCTGTCTCCCTCTTTTTCTCTTTCTCATCCTCTTTCCGTCTCTCCTCTCAGCCTTTTTCTTTGGTTTTTTTTTTGTTTGTTTGTTTGTTTTTATTGTTGTTGTTGTTGTTGTTGTTTAAGAGGCAAAGTCTGTTGCCTGGACTGGAGTGCAGTGGCATGATCATAGCTCACTGCAGCATCAAACTCCTGGGCTCAAGCAATCCTCCCGCCTCAGTCTCCCAAGTAACTGGGACCACAGATGCATTCCACCATACCTAGCTAATTTTTATTTTTTATTTTATTTTATTTTATTTCTTTTTTTTGAAACGGAGTTTCACTCTTATTGCCCAGGCTGGAGTGCAGTGGCACAATCTCTGCTCACTGCAGTCCCCACCTTCTCGGTTCAAGCAATTCTCCTGTCTCAGTCTCCTGGGATTACAGGCACCCGCCACCATACCCAGCTAATTTTCATATTTTTAGTAGAGACAGGGTTTCACCATGTTGGCCAGCCTGGTCTCGAACTCCTGACCTCAGGTAATCCATCTACCTCAGCCTCCCAAAGTGCTGGGATTACAGGTGTGAGCCACCACGCCCGGCCACATTTTTAATTTTTTGTAGGGATGAGGTCTCCTTATATTGCCCAGGCTGGTGTCAAACTCCTGAGGCCTCAAGCAGTCCTCTCATCCCAGCCTTCCAAAGTGCTGGGATTACAGGCGGGAGCCACTGCGCCCGGCCCCCAGTGAAACATACTGGATTTGCTCGGCAGTTTCCAGCAAAGTGGGATTGCTGGTGGCAGGGATGCCTGCTGAAGCCACAGCTGCAGAATTTCAGATTAGCAGTTTATTCTACCACACCCTACCCTGTTTTCTCAGGCCTTGGCCCTGCCCTTGGGGACTTCCAGGCTGGTGGGGAAGCAGATGGTGACCTTCCAGGGTGATGCAGATTGACTGGTGGGCCAGGAGCCCCGGGGAAACCCACTTCCTGAGCAGGTCTTACAGAGGCCAGGGCACCATCCCAGAATCTGGAAGGCCGAAGTGAGCCTGCCTGCAGGCACTGCTGCAGCGTGGATTATGGGAGGTTGGGGAGACAGAAAGCCGGACGTGGCGGCAGGGCCAGATACACACTCAGAACCAAAGGGGAGCCCCTGAAGTGGCTGCAAGCTGGGGGGCCATGGTGGGGTGTGAGTTGTGAGTGCCTGCTCTGGTGGCCCCCGGCCACAGTGGGTGATGGAGTCAAGGCTGGAGACAGGAGATGTCCTTACCGCTAACTATTATAGGTCAAAAAATATCCCTCGAAAGCGTTGTTTAAATGTTTAAGTAATGGTCAACTTGCTGCCACTTACCCAGCCCTGATCACCCATTGCCCTCTCCCCACCTTGCATGCCTTTCTCCCCGAGTGAGGGAACCCGCAGGTGAGCGTGCTGAGCACAGCCTGGTCTGGTCCCTGGTCACACAGATGTGCCATTGCAGCTCCTGCCTTGCAGGAGCCTGAGCCTGGCGTAAGCCCACCTGGCTGCGGAGGGGATTCTGCCCCTTCCCCAGGGCTGTGGTGCAGCCAAAGGCGTCAAGCCTGGGTTCAGAGGACACACCCCTCGCTCACTAGCTATGTGGCTGCGGGCCAGCCGTGGGCCTCTCAGGACCTCAGTTTCCTCATCTGTAAAGGGGGCATGATGACAGCAGGCATGCTGGAGGAGTCAGTGAGGAAACACGTCTGACGAGCTCAGGGCAGCACTGGTGTGTGGTACGCTCGCCGTCCAAAGCAGCCCGGTTGTCATGGTTACCACCTCTGCCCGCCAACGCCAGCCACTTTCCAGAACACGGGTCCCACTCCTCGGGTAGCCCATGGGAAGTCAACAGGATGTGCCGGGGCCCGAGGTGCTTCCTTCAAAAAACAAAAGGAAACGTGGTTCTCGGAGGGGTGACTGGTTGACATATTATATCATTCATGCCAAGAACCCAAACCCAAAACCTCTCAAGTACAGGGGGCTTGTCAGCACCACTGCCAAGCGTGGCACAAGAAGGCGGGTCGTGTGGAATACAGAAGTGTGTTCATTCATTCCGTGCAATTTCTGAGCACCACTGAATGCTGGACACCAGGATGCAGCCCAGTGGGGAAGACAGGTCATAGACAGACACTCTGTGTTATATCTGGGAGGGCCTGGAGCTTGTAGCAGAGCCCCTGATGGCAGAGATTCAAAGGACAGGGACCCTTACTCTCAGCTCTCCCTCCCTTCCCTCTGGCCACCACCACAGCCAGGCAAGGCCCAACCACGTTGCATCTTTGCAGCACCTTCCCTGTCCCTGGCCCAAGTGTGTCCCCTTCCAGACCCACCTGGGCCCACCAAGAGGCCACAGGCTGTGAAGTGGACCCCGTGTGGACCAGGTTCTAGACTCAGCTTGGCCCCTGCTGCTGTGGACCCGTGGCTGATCTGTTCCCCTCTCTGGACCTTGAGGATTTAGCCCAATGGATGTCCAGAGCCTCTTTCTGCCTGTGCCTTTGTCGACTACCTGGGCATTTAAGGGAGCCCTTCCTTAACCCCCTGCCCTCAGACCTGTAGGGAAATGGGGGAGGAGCCTCCCTCCTCCCCTCCCCAGGAACCAGCATCTCCTTGATGGGGCTTTACTTCCTACCCAACCCCTCTCATTTCTCCCTTGCTGGAGAAACTGTCATGCCTGGACTGCCGATGACCTGGGCAGTTTTTGGGGAGTCCTCCCTGAGAGGGTGTGAGATTTCCGGTAACATCATGAGGTGAAGTTCAAGAGGAGGGTGAAGGAGCAGGGTGTTCCCATTTATCCTAGTAGCAGCTTGTCCACGCCGTAGGTCGTGTCTTAGAGATTTGAAAGCACTTTCAACTTGCCATTCACGTGCTTTGACACTTTTTTTGGTAACTGAAAAACATGTCTATGGAGCGTGATGTGTGCTGAGGACAGCGACGTGATGGCCAGTGTTCGCGCAGGACGGCCTTCTCAACACAAAATCTGGGCAAAAGGATTTTCGTATTTCTTTTCTTTTGTTTCTTTTCTTTTTTTTTTTTTTTTTTTTTTTGATACAGGGTCTTGCTTTGTCACCCAGGCTGGAGTGCAGTGGCGCAATGTCGGCTCACTACAACCTCCAAGTAGCTGGAATAGCAGGTGTGCACCACCACACCTGGCTAACTTTTGTATTTTTTTAGAGACGGGGTTTCGCCATGTAGGCCAGGCTGGTCTTGAACGCCTGACCTCAGGTGATCCGCCTGCCTCGGCCTCCCAAAGTGCTGGGATTACAGACGTGAGCCACCACGTCTGGCCCACCTTTTTAAAATTTCCGTTTTTATTTTAGATTCAGAAGGTACACATGCAGGTTTGTTACAAGAGTGTATTGTGTGATGCTGAAATTTGAGCCTCTGATCCTGTCACGCAGATAGTGAACATCGTACCCAATAGGAAGTTTTTCAGCCGTTGCCCCACTCCCGCCCCCTCTTGTAGAGCCCAGTATGTCTACTGTTTCCATCTTTATGTTCATGTGTACCCAAGATTTAGCTCCCATTTATAAAAGTGAGAACATGCAGTATAGATGTGTTTCTGTGTTAATTCTCTTAGGATAATGGCCGCCTGCTGCATCCATGTTGCTGCAAAGAACATGACTTTTATTCTTTTTTGTGGCTGCATGATATTCCGTGGTATACATGTACCACATTTTCTTTATCCAGCCCACCATTTCTGAGCACCTAGATTGATTCCATGTCTTTGCTATTATGAGTAGTGCTGTGATGAACATACAAGCCCATGTGTCTTTTTGGTAGAACAATTTATATTCCTTTGGGTATATACCCAGTAATGGGATTGCTGGGTCAAATGGTAGTTCTATTTTTAGTTCTTTGAGAAATTTCCAGACTTCGTTCCATGGTGTCTGAACAAATTTACATTCCTACAACAGCATACAAGCGTTCTCTTTTCTTCGCAACCTCACCAACGTCTGTTATTTTTTGACTTTGTAGTACTTGCCATTCTGATTGATGTGAAATGGTATCTCATTGTAATTTTTTTTTTTTTTTGAGAGTGGGGCACACGCTGTCATCTAAGCTGGAGTGCAGTGGTGTGATCACAGCTCACTGCAGCATCAACCTCCCATGATCAAGTGATCTTCCGGCCTTAACCTCCCAAGTAGCTTGGGCTACTGGCCTGCTCACGAAGCCCAGCTAATTTTTTTTTCTTTTTTTTTTTTTAGTGACAAGGTCTCACTGTATTGCCCAGGCTGTTCTCAAACTCCTGGGCTCACGCAGTCCCTCCACTTCGGCCTCCCGAAGTGCTGGCATTATAGGCATGAGCCCCTGCACTCAGCCTATTGTGGTTTTTTTTTTTTTTTTTTTTTTTTGAGACAGAGTCTCTCTCTGTGGCCCAGGCTGGAGTGCAGTGGCTGAATCTCAGCTCACTGCAAGCTCCGCCTCCCGGGTTTACGCCATTCTCCTGCCGCAGCCTCCCAAGTAGCTGGGACTACAGGCGCCCACCACCTCACTCGGCTAGTTTTTTGTATTTTTTAGTAGAGACGGGGTTTCACCGTGTTAGCCAGGATGGTCTTGATCTCCTGACCTCGTGATCCGCCCGTCTCGGCCTCCCAAAGTGCTGGGATTACAGGCTTGAGCCACTGCGCCCGGCCCTATTGTGGTTTTGATTTGCATTTCTCTGATGATTAGTGATGTTGGGCATTTTTTTGTGTTTGTTAATTGCTTGTATGTCTTCTTTTGAAGAATTACTGTTCATGTCCTCTGCCCACTTTTTATTTTATTTTTATTTATTTATTTTGAGACAAAGTCTCACTCAGCCACCCAGGCTGGAGTGCAGTGGCATGATCTTGGCTCACTGCAACCACCGTCTCCCGGGTTCAAGCGATTCTCCTGTCTCAGCCTCCTGAGTCGCTGGGATTACAGGCACCCGCCATCATGATTGACTAATTTTTGTATTTTAGTAGAGATAGGGTTTCACCATGTTGGCCAGGCTGGTGTTGAACCCCTGACCTCAGGTAATCCGCCCACCTCGGCCTCCCAAAGTGTTAGGATTACAGGCGTGAGCCACCGCGCCCAGCCTGTTTACTTATTTTTTATTTTTATTTAGATAGAATCTCGCTCTGTCACCCAAACTGGGGTATAGTGGCGCAGTCTCAGCTCACTGCAACTTCCGCCTCCCAGGTTCAAGCGATTCTCCTGCCTCAGCCTCCCGAGTAGCTGTGACTACAGGTGCCCACCACCATGCCTGGTTAATTTTTGTATTTTTAGTAGAAATGGGGTTTTGCCATGTTGGCTGGGCTGGTCTCGAACTCCTGATCTCAAGTGATCCGCCCACCTCAGCCTCCCAAAGTGCTGGGATGACAGGCGTGAGCCACCATGCCCAGCCTCCTCTGCTCACTTTTTAATGTTTTTTGTTTGTTTGTTTGTTTTCTTATTGATTTAAGTTCCTTATAGATTCTGGACATTCATAGTTTATGAATGTTTTCTCCCATTCTGTCAATTGTCTGTTTACTCTGTTGATCACTTCTTTTGCCATGCAGAAGCTCTTTCTTTTAATTATGTCCCACTTGTCAGCTTTTGGTTTTGTTGCAATTGTTTTTAAGGACTTGGTCAAAAATTTTTTGTCAAGGCTAACGTTGAGGAAGGTATTTCCTAGGTTTTATTCTAGGATTTTTATAGTTTGAGGCCTTACATTTAAGTCTTTAATCAATCTTGAGTTGATTTTTACATATGGTGGAAGGTAGGGGTTCCGTTTCATTCTTCTGCATATAGCTAGCCAGTTAAGTGAGTAGGGAGTCCTTTCCCTTTGCTTATTTTTGTCAACTTTGTTGAAGATCAGGTGGTTATAGGTGTGCTGCTTTATTTCTGGGTTCTGTATTCTGTTCCATTGGTCTGTATATCTATTTTTGTACCAGTACCATGCTGTTTTGGTTACCATAACCTTGTAATATAGTTTGAAGTCCAGTAATGTGATGCCTCCAGGTTTGTTCTTTTTGCTTAGGATTGCTTTGTGTGCCACCTTCTGAAGTCCAGTCACCCTGTGTAAATTACCAACATTTGTTACTGACCAAAGTGCTTCCACAGGGGAGCCTGCTGCTAAGATGGCAACAGGGCTCCCTCCCAGCCACCCCTGGGAACCAGGATTGAATGTGCCGCACCTGTATCCAGAGCTATGCAGGGTGCCTGGTTCCTTGGAGTGGTGTCTGGATGTTTACTGAGCCCTGGCTGGGGGCAGGCAGGGGCCAGCACACCCACCTCAGGGTCAGACCTTGGTCCAGAGCAGGGGCTTGAGGACTCGGACAGGCAGTGGGCGCCATAGCAGAGAGGGATCAGTCTCTGGGGGGACCTGGTGAGAGGACGGACACATGGGGAGGAGCTGGGGCTAGTGGCTGAGCCCACTCTGGCCCCCAAGGACCTGAGCTGGGGCCAGTGGCTGAGCCTGCTGTGGCCCCCCAGGGTCCACACATGGGGGGCTGGCTTGGGGAATGAATTAATGAATAGGGGCTTACATGGCTCTGTAACATCTGCCCAGGCTCCCCTCATTTTAGAATCCATGGATGGGCACAGTGCATCCTTCTTCCAGCCACTTCCGGGCCTTTTGGGAAATGTGCTCACTATCGGCCTCTGGTGGTCAGCTGGTGTCTGGACTAGTCTGATCACACCCACACCAGGGCAGGATCTGAGAGAGCAGAGGGGACTCTGCTCTCTGAGATCCTGGAGTCACTTCGATATAAACAGTCAGCTTTGTTATGAACAGATGCCAGGGGCTCCTCTTAGCCTAGCAGGGCCTGACTTCCAGCCAGAGGGGCACCGTTCTGTCCTGCTCCATGCTCCAGCTCCGTGCTCCACTGCAGCAAACATGCAGGCTATGGTGCGAAGGACAGAGGCAGGGTCTCAGCATGAGCAAATCAGCTGGGCGGCTCTCATGCCTCCAGGGATTTTTTTCAAGATTTCACAAGGGCCGGGCATGGTGGCGTGCAGCCGTAGTCCCAGCTGCTCTGGAGGGTGAGGTGGGAGGATCGCTTGAGCCTAGAAGTTCAGTTTCAGCCTGGGCGACATAGTGAGATCCTATCTCTACAAAAAATATTTTTGTAAAAAACTGATTTCCCAAGAGACAGGTCAGGGATTGAGAGAGTGGGAAGGATGAAGGGAGGAGACGATCCTTCTGAGGAGCACCTGCAGGCTGGCCGTGTCTGAGCACAGGGCACAGGGACAGAGGTAGGGCCGGATGCCGCCCTCAGGGTCTGGTTGGTGAGGAGGAGGGGGACAGTCCTTTCCACAAGCCCATGCTGAGTCTCACGTAGCTCTGTGCAGCTGCCCTGGTACGCATTTCAAGAGTGTTGACCCGTGTCGTCTTCACAACTAGGCTTCAAACATGACTTCAGTTTTACAGATGAGGAATCTGACCCTCGGGGAGTCCAGCTGGCTTTCCTAGTGTCACCCAGGCCTTCCTGACTCCCCAGCACAGGCCTTTCTTTCCCTGGGACCCACTTCTCTGGCAAATGTCAGGGCCTCAGTGACCGACCGGGTGCCAGCAGGGTGCCGGTGGCGGGCAGGCGCTGGGTCTGTCCCGTCTTCACTGGTGCCCCCTCCCCTCTTTCTCTCCTCATGCAGCAACTGAACCACCCAAATATCATCAAGTATTTGGACTCGTTTATCGAAGACAACGAGCTGAACATTGTGCTGGAGTTGGCCGATGCGGGGGACCTCTCACAGATGATCAAGGTAAGCACCTGGCGGGTGGGGGTGCTGGGGCTGTGCAGCTCTGGAGCCAAAGGTGGCAGTCTGCCTTCAGCCCAGTCCTACGATGCTCTGCCCTTAGCCAGAGGCGGCCGCCGGGGACCCTGGGCGCCCCTGCGGATGCCCACAGGCCTTAGCTGCGGTCTGGTGAGGGCCTCTCAGGGTCCATCCCCAGCTGCTGTTGCTGGAGGCCTCTTTCTTTCCATTGGCCTCAGGGAAGCCTAGCTCAAAAGAGCCCGTGTGCAAAAGCAAGGCGAAGGTGGCGCCAAGACAGGATGGTGGCTGGGAGGGGGCCAGCCATGGGCAGAAGGAACCCCTCTGGCCACCCCCCGTGCCCCAGCCTGTACGCAGGCACGTGAGCCACTTCTCCTGTGTCACAGAAGGAGCAGGGGCAGCACCCTGTTTGGTCCGACCCCAGCTCTTGGGAAAGCATCTTGTAGATCCCACTACCTCATTTTACAGGAGAAAACTGAGCCCAAAGAGGTTAAGAGACTTGCTTGAGGATACCCAGCATTGTGGGGACAGAGCCATGCCTGTGGCCCAGGTCTCTTCCTGGCCTGGGACCCTTTGGTGGACATAGTCCAAGATGACTTCCCCAGCCCTAGAGGGGGAACTCCATTTCCATGTGCCAGCTGACGCCCAGGCCTGGGGTCTTCGAGAGATTGAGCGATCGTTCGAGTCACATGGGCAGGCTCAGCGCCAGGGCTGGCTCGTGCTCCGCACCCCTACATACCTCTCCACCTGCCTCACCCCACCGCCCAGGGCACAGGGCGGGGTCCACCGTGAGTCTGCTGTCCAGGACCACTGCAGCTTCAGTGAAAGAGCGGCACCTCCTGCCAGCCACCACCCAGCACAGTACGCTCAGGCATCCCTCACCAAGTCCCCGCTGTCCTCAGATAGCAAAGCTCAGAGAGGTCTAGTCTCCTGCCCAAGGCAGCTAAGCCTCTAGGTGGAGGCCCCCAGGCCTGCCTGACCCCCAGGCCCAAACCCTCAGCCCCTACTCCACTGTTCTTTAGTGGAGGTCCTCACATCCCTACTGGCTTGGACCTCTGTCCCCGGGGCCCTGCTGTGGCCCCATCACCTCTCTCCTCTGAATGCAGCCTGTCTGCTCCCAAGTGAGGCTGGGCCCCGCTCGAGCGCCTACCCTACTCACAGCCGCGCTTGGAAACGGGGCTGGATGTGGGTTCTCTGTCTTTCCCATCAGGCATTGGGGGTTGAGCAATTGCTTGGTGCTCTTCTGAAATTTGGCTCCTAGGAATATAGGCGTCACTGGGAAGTGGCATTACTTGAGCTGTTATCACCTGCTCTTACATTTCCGTTGACATATTAATGCCTTTGCAGGGATGTTAATCTGCACACAGATCCCTGGTGGGAACAGATGTGCTAGATCATGTCTTAGCTCTTCCTCTCCCCTGTCCCCGCTTTACTTGTTTCTCCTTCACACATTCCCTTGCTGAACACACAAGCATCATGCATCCGCCATGTGTCACCCTCGTGCCAAGAACTAGGGATGTCACCGGCATGGCTACTGCCCTCAGGGATCCCAGATTCTAACAGGAAGACCCTCGAACGAGTAGTTAGGAGCCAGTGTGAACAAGCCATGTGCAGGGCCTGTGGGAGTCAGGGAAGCCTTCCTGGAGGAGGTGACACTGAGCTGAGCCGTTAGGGGAGGCAGGCTGTCCAGAAGCAGGAATGGTCCAGCAGGGATGGGAAAGGGAAAGTGGAGCTGAGATGGAGACGACTGGATCATGCGGGGCCTCTCACTCGAGGCTGGGGATCCGGGACCAGGCCCTAACGTCAGAGAAGCTTCCTAAGATTCATGGCCGGGAACAAACATGGTCAGCTTTGTGTTCTAGAAGAAAGACTAGAGGCTGGGTAGGAGAGGTGAGGGCAGGGACGGAGGAGGAGCAGGAGGTGAAGGAGAGGCCTCTCCCTACTGCCACACGGGAACACAGCCCATGGAGAGGACGCCCCACCCTCTCAGCCCCAGTGGAGCCCGGACACTGTGGCCTCTCAGTCCGTGGAGTGGGCCTGCAGTCAGACAGGCAGATGGGGGGCTGAGGCGGGGCAAATCCCTCTTCCCTGAGCCTCAGTGTCCACCGTGTGCCCGGCCACCTCTTGGAGGGAGCATTGTGGGAAACCCAGGCCAGATGCAGTCTCCTTCAGCAGAGAGAGAAGAGGAGGTGTGGGGGCATTCTATCCAGCATCCCTCCTCTATGCCAGGCTTGGGAGGGGGTGTCCCCTTCCTCTTCACCACTTCCTTGGCTTCCCCAGAGCCAATACTGGCTCAGGGTTCAAGTCAGTCATAAACCCAGCGGGATTGAGTCTAGGATAGGTGTGGCCTCAGTTTCTGAGCAGCCACCTGGCCCGCCGTGCCTTGGGTCCCTCCTCCTCCCCTGGCATAGTTCCCCTTACCACAGCCCCCACCTCTCTCCCCCCAGTGTCCCTGCCTGCTCCTGTTCCCTCCAACCCAGCTCAGGGGCCCTCACCTGCAGAGCTGGCTCGGTGCAGCTGCCAACAGGGGAGGCCTGGCAGTGCAGAGACCCACCCAAGTAAGACACGTCTCCTGGATGGCCTCGGGCGGGTCCCTATGCCTCAGTTTCCTCATCTGTAACATACCAGCACAGTGTCTGGGGCTTGGTGGGAGCTCGGTCCCCCTGGTTCTGCCTGCTCTCAGGCCACCTCTGGGTTTCCAGAGGAACAGGGGCCACCGCATGGTCGTCCCACTGGCCTCAGAGGCTGTCAGGCAGCAGGGCTTGTGTCCTGAGAGCCTGCAGCCTCAAGGGCTAAGCTGCGCCATCACAGCCATGGTGCCTGAGTTATTTACAAGGAAGAGTGAAGCTAGGAGCTGCCGTAGCCCCAGAACCCACCAGAGACTCTGCGCCTCCCTGCTAAATGTCAGACAGTGCTTATAGGACGTGACATTTAGAAAATCACCCCTCTCGGCCATGCGCATCCCTGCTTAAATGCTGTAATGAGGATTCACTCACGTCACAGTGTGAATAACATGCCAGCCTGGCCTGCCGCAGGCTTGGAGGTGGCCCGGGGTTGGGGTCTGTGCTGACACCTGGGACGGCTCACCAGAGAGGTTCTCCCAGAATTGCACCTCAGAACAGCCTTGAGGGGATTTATGGCGAGGCCAGGGGTTCCTGCCTGCGACTGTCCCACTGTGGGAAGCACCCAGACCTGGGTCCCAGCTGGGTGCCAGGTGACCTTGGGCATGTTCCTGAACCTCTGAGCTCGGTCTCCCATATCAATGGTTACTGGTGTTAATAGAAGTGAGCTAAGGGGGCCAGGCGTGGTGGCTCACACCTGTAATCCCAGCACTTTGGGAGGCCAAGGCAGGCAGATCACCTGAGGTCAGGAGCTGGAGATCAGCCTGGCCAACAAGGCGAAACCCCGTCTTTACTAGAAATACAAAAAATTAACTGGGCGTGGTGGTGCACACCTGTAACCCCAGCTACTCGGGAGACTGAGGCGAGAGAATTGCTTGAACCTGAGAGGTGGAAGCTGCAGTGAGCTGAGATCACGCCACTGCACTCCAGCCTGGGCGACAGAGGGAGACTCCATCTCAAAAAAAAAAAAAAAAGAAGTGGACTAAGGGCTTGGGCTTTCTCGGTGGGAGGCCTGGGGTTGAGCTGTGTTTCTGCCTCTTTTTGTGTGGCCCTCAGTTTTCTTTCCCCGGCTGTAAGATGGGCCCAGCCCTCCCTCTTAGGCGCGGCGTGGTGGCCACACCCTGCAGGTGGTCTGAAAGTGCCAGCCCAGATCCTTTGCTCCACCCACGCCCCTTCCCAGGCCAGTGTGTCCTGGTCAGTTCCCAGCTTCCCAGCACCAGAGCAGCTGCCCTGACCATCAGGCCCACAGCGCCGCCTCTGCCTGCTTTAGGGAAAGATGGTTACTTTGAAGCAAAAAGCCCCTGAAGAAAAAGCTGGTTTGCAGGTAGCTGGTGAAGTCCTGCCCCACTGCCATGGGCCTGGCATCCGAGAGCCACCCCCGTCTCGAGCTGAACCGTGGCTGTCACATGCTCTGGGCCTGCCCTCTGCAGGACCTTCTGTTACGTACGGCTCACTCAGTGCGGCCGGGGGCCTTTTGTTTTGGTTTCTTCCTGGATCACTAAATATGTTTTCCCAGGCAGTGAAGCAGAGTGACCCCGGCTTCCATTTGAACGTGTCCAGCCCATTTCCTCAAGGTTCTCGCCACGTTTGTTAAGAATTCCAGTGCGGGGCCCGGCGCGGTGTCTCATGCCTGTAATCCCAACACTTTGGGAGGCCGAGGCGGGTGGATCATGAGGTCAGGAGTTTGAGACCACCCTGGCCAACATGGTGAAACCTCGTCTCTACTAAAAATATAAACATTAGCTGGGCATGAAGGCGCATGCCTGTAATCCCAGCTACTCGGGAGGCTGAGGCAGGAGAATCGCTTGAACCTGGCAGGCGGAGGTTGCAGTGAGCCGAGATTGCGCCACTGTACTCCAGCCTGGGTGACAGGGCAAGACTCCGTCTCAAAAAAAAAAAAAAAGAATTCCAGTGCACTGAGATCTGCTGGTTCCGAGGAGGTGGGAGCAGCTGTGATTTAACCACCACATGTGTCCTGGGTGCCACCCTCCTGGGCCAGGTTGGGGCTGGGGACGGGGAGAGTCCACACCATTTCAGTCCTGCAAGGAACACCCTGTCTGGGATGTGTCCAGGAGGTTCTGGAAAAATGTAGTTGAGGGCCACTTTCAGCATATTTGATCTGGGTGTCCATGCAGCAAAGCCATTCGGACACGCCAGGCCTGTCTAGCCCTCACGGAGCTCTCGGGGTGGGGACAGAGTGGCCGCGGAGTGCCATTCAGGTAGAAGGAGAGGCATGGACACATCACTCTTGGTTCTGGGCTTATTGTTGTTTCTCAACTGCCCAATCCCCACTCCCTCCCCCATGCCAGGCACCAGTTGCCCACTGGGGAAAGAACAGAGGCAGTGCCCTGTGGTCACCCACCTCCAAGCCCGCTCACCCAGACCTATCCCTCTGCCTGTCTCCCCCGCTGCAGTACTTTAAGAAGCAGAAGCGGCTCATCCCGGAGAGGACAGTGTGGAAGTACTTCGTGCAGCTGTGCAGCGCCGTGGAGCACATGCATTCACGCCGGGTGATGCACCGAGGTACACGCCACCGGCCAGGAGCCGCCCGGAGCCCAAGTGCCCCTGGAGCCCCAGGAAGACGCTTCCCATGGCTCCTCCAGGGTCCTCAGGGGCAGCCCCTTGAGGAAGTTGGACCGCTCTGTATTCCCTAGGCAGGGAGGCTGTCCAGCAACCACACGTACACGCACCCGGGTCAGGGACCTAGGTGGAAAGTGACGTGAGCCCCAGCACCACTTCCAGTTCCCCACAGCAGCCTGGGAGGGAGGTGAGGGGAAGCCCCGCACACAGGGGCCTCTCATGGGGGCTTTGCCGTCCCAGCGGGCTGGGCTGAGAACGGGAGGCACCTGAGAGGGATGTTACCATAGCTGACATCACTCCGAGTTGTGAGAAAGGAGCCTGGTGGGTGCCTGGCAGGGCGCGGGGTCCTTTATGTAGGCTGCTTCCTGAACACCTCCGTTCCTTAACTCTACCTGTATCTCTCGGTGTCTGCTGTATTTGAGGTCCCGCCCTCGCTGAGAGCTACGGCACAGGGTGCCCCACTGAGCGCCTCCTTCATTCGTTACACAGATTTTCCCTGAGGGCCTCCTGTGTGCGAGGCACTGGTCTAAGCCTGGAGGATACGGCTCTAGAGCCGGAAACAGGAGGACAGAAACCCCTGCTCTCTTAACCCTCACAGCAGCCCTGTGAAGTTGGTGAAGGGAGACCCATTTTACAGGTGAAGAAACTGAGGCTCAGAAATGGTCAATTTCCCGAGGTCCCACAGCCAGAGCCAGGACAGGGCCTTGCCCTGAGGGAGCAGGACCTGGGCTAGGCCTCACCTCACCCGGAGCTCCCCCTTCCTCTCGTCCTGTCCCACCTACCCCAAGCCTCCTACCTCACACCAACCTCCTTCTGCTCTCCCTGCAGACATCAAGCCTGCCAACGTGTTCATCACAGCCACAGGCGTCGTGAAGCTCGGTGACCTTGGTCTGGGCCGCTTCTTCAGCTCTGAGACCACCGCAGCCCACTCCCTAGGTAAGGGGGACCTGTCTGTGCCCCAGCATCCCCCAGCGGTCCTGGTGACCATGCAGGGAGACGCAAACATTCTCCCCACGTGTCTTTGGTCAGTTAGGGCAGGAGGATGCCTTTTTTAAGCCCCAGAGTTTTCTCATCTGTTCAGAACAGTGACCCAGAAGGGAGTCAGCCATGGCCAGAGGAGTCCAGCTGGGGCTTCCCGCACCCTCTGGTCACCTCCCGGCCCTTGCAGGAGAAGCTGACTGAGCCGGTTGCTTGGAGCTGGGGGTGTGTCTGTGGCACAGGGCAGCATCTTCCCACTGCTGGGAGCGTCTCGTTCACAGCCAGCACCCTGGGTCCGTCCCTCCTGGGGGCTGGACATTTGTGCTGTTCCTAGGTTTTGGCCTTTAAACCGGCGGTTTTGAGGCTGTGGGTACCAGGTGCCTGCCAGGGAGGAGGTGACATTGTAGCTGGACCATAAACGGTGACCAGGTGCTGCTGGGACAGGGAAGGCGGGAGCAGTGTTCCAGGAAAGAGTGGGTGAGCCTCGGCGTGCAGCTGAGCCTGGCTTTGCCACAGACCAGGGTCCTTGCAGGAGCGGTGAGAAAGGCGGGCAGGGCTTTGAACTCTGAGCTCAGTGGGCTGGACACCACCCTAGGGGTCCGGGGTTGCTGAAGGGCTGAACTCGGGAAGAGACTTGGTCAGATGTGTGTTTTGGGGACACGTGAAGCAATGGCAAGCTTTAGAATCCACACACTGGGTATGTAACCAAATGTGAGGGCTGGACGATGGAGGATTTTTCATTCAGTGAGAACACAGGAACCAAGAAAGCCCCGCATTCCCCCGCAGTGGAACACAGGAGCAGGGTCTCCAGCGCGTTACTACAAGGCTGTCTGGGTTTCACCTTGCCCATCTGTGGGCACATTTCCCAGAGGCACATGGAGTGGGCGAGGGCCCCTGCTTTCTCGGGGCTAGCTCCTGGCTCTTTGAGGTGCGTTTGCAGAGGAAGGTGCCCCCAGGCCCACCCGCTGTGTGCTGCGCCCACCAGCATCTGCTTCCCCAGGAGGGAGCTGGGCCCCAGGAGCTGCCCGCCACCTCCTTGAACATCGCCCCATTCCAGCTCATTTCCACCCCACTCCATGGCTCAAGCCAGGACGTCTCCCATCCCCAGACACCCGAGTGCCTGCAGCAAGTGGGGTGTGAGAGAGAAAGCAGCATTGTCTGGGCAGAGGCACTTTCTGGAAGTCACAGTGTCCTGTGGAAAGTGTCACTGTTCACACAGATTCCAGGGAGACTCTCAGCGCGTTGCACACAATTAGGAGAAATGTACGAGCCTAGAGAGTAGCGGCTCCCAGCAGCTGCTGGAGCCAGCGGGGCTGGCGGGGAGGGGCTTGTTTTGAAACTCTCGTCCCCACCTGGCCAGGCCTCAGGAGCTCTTCCTTTAGCTCCAAAGGGAAGATGTGTCAGGACCTACCTACCCCCGGGGAGTATGGGACACTCCACTCATGCCCCTAACAGCCCCAAGCATCCAGCGATCCTTCCCTTTAGCAGAAGAAGAATCTGAAATCCAGGTGCTCGAGAGATTTTCCTGAGGTCACATGGCAGCAGGCCTCTCCTTCCAGAACCCACGCTGCTTCCAGGAAACGAGGGCCGGGGCCTCGGCGGATACTGTCGGAGCCCCACTTTGGGGACCCAGGCCACCGACTCTCTGTTGCTGGAAGGAAGCCTTGTCTTTCCCTGTTCCCTCAAACATTGACTTCCCTTGTGAAAAACCAAGTGTTTCGGTCACTTTGGGACTATTTACCTATGTGGTTGAAGGGCTTCGAAAAGACCAGGAAATTCAAGGGAAGCTGTCAAAGAGAAGAGGTCAAACCGCTGCCTCCTGTCCCCTGTCAGTCAGCACCGAGCCTTTCTCTGTCCCACTGCAGAAAAGAGACTGCGGCGCTCCGTCAGAGCCGGTTAGGATCGCATCATTAGGAGTGGGCAGAGATGCGTCTCATCCGACAGTATGATTTTATTGACTTGGACTGGTGCACTTATTATATTAATGAGAAGGAATTGGAACTTGGGAGAAGGCCGCCCTCATAAGCCGGGCTCTACCCGAGCCCTCCGAGCGCCGACCAGGCCGCATGATGGGTAGAAGGAGCCCTCCTGGGGCCTGTCCCCGCTCCGGGCTGTGTGCCCAGCATCCAGGAGAGATGGCCAGTGAGCTGAGGCCTGCACGGAGCTGAGCAAGTCCCTCAGCAGGACGAGCTCCCAGAACCAAGGGCCTGCACCCACCAGCTTCCATAATGGTGACAGTGCCGAGCCAAAGCCCCTTCCACCAAGAGGTTCTGCACACTGCTGACTAAGTCTTGCACACACGTTTGGTTGGGCAAGAGATTGAACTAATTACCATTGCATCATGACTCAGGAGGGGCACAGAGGCCAGGGACACTGCACGCCCTGTGCGTGGGGATGAATTATGCATCTGCCGCACCTCATGTGCACCTACTACGTGGGAATGCTGTGCTGGCAGCCACGTTGCCCCGGCAACCACCTCGTCCCCTAAGGCTGCTGACCCAAGAGCTGGGCTTATGCAAATCTGGTCTCCTCCCACCTCCCCCTCCCGGGCCCCTCCCCACCTCTGTATTTGCTAACACGAGGCTGGCATGAAAGGGCATTAGTCAGTGCCATGGTCGGGCTGACAGGTGCGGTACCCAGCGGTGGCAGAGCGGCTGCCTCGGTGTCAGAAATAGGAGCCGTAATTAGAGCGCAGAACAGAATGAGCGTCAGACGAATTACCAGGCAGCAGATCATATTTGTCAGGAAGGATTGCATACATAAAAATTAAGTGACAGTACACGCCGGCGTAATGCAGGAAAAATGAAAGATTTGCCTATACACAGCTCACAAGCTGCAAGCAAGTGTCTCGCTCCGAGCAAGGCAGCAGCTGCAAGACAAATCACGGGGCTGGGAGAGCGGGCGGGCAGGCCTGGCTGCTCGGCTGTAGTGACAGGGCAGTCTCCGTGACAGCCACGGGTGACAGGGCGGGAAGGGCGGCTGGTCACACCCAGGCCCAGGCAGGGCCCGTGCTGCTGCCTCTTGGGGTCTGGGGGAGCAGGTCTGGTTGGGGATGACCCCGTCGGGCACTCGAGGTCAGGGCCCCACTGGGTCTCCCGGGGCTTAGCCTGGCCCTGAAGCGCAAACCCCTTCCTTCTCCTTCCTTGAGCCTACTGCCTGGCCCTGGGCTGTGTGCTGGGGATATGCAATTATGCAGTTTTCAAGGGGACAGACACAGTCTGTGCCAGGTGGCATGTTGAGGGGACAGGTGGGACTGCCTCTTGGGGCCCGCTGTGGGCAGGCAGGGCAGGTGTGGAGCTCTGTCATTCTAAACAGAGCCCCAAGGGTGGCCAGGAGCCCAGGCTGGCGCCACCCCTCCCAGAGCCACTCTCATTTCGTTTCTCTGTAGCCACTGAACTCACTGAAAGATGAGTTAACGACGAAGAAAAAAAGAGTTCAAAAAACATTTTGCTTTTTCGTTGGCCAGACATGGGGGCTCTCGCCTGTGATCCTAGCACTTTGGGAGGCTGAGGCAGGCAGATCAGTTGAGGTCCGGAGTTTGAGACCAGCCTGGCCAATATGGTGAAACCTCATCTCTACTAAATACAGCGAAAAAATTAGTCGGGCATGGCGGTGCCGCCTGTCATCCCAGCTACTCGGGAGGCTGAGGCAGGAGAATCACTTGAACCCAGGGGGGTCAGTTTGCAGTGAGCTGAGATGGCGCCACTGCACTCCTGCCTGGGCGAGTGACTCTATCTCCAAAAAAAAAAAAAAAAAAAAAAAAACCACATTTTGCTCATTTTGCTTTTTTGTAAATCATCACAAGGCTTATTATCCCATTTTACAGATGATGAAACTGAGGCTCAGGGAAGTAAGAGAGACCACATCCCTCTGGTCACCCAGCAGCCAGGTACCAGAGCCCCACGGGAAATCAGCTCAAGCAAGGAGCCCATCTCCAGGCATCAGCCTGCAGCATAGCCCAGGGAGGGTTTGGGTTGTGGGTGCCCAGGGAAGGGGTCGAGAGAGAATCCCCAGCGAGACCTCGGGTGCGAGGAACACCTAGGGCTCTGAGCACTGCTTCCTCGAGGAAAAGCCCATTTGACCTCGCCAACAGTGGGTGTTGGTGGGGGACCTGGAGCTCAGCCTGGGCCCCACAGGGAAGGACAGAGCCTCCTCTCGTGGTGTGTGTCAGCGCTGCCTTGCAGGGGATCACACCATGCTGTGATGTGTCTGCGCCCAGGCCTGGCACGGGGACCCTTGTGGAACATTTGTTGAGTGGACGGACGACCTTCATGGCCAGGCATCCCTGGGGACACCCGACAGTGCAGGCACGGAGGGCCATGCAGATGCATCCCAGGCCACCTCCTGCCCAGCCCCACCCTGTGTCCCATCCCAACAGTGCAGGACGCCTGGGAATGATCTGTCAGTCCCTCGGGCCCAGAATCCCTGCCTCAGCAGATGGACCTCAGGCCTGAGTTTCGGCCAAGGTTCTGAGCACTAACCCCTGGGTGGCAGTCACAGGTCTGCCACATTCCTGGCATTTTCAGGGGAACAAACTGTTAGGAAGAGATGAGCTGATGCCAAAAGGGGAGGGGAAGAGAGGGAAGGGCCTTAAGGGGCCAGCAAGGGATGTAAACTCCAGCTCTTTGGTTCATGCATTCATTCATTCATCCATCCATTTGATGAGGATCTGTGCTGGGCCCGGCCGTTCCCTGGGAAGGCTGGCTTGGCCCCCGCCTTTGTGGAAGATACAGCCTGGTAGGAGAATCCGTTTAATCTTCACCATGAACCAAACACTCCTCCAACAATCGCTTCTCATTTTCCAGAGAGGGAAACCAAATCTGCAGAGGTTGGGGGGGACCCTCTGTTTTCCTGATGGGAGGACCAAGACTGAGAGAGTTTCTGTTCTCAGCCAGGGAGTGGAGGAAGCAGGTCCAGCCCAGCCAGCTCCAGCTCCACATCACTGCTGTCCCCACCTGCCCCTGCCTGTCCCGTGGAGGATTCGGTGCCAAGGCACAGCCACCCAGCCCGATGTCCCGCCGGCTGGACGGATGTCGGCAAGGAGACCACATTTCTCCAGCTGCTTTCCAATCCACCATCTGGGGAAGAGGGGCAGCTTGCAGGCACCAGCCTCCCCTTCCTGTGAAATCTGCCTTTTTCATAGCTAATGAACATGTTTCAAACACCGAGAGCATTTCAAAACATGGCAAAGTTTGTTTTGACAGGAGCGGTGCATCTTGGAGAAGCGGGACCCCTTTAATCAACCTCCCTCTTTCAGATCCCACATTCTCCTCTGATATCTGCTGGGTTTGAAATCGGGGAGTTCTAGGTAAAGATTCCGGGAAGGTCAGGGTTTGTCAGGCTCTTCTTTCATACACACAGCTCTGTCCCCCACCGAGAGGAGGGGGCGGTGGGAGTCGCTGCGAGGGGCATTGAAACCCAGCCTGCACAGGGCTCTGCCTCTGCGTCTCAGCATCGCCGGGAGATGGGCCGGGATAAGGAGGTCGTCCTGGGCAGGGCCCCTGTCCGTGGAGACCCCTCCTCCTGCCAGCTTCCCCGACTTCCTCAGAATCCCAGCTCCCCTCGCATCTGGGGATGCGTCCTCCAGTGGCCCGCTGCAGGCTGGGGGTTTCTTTGAAATCTCTCGTTTTATCTTCAAAACTCATGCGAGTTGGGCATTGTGCTCCGTAATGCCTGAGTGGCTGTTGTCGGCATAGACACCAGGCTTTACGTGACTTATTCCCAGACAAGTTGGCATCACAGGAAGAGGTGCTGTATCTGCTCCTGTAGCTTCACACAGCCCTAGCTCCAGTCCAGGATACCCTGCCCCCCGCGAGACACAGCACCCTGACTTTATGATGGGAGGGGGAGCAGCCCCTCCCCTGGGTCAGGGGGTTGGGGAACCTGCCAGGAGGCAGAGACCTGAGGACCCTGTGCTGCCCGGCTCAGGATGAGCCAAGCCTCTCTTAGTTAAGCCTTCACAGTTCCTTCACTTTCTTTACCTTTCTGTTGCACAGATGCTCACCGAGCATCTGAAAGAGTGGGGTGGGTGAGTGAGGCCTTTTGGCAGCTCCTTTTAGACGGAAACCAACAGTAACATCTCTCGTAAGAGATGCAGGTGTCCAAGTTTCACCCCTGGAGATTCTGGCCCCCAGGTCTGGAGTTGGACTGGGGATCCAGATTTTTAACCAGCCTTTCCAGGCAATTGAGCTGCAGCACGGATCAGTTTGGTTCTTCCTTGATAGACGCGGTCAACTGGCTCTTTCTGGATACTTCCTAGGACAGACAGCTAACTCCCTGCCTCCTGATGGGCCCACTCCTGCAAGGTCCCAGCAGGGTCAAGGCTCAGTTAATCTTAGATAGAGGTGGGCAGGTGACTGGCTGGATGGATGGGTGATGGACAGACTGATGGATGAATGAATGGGGGATGGATGGATGGATGGATGGATGGATGGATGGATGGATGGACGGACGGACAGACGGACGATAGATAATTATGGATGGTTGGACAGTTGGGTGGATGATGAATGGATGGCAGTTTGCAACACTAGCATCTTACAAGAAAGCTCCAAATTGCATTTGGGTGTTTGTCTTTTCTCCTTACACCAGTGGAAATGGGGTAAGCAGGAAAAGCAGTGAGGTGGCAGAGGAGTGAGGTGAAGAGAGGAGGGGACGGAGGGCTGGTGCCCCAAACCTCTCTCTGCCTATGTGCCCAGGCTTTCAATACAAAGCCAGGCTGAGACAGGGATCTGTCAGCCTGCCTTGGAGACCCAGCAGAGGGAGGAAGTGGTGATGGAACAAAGGGACAAACATAACGTTTGGGTCCCGCTGAGCAGCTGGCTCTCCCTGGCCAGGGGAGGGGACCTTAAAGGAGCCCACAAGGTGGCAAAGGGAACAGCATGTGCAAAGGCACAGAGGCGAGTGGAAAAGCAGGCTGGGACTGGGGCTGGGGCAGGGGCTGGAGTGGCCACTGTGGGAGGACCCGGGCTGAGGGCCAGGCACTCCAAGCCCTTGCTTTCTGATGGACCTGGCCAACGCAGCTCCAGGCCACAGCCTGGCCCCAGTGTAGGTGACCTCTCCTTACAGCGCCCCTCCTGTAGAGGCCCAGGCAGATCCGCAGTGAGCAGAGGAGACTGGGGGTGGGAAGAGCCTATGGGGTCAGACAGAAGGGACAGGAGTCGCTGCCTCCATCTGTCCCCTGTCATCTCTGTGTGCACCCCATCTGCCCTCCATCATTGTCCAACCTGTGGGCACCTCCATCCATAGCACCTGGGTGCTGGAATCCACTTACATATGTCCTGAGGTTCCCACTGTTCACCGAGAACTGTGTGTTTCATCCCATGGCTGGCTACAACAAGCCATCCATTTCACACTGGCCTGTTCCTTTCCTTTTGCTCCCGCATGACCAAAATACACAAGGTGTTGCGACTGGAAGTCGTGATTTGCTTTCCCAGTAGAACCCCACACGGATTCATATGCTGACTGACAGCCCTTTCTGCTGAGTAGCGGTTAGCCCCTGGCTTCGCTCATCAAGTATGCATAGAGGATCACACCTTTCTCATACACAGGGCTTTAAGTGAGGGCTGCTGTGCTTGGGGATTATTGCCGTGAAAAGGAACTTGGTGTCCTGATAAAGCAATAATCACATTTCAGACACTTCAGCTCCGGGCAGCCATCAGTTAAATAAGCACTGTGTTCAGCTGCAAGGAAGAACTGTGGTCAGTGGCACATGCCGCCACATAGCTCACAAGCAGGCACAGTCATTCATCCAGTGAGCGGACGCCCACAAGGCACCCACTGTGAGCCATCCTGCGCAGGGTACTGGGATGCAGCAACCAACAAGGTCCTGCCCCTGGGGTTTTCACAGCCCAGAGCAGAGACTTCCAACACCATTCACAGCCTCTCCAAAACTGCAAGGTCGTTCTTCATCCATCTCCATTAAGATAAGAAAAACAAGGCCGGATGCAGTGGCTCAGGCCTATCATCCTAACACTTTAGGAGACCAAAGTGGGAGGACTGCTTGAGGCCAGGAGTTTGAGACCAGCCTGGGCAACATAGCGAGACCCTCTCTCTACAAAGAATTTTAGGCGGGGCTTGGTGGCTCATGCCTGTAATTCCAGCACTTTGGGAGGCTGAAGCAGGCAGATACCCAAGGTCAACAGTTCGAGACCAGACTGTCCAACATGATGAAACCCATATTTACTAAAAATATAAAAATTAGCCAGGCGTGGTGGGGTGCGCCTGTGGTCCCAGCTACTAGAGAGGCTGAGGCAGGAGAATCACTTGAACCTGGGAGGCGGAGGTTGCAGTGAGCCAAGATCATGCCACCGCACTTCAGCCTGGGTGACAGAGCGAGACCCTGTCTTAAAAAAAATAAAGAAGAAAGAAAGAAAAAACAAGAATATAATAAAGTTCAAAATGTTGTTTTGTAAAGAACTGTCCTCAGTTTTGAGAGATGGGTTTTCTTTTTTCTTTTTTTTTTTTTTTTTTGAGATGGAGTTTTGCTCTTGTCGCCCAGGCTGGAGTGCAATGGCACGATCTCGGCTCACTGCAACCTCCGCCTCCTGGGTTCAAGTGATTCTCCTGCCTTAGCCTCCCAAGTAGCTGGGATTACAGGTGCACACCACCACACCCAGCTAATTTTTGTATTTTTAGTAGAGACACGGTCTCGCCATGTTGGCCAGGCTAGTCTTGAACTCCTGACCTTGGGTGATCCACCCGCCTTGGCCTCCCAAAGTGCTGGGATTACAGGCGTGAGCCACCATGCCCAGCCACTGAGAAATGGGTTTTCTAAATCGTGCCAAGCTGTCTTTTCTTTTAAAAATCATAGTATGACACTAAGTGGTAGTTGGGAGCTTTGTGTTTTTAAATGCTTCCTTCATGAAATTAAAAGTTACCTGTGTTTTTCCCGAAATCTCCTGACTGTGAAACCCTGAGGCCTGGACCCGGCGCCTTCTGAATCCAGCCCCTGAATGGTCCATTCTCCTGCCAGCGTCCTGGGTCCTCTCCTCCTTGTGTCACAGGCTACGTCTCAGCGAGCCTTTGCCACGTTGGGTCTCCAGCTCCCCACAGAGACTCTGGTTAGGACAGCAGCAGCCTCTGTCACACGACATGATGTCTCCAGGCCAGTGAAAATGTTCTCTGTTTAGCAACCTTAAAAATCCAGGCCAGGCCAGGCGCAGTGGCTCATACCTGTAATCCCAGCACTTTGGGAGGCCGAGGCAGATGGATCACCTGAGGTCAGGAGTTCGAGACCAACCTGGCCAACATGGTGGAACTCCGTCTCTACTAAAAATATAAAAATTAGCTGGGCAGGGTGGCACGTGCCTGTAATCCCAGCTACTCAGGAGGCTGAGGCATGAGGTTCACTTCAACCCGGGAAGCGGAGGTTGCAGTGACCTGAGATAACACTTACACTGCACTCCAGCCTGGGTGACAGAGTGAGACTGTCTAAAAAAAGAAAAAAGAAAAAAACATTCCAGGCCTGTGCCTCCAGAATAGCCGTCTACTCAATGGGCTGATAGGAGAATGTCAGGTTACAGGACCAGATTCCTGGGCTCCACCCCAGACCTGCTAAATCAGCCCCTCTGCTGAGGTTTTCATGCCTCTGGTGATGGAGAGCTCACTCCCTCAGGAAATCCTCCCATCTTTGCACAGTTGCAGCTCATCCAACGTGTGCCCTGCTGCCCAGAGATAGCCCTACAGGCACTGGGAGGTCAGGGAACAGCCCTCCACAATTTCCTCAGTGTTGGCCTTTCCTACGAGGAGAAGAGGGACCCTGAGGACAGGCCCTGAAGCCTTCTGGCTTCCCTCTTGGCAGCAGAGCCCCATCTTCACCATTAAAACCTTTTTCCTCTTTCACTTTTTAACTGAGGTATAATATACATACAGTGAAGCTCCTGGTCACCACTCCTATAGAGTAGCTTTTCCTGTTCTTGAATTTCACATAAATGAAATACAATAATGGGCTCTTTTGTGCCTGGTTTCTTTTACCCAGCATTATGTCTGTGAGCTGCATTCATTTTGTTGTGTATAACTGAGGTTTGTTCTTTTGCAGTGCTGTATAGTATCTCACTGTGTGAACAGACTGCGGTTTATCAGTTGATCCAACATTTGTTTCCAGTTTTTGCTGTTACAAACAAAGCCACTCTGCACATTCTTGATTGTGTCTTTTGATGGACAGAAGCACTGATTTGGGCATCTACCTAGGAGCGGAATTGCTGGGTTATAGTGTTGACAGTGTTTGGCCATGGTAGAAACCAGCCAATGGTCTTCCAAAGTAGTTGTACCATTTTACTTTCTCATCAGCAAAGCATGGACATTCCAGGTGCTCCACACATCACCAACCTTGTTTTTCTTTAACTTTGGTTTTTTTGTCTTTAAGCATTCAGATGGCTACATAGTTGTATCTCATTGTGTTGTTTTTGGTTTTGTTTTTTGTTTTGAGACAGAGTCTCACTCTGTTGCACAGGCTGGAATGCAGTGGCTCACTGCAGCCTCCACCTCCTGGGTTCAAGGGTTTCTCCTGCCACAGCCTCCTGAGTAGCTGGGATGACAGGCGTGCACCACCATGCCTGGCTAATTTTTGTGTTTTTAATAGTGACGGGGTTTCATCATGTTGGCCAGGCTTGTCTCAAACTCCTGACCTCAGGTAATTCACACACCTCGGCCCCCCAAAGTGGTGGGTTTACAGGCATGAGCCACCGCGCCTGGCCGCTTAAGTGTTTTAATTTGCCATTCCCTGATGAGTAATGAGAAAAGTAGCCTTGCTTCATGTGCTTATTGGCCACTGGGATATTCTCCTTTGTGAAGTGCGTGTTCAAGGCTTTTGCTCACTTGAATAAGGGAGTAGTTTGTCTCTTACATATTGATTTACAGAAGCTTTGAAATATATTCTGTAAAGAGTCCATTGTTGGGTGTATGTGTTGGGATGATTTTCTCCCAGTCTGTGGCTTGCCTTTTAACTCTGAATGGTATGGTTTGATGAACGGAAGTTCCTAGTTTCAATGCCTTACACACATTTCCTTTTTGGTTAGTGCCTTTTCCATCCTGTTTAAGAGATCTCAGCCAACCCCGAGTCTGGATGGGCTAACTGGTGGTGGCCACAGGCAGGACTAAGTGCTCGGTTTCTGGAGCCTGAGGGTCTGGGTTTGAACTAATTCCTGCCACTCTTATGCAAACTGAGCCTCAGTTTCTCCATCTGCAAAATGGAGATGCTGCTTCGTAGCACTGTTGGGAACATGGATGAGCTGACACATGCAAGATCTTGGTTAACCTCCACAGTGATGGTTTTTTCACTCTTCAGAGACTGATCCTGATTCTTGTGGATTCAAACAGTCCCCTTAAAGGACATGTAGTCAGCTGCTTCCCCCAGCCGGGCCGAGGCATCCCCTTCCCATGGGCAGCTGGCAGAAACACCAACCCCCAGCTCTCCAGCCCCATCCTGATTTTTTTTTTTTTTTTTTTTTTTGAGATGAATCTCACTCTTGCCCAGGCTGGAGTGCAGTGGCATGGTCTCGGCTCACTGCAACCTCTGCCTCCTGGGTTCAAGTGATTCTCCTGCCTTAGCCTCCCGAGTAACCGGAATTACAGGTGCCCGCCACCACACCCAGCTAATTTTTGCATTTTTAGTAGACACAGGGTTTCACCATGTTGGCCAAGCTGGTCTCAAACTCCTGGCCCCAGGTGATCCACCCACCTTGGCCTCCCAGAGTGCTAGGATTACAGGCATGAGCCATGGCGCCCAGCCTCCCAGCCTGATTCTTGGTCTCGGCGGGTCCAGGGAATCTGCTTCAAGTCCCCAGCACCCAAGTTGTTTAGTGTCCTGCTAGCATGGAAACCTCTAATCTGATCCACCTGCTCATCTGACAGAGGCAGGCACAGGCCCAGAGAGGGAGAGGGCTGCTCAGAGACCGAGGCACAGTCTCTCCCCTGCCCCTGTGTGCCCTCCCTCCAGCCTCACCTCTGTGCCCTGCCCCTGCCCTACATGACGTGTAAGCAGCCCCCCTTGCTGTATTGCAGTGGGGACGCCCTACTACATGTCACCGGAGAGGATCCATGAGAACGGCTACAACTTCAAGTCCGACATCTGGTCCCTGGGCTGTCTGCTGTATGAGGTGAGTCTCTGCCCGCGGCTCAGCAGCATTTGGTGAGACGTGTGGGGGGTGCCCAGTTAGGGCAGGGCTCACCCTACCAGCTCAGGTTGGAACCCAGGAATGTCACGTCTGCCTGAGGCATCGGTACCACCAGGGCCCTGTCCTTCACCCTCTTCAGCCCACGTGGGGCCTGGTCTGCAGGGTCAGGCTGGCGGAGGCTGTTGGGGGTGGATGGCAGTGGGTGGGGTCCGGGAAGGGAAGACAGAAGGAGAACAGGCCGGCACCTGTCCCCCAGCTGCCCCTGCCCGTCGCCCTGGTGCTCACATTAACACGCCAGCAACTGTGTTCATCATTTATTAAGGGTCAGTCCCGTGCAGGGCACCGGGGTCAGGAGAGGGGTCAGACTTGCCTCATGTCCCTGAATCACTCTCCACGGACAGGTGGCCACCCCCTCCAGGCCCAGAAATGTGGGTCTCCCTGAAGACCACCCCCTCTCCCCTGAGCTGTGAAATGGAGCTCGGGGATGGCCACTTCAGACCTGGTGGCCTGTCTGGACGAAGGGACAGGAACCGTTTTGAGTTTTGATGGGCCCAGACGTGAAACGATAAGAACAAATGGAAGTCCCCCACCCACTTTGTCCAGCCACACTGGGGCCCCAGGTGACGAGGGGTGTGGGGAGCATGAATCACTCTTGGCCGTGAAGTTCTTGCAGCCACCGGCCGGAGGGAGGCCTAAGCCCTCTGGTGTCCAGGTTGGCAGCCACACAAACTCCCCTCTCCCCTAGACCACCAAAGGCTAGGTGGCTCTGGGATTCCATCCAGCTGGCTGAGTCCCTCCGCATCTGTAAAATGAGAACAGGAGTACCTGTCATGCATTGTCCTAGTCCTGATAAATGACAGACAAGAAAGGGCTCTGGAAACGCCCCCAGGCTGTTAGACACCAAGCCCGGCTTGGTTTTCCAGTTGGAACCCTGAGTGTTTTTCTACTTTCCCTGGAGCTGACTTGAGCCGGCGTGGGGTCTGGCTTGGAGCTGACACACTGAAAGAAGCTCAGTCCCGGCTGCTGTGGCCGGTGACAGTCCACAGCAGTGATGCTCAGGACAGCGTGTCCAGGGCCTGCCTCGAGTGCTGAGCAGTTGTCCGCAGAGCCTGATTGCTCTCTGTCCCCTGGGGACCGTCGACTCTGAGGCTGACGTCACAGCCCTTGTGCATGAACTTGAGGGCTACACTGCCCGCCGCTGGGCCACGTGGGGCCCATGGCAGCTCTCGTGGCCGGGGTCTTGTGGCCAGGGTCTTTGGGTGGTGAGATTTCCCCTCCCCACATTACAGATTGAGACTGTGAGATCAAAACTCTGATCTGTTTGCAGGGCTTAAACTTCACAGAATCTTTCTTTTGTTTTTTTGAGACAGAGTCTCACTTTGTCACCCAGGCCGGAGGGCAGTGGCACAATCTCAGCTCGCTGCAACCTTGACCTCCCAGGTTCAAGTGATTCTCCTGCCTTAACCTCCCAAGTAGCTGGGACTACAGGTGCCCCCCACCTGGCAAATTTTTGTATGTTTTGGTAGAGACGGGGTTTCACCATGTTAGCCAGGCTGGCAGCCAGTGACCTGCTATTGTAAGAACACATATTTCATTTTAACAGACTGGCTGGAGGTGTGGTCCTTGTGGAACTGGTGCTTGGGACCCCTTCTCCCGGGGCTCAGTAGGTGCGGGTGACAAGAGGGTGGGACCCCTTCTCCCGGGGCTCAGCAGAGGTGGGTGATAAGAGGGTCTGTGGGTGAGCCTGGCCCTGACAGAGCTGGGTGCTCTTTCCAGGACTCCACAGGGCATCGGTCGCAGGAGGAGCTCTTTGAATGAGGGTCTAGCTGGAGCAGCTGTGCAGTGTGCAGTGGATGGCGGAGGGCCCCGCAGGTGAAAGGGGGACAAGCCATTTGTCCTCCCTGCCTCCGTGTCTCTCCACAGCCCAGCTCCCGGGTGGGTTGGAGTGGTGGCGGGTGTTGAGCAGGGTGTGTGGGTGGGCTCGGGGGAGGGCAGTGGAGGTAGGAGAGAATTTGGAGGGAAGTCAGTGTCTTTAGCCACGGGAGACAAGACATGTAAGTCCAAACTCTTCTGAGACAGGAAGAAACCTGCTGGTGTTGGCCCCGTGTGCCTGCATATTCCGAACAGCCCCGGGGAGGGTGCGTGTGTTAAATCCAGGTGGGGAAAGCCCCGGGTGACGACAGTTGCTGAGCGGCGTGGAGCCACCGAGCTGCTGGTGTGTGTCCCCCAGGAGGAGTCGTGAGTCCCAGTCTCTCCGGGACTCCTCTGAGTACAGGCACTTACGCAGGTGGCCACTCTGGCCACCAAGGTCGCTGAGGCTAGCAGAATCACACCCATGTCACCTGCTAACCTGGCTGTCCCTGGGCTCAGGGCTCCAGGGTCACCGCCCTGCCCCCACCTGCTGTAGGGTCTCAGGAGGGGATGCAGACCCACCTGTAAGTGGGCATCGTCCACCCAGTGTCAGATCCCGAGGGGCAGAGACAGGCGTTCTGGGTTTCCCAAGGCCCGGGCAAACGCCTGCCGCATAGTGGACAGCCGGGGAGCACAATTTTGAAGGAGAGCACATGTCTGTGTGTAGGCAGCTCGCTTACCAACTCACTCGCATCCAAATCCCAGCTCCAGGGCCCACCCACGGAAGGATCCGGGCAAGTCAGCCCCTCCCAGGTGCGCTCCAGGTGTCCCATATGTAGAATGAGATCCCAGCCCACCCTGTCATAGTGAGGAAGGAATGAGGCCCTGGGGGTGAGGCGCCTGAGTCAGAGAAGGCCCTGAGGCCTGTCCACCAGCCGCAGGCCAAGCACGGGCACTTCTGCCCGCCTCTGGCCTGAGGCTCCTGCTGCTTGCCACATTTCCCTTTTTGCTTTGGCCAGCGGGAAGCCAAAGTGCAGCCCAGCCTCAGTCCCCGAAGAGGCTCCGCTTCGTCCTCCTTTCCTCCTGTGTCTCGTCCCTGGGTCAGATGGTTTTTTGTTTCTTTTTCCATTCTGCTTTGTGTTTTTATAAGCTGCTTCCCGTCTCCCATGAACCATGGGGGTGTCCATACATAAACACACACACAGCATATGAACACACGCACAGGCTGGCCAGGCTCTCAGAGCTGTGCCCACCTCCCCGGGGTTGGGGCTGGGCTGGGGCCGGGAGGCCGGCAGCTGGCTCCCTCTGCCTGTGCCAGGCCCTCCACTTGAGAACCAGCCCTGCAGTTCCCAGCCCCGTTCCCTGCCTGAGTCTTTGTCTCGGCTCTGCAGAGGCAGACACAGCCCATCCTGTGCCAGGCCTCACTGGATTCTGGGTCGGGCCGTCCTCCTCCGAGTCCTCGTTTGTGGGCACCTAAATGTGCATTTCACGAGGCAGCCCCGCCTTCGTGGCTCCCTGGCACTGAGGCCCGGGTTCCACCGAGCTGACTCATTTGTTGGAGTAAGTGGGGCTGTGCGGCTCGCAGCTGCGGGGGGACAGACCACAGCCGGGGCGGTGGGGGGAAGAGGGGACAGATTGCAGCCGTCCAGGGCTTTGTGGTGTGGGGGATGGATCACAGCTGGAGAGGGTGTTGGTGGCGGGGGGGACAGATACCACTCTATGGGTGGATACCAATCAGCAGTGGGAAGTGAATGAAACACAGCAGTCGAGCCCTGAGGGGATTGGCGTCCTCAGGGACGGCAGGCACTGACCTAACCCTGGCAGTCCCGGCCTCACACAGCAGCAGGCTGGTGTGGCCACCCATGGCCAGCCCGTCCAAGGGTGACGGGGCAGGGGCTCTGTGCCAGGTGACCCCCCTCCACTCCTGCAGCCCCGAAAGGGGAAGGGGAAGAAGAACGGGAAGGCGAAGCAGGCATATCCCCAGCAGACGGGGAGGGGAGCCACATCTGAGCCCACGGCCATGTAATTGGAAAGAGGCCTCCCGCAGTCATGCCCGGAGCCTCCCACCCCCACAGCCTGTGGTGTCTTCCAGGGGCGCCAGCCTGAAGAGCTGTGTCAAAGTCCCCCACCCTCTCCGGACTACAGCTGAGGATCCTGCACAGGGCACATACCCAGGTCACCTGGGTCCTGGTGACAAACACAGCCAGAGAAAACCTGCCCTTCCCCAAGCCCCAGCACGGCCTGGAAGGCTCAAAAGCCCCTGTGCTCGTCCCTGTGGCTGCAGCGACAGATGCCACCACGCCGATGGCTTCAAGCAACATAAGTTTACTCTGTTAGATCTCGTGGATTCTGGACGCCAGATGTCCAAAATCAGTCTCGCTGGGCGAAGTCAAGGTGTCAGCAGGCAGGCGCCTTCTGGAGGCTCTGGGGGTGAATCTGTTTCCTTGTGTTTTCCATGGAAAATGGAGAGGCCACCCGCAGTCCTCGGCCTCCGCCTCGTGTCACCGCAGCCTCTGGTGTGCGTCAGCCTGGCGTCTTCCCCTCTTCCGTGCCCTTCTCCCTCGGGCTTCCTCTCATGAGGGCTCTTGTGGCTACGTTGAGGCCCACCTGGATAATGCCCCCATCTCAGGAGCCAACATTTCATCACACCTGCGAAATCCTGTTTGCCCTATAAAATGTAATTTACAAGTCCCAAAAATTCAGTGATGGACGTCTTTGGGGCCCATCATTGAGTCCCCCATACCCTCTCTCAAACTTGGGCATCAACTATTACCGAGGACCTCCTGCGGCCACCGGAGTTGCTGGCACTGACCCCAGCTAGTGGGAGCCACCACAAAGCCCTGCCGCTGGCCCCCGGGTGGGGCCCCAGCAGAGTTTGTTGAAGAGGCTGGAATCAGGAGTGCTGGCCCGAACATGGAGTGAATCATAAGACTCGCAGGCCAGGTGGTGGGGAGCCCCCAGTGGGAGCTGGGAGCAGCAATGCCCGAGCTTGGGATATGGGAAGGCCGGGCTCTGTTCTCATTACCCAGATACCCATGGAGGTGCCCAGTGGGCTGCCCGCTCTGCAGGACTGATTTTTACCTATGTGGGAGCTCAGCTGCAAGTACGGAGCTAGAGGAATTGACTCGTTCAGTGCCAGTCCCAGGATCCTCATGGGGGGCATCCTTGCAGCAGCCTTGAGGTGCCCAGCTGGGACTGAGACCCAGCGAGACAGCGGACTCAACGGGAAGATCCGCGGAGCCTTGGCTGAGACACTGCTTTGGAATCCTGCTCGGATGATGGAGTGGCCTGGACGCCCCTCCGTGGTGGAGAGCAGGGCTGCAGACCTCCTGGTCTCCAGTCACCCTTCAGTCTGGGACATGCTCGAGAGACACTGGGTGACGAGATGGGTGTCTGAGGCCCTGACAGGCAGGAGTCAGATCCCCCTTGTCCCTCTGACATCTCAGATCACACACCAGCTTCTCTCAGCCCTCCTGGTGGGGGCCAGGGCCCACCCGCCCCCTTTTCCTCGGCCATGTGTCACCCCGATAGCACCAGGGAGAAGAGCTTGGCATTTGAGGAGCAGCGCTGAGAGCCATGGCTTCGGCAGTTCTAACGAGGCCCCAGACAGTGTGTCCTCTCTGTTTCGACCAGTCAGAGGCTGGGTGGTCACTGGTAGAAGGAGATCTCGCCGTCCAGGGTAATCGTTCTAATCCCCGCAGCCCAGAGCTTCCTTCACAGTCCGTCGCCCTGATGAGGGTGGAAGGCCCGTGGCCGGCAGCGGAGTGGGGGCAGGCTGGGGCGGACGGAGGAGGCCTGTTCCTGGGGAAGGCCGAGAGGGGTCCTCTGGCATAGCTCACTGCTGACCCCATTCCAAAGGCTCTTCTGAAACGATGTGGGGAAGGTGCTGGAAAGAGCAGAGACATGATCTGAAGCGGATGCCAGCTTGGGGGCTCAGTGCTCCCCTCAGCGTTCGGGGGCCTTTGGAGTTCCCAGCAGCGAGGTTTATAAAATTCACAGCAAATGGGCGTGATCTGAAGTTGAAGGTTGGCCGATTCCTCTCTGGGGTCAGACACGTGAAAAACTGGGGCCTGCGTTCACTGGACCAGCACTTAGAATGTCCCTTCTGTGCTGCACCGTAACGGTGCCCAGGAAGATCCACCTTCATCCTCCAGCTGCAACTGGGGGCACCCAGCTCACCCCAGGTGACTGTCCTGGAGTCTCAGCTGCTCTCTGCTACGGCAACAGATGTCCTTTGAAAATGCTCGACGAACCCTTTGCACCAGAGAGTCTTGTTTTAATTCCTGGACGTGCGTCACCTGGGTGGCGCATTTGGCAGACTCCCAGCTGCTCCCGGTCAGGTCAGCAGACCCCAAAATGGCAGGGCCTCTGCATCCTCACACTTCCCCTGCCTGGCCAGACCCTCCCTGCAGCCCTCCTCCAAGGGTGGGTTTCAGGGTCCACATGGGTTCCCAGCCCTTCTCCGAGGGACCCAAGCTCCCAGCCAGTGGGAAGACAGAGGTGATGCTGTCCCTAAACACCCGCGTGAAGGCGCCTGGCCTGGCCTGGGCTCCTGGTCCTGAGGGTGCTGAACCTGGGGCTGAGGAAAGCCCACAGCCTCCAGGCCGCACTCAGTAGCTTCCCCAAAGGCCACCTGCAAACCCAAGGATGGTGCCAGGCTCTGAAGCTCCTCCGCGCCCTCCTGAAGGAGGCAGGCCCTTGGGGTCACCAGACCTGTTCACGGACGAACAGAGAATGGGGCAAGACCAGGAAACCCAAGCTGACGGGCACCCTCAAACCCTGCTGCCAAGGACAACTCCTCGCTCAGCCTCTGGGGCGCGAGGACAAGCGACGGTTCCCCAGGGATCCAGGGCCCCTCAGTAGGAGCCCAGGAGCCCTTGGCCAAGGAGCCAGAGCAGGGTGGCCCTGGCAGCCTGGCCCCTCCGAGGGGGAACCGGGGCCAAACAGGAGGGCGCTCACCTGACAGCACTTCACTAGCTGGAGGCATTGGGCCTTGGGGGGCGGTCCAGGGGGCAGTCAGCCACAGTGAGCTGGAGTGACCAGAAGCCCTTGCCCATTATGGGTTCATAATGGGGTGGCCAGCGGGTGCCACGCTGGACTGCTGCACCGCCGCCTCAGGGCCACTGTGGCCCCTGCACACCCCCTTGAGGAGTCCCCTGTGAGTGAGTGGTGGGGTGGGGGTGGGGCGGCCTGGCAGCACCCTGATAGCTGGCAACTCACGGGGGACCACCGCCCCACAGGCCTTTCACTCCCCCGTGGCCGGCCTTCAGGGCAGAACCAGTGTCGCAGGCCTCACCTCATTAAAGGTGGTCATGGCCGTGCTGGTGGTGCCGCCTCCATGTGCCAGCCTAAGCCTCGCCACAGGCCTGCGGGCGGGGCCATTGTACACATGAGGAAACTGAAGTCCAGACACGCAGCAAGTGCAGAGCTGGGGTCGGGACAGAGCTGGGGCTGGCTGTGGAGCCAGGCGCTTCCCTCCCACCTGAAGGTTCCCTCGAACAAGCTGCGGCGCCCCTCCACCCAGGGGCAGGAGGCTGCCTCCCTCCCTCCTGAACCCCCTGCTCCCCCTGCCCTGATAGCAGCAGCTGGATTCCACAGGGAGTAGCTCCGCCAGGGGCTGGTGAGAACAGCCACAGTGAAATGCCTCACCCTTCTCGGGCCCGCCCCACCCCAAAACGTCAGTCCATAGGTAAGGAAAGCTCCCTGAATGTGCGAGGCACAGACACATGCCCCTAAGGGGATCTTCGAAATCGTGTTTTATGGAAATCAGACCGTGCACTTGGGAACCTGCCGCACGGAGCCTGGGTCCCCCGGGCTGAGGTGGGAGCAACGTGAGAATTGGCTCGCAGCGTCCAGCTGCCCTTCTTTATTGCCTTTCAAGTTTTGTCACCGAAACCCTCGTGCTCACTTAATCCAGTGATAACCAGGATGGTGGTGCGCCTGCTCCTCTGTTGAACCCCCAGCTCAGCGATTCGGGGGAGAAGTCCTGCTGGACTCGCTGCGGTCAGGACCAGAGAGAGCCCATGCCCCAATCTGGAGCAGCCTCCTCTCCAGTCCTTCCGAGCCTTAAGGCCGAAAGCTCATCTTCGTTGTCCCCCTCCCTTGCAGATGGCAGCCCTCCAGAGCCCCTTCTACGGAGATAAGATGAATCTCTTCTCCTTGTGCCAGAAGATCGAGCAGTGCGACTACCCCCCGCTGCCCGGGGAGCACTACTCCGAGAAGGTGAGTTTGCAGGAGCCGGAGCCTCGCAAGCGCCGGGAGGCCACCGAGGCTTATGAAGGCCGCTCCAAAACACCGTAGCTGTGGGGCTGAGGATAGGCTCACTTTACGCGGTGCAGAAAGGGAGCTTTCTGGAAAAGTGATTTGGAGAGGGGAAAGTAGGTGATTGCACTGAAGAAGGGGTCTCACCATGCAGCTCCAGTGTGGGACCCCCAGGTAGGAACCAGTGGGATGTGGCCCTTGGCACACCTCCACCTGTTCAGCTCCCAACTTGGTGCTCCAGTGGGAGGCCCACCGCTGCAGGTCCCCAGGACAGGGCCTGTGCCGTGCCAGACATGGGAACAGATACAGGGGCAGGATGCAGCAGGCCTGGCGTCCCCATACTGCTCATGGTGGCCACTCTGCTCCCATGACAGGAAACTACAGCAGGGGGACTGGTCAGTTTCCTCCTTAACACTCTGTCAACATTTTACACTGGCTGCAGGGGCCGTGGACACAGGCTCCGACGGGTCTGGCATGGGGCTGTGCCAGTTACTAGGAATGTGTGAGTATCTTCTTCCTCGGCTCCATCCCCTTGAAGATGGGACTAATAGATAATCTCCTTGGTGGATAATCGTGAGGAAGAAAGGACAGGTTTCCTGGCATGGCAGGGTCAGCAGGGTCAAAAGTGTACACACATGTTCACACACTCTCTGCACTGTTCCTAGGTGAGTCACATAACCTCCCTGAGTCAGTTTCTTCACCTATACAATGGGGATAATATTAAATCTTCCACACAGGATTAGCATAAGGATTAAGGTAAGGCACCAGGCTAACACTGCCACCACCATCGAAAGTGGCCAATGGACGGGGCCTGGCCCAGTCGGTGACTCAGTGCTCACTAAATGTCATGTGACCCTTATTTCTGTTCAAGGTCAATGCTAGTGGGTGAGTCTGGGGCCTCCCTGGGCCCACCCCATAGGACCATAGGCCATCACCTCAGGATAATAGTAACAGCTCATGTTCAGACTTCCTGAGTTGAATCTCCCCCTCACCCGTTTACCAATAAGGAACAGACAGACACAGTCAAGTTAAAAAGAACAGGGAGGCAGGATCTGAACCCAGACGTCCAGCCACAGAGCCATCCTGCTTCTTGATGGCGTTGTCTCTTTGGTGGTCCATTAATTAGCTGGGGTGAGGCTCTGGAAGGAGCGCCCTTGCCCCGGCCAAGCTGCACAGGGCAGGTCCTGAGTGCTCCGCCCCTGTGTCCGGGCAGGAGGGTCCTCGCGGGGCGCCTGTGCTGAGCCTGTGCTCGCTGGCGTTGCAGACTCCAGGGCTAGAGGAGCTGAGTGTTGGGCGCTGCGCAGTGCCCTTCCTCTCCTGGCTCCCAAGTTCTGACCTGCACCTTTGGAGGAAGTGTTTCTGCTCCCAATGGGAGGAAAAACAAGTTGCATCTCTTTACAAAGTTGCCATTTGCTTTTTCCTTTCTCATCTTCTGAATGCGGACTTGTGTACCAAGCCGTGCAGCTGGAGCTGATGACCACTGTGCCTTGGCCGTCAGTCTAAAAATGGGAGCTGCCCTCTCTGCTTCAGTTATGAGGCTGAAATGAGCACCGAAGCGCCCATCCCAAGTCAGCCCTTTCCCGGCCACGAGCCCTCACTCCCCGGAGCACTGGCTCTCTCTGGGCCCTATTTTTAAAGTTGTATCACCGCTTAGAAATGAAAATAAGACTTTATTATTTTTGTTTCTCTTGAATTCTGAAAATTTCAAACATGCACTTATTGCCAACTGTGCGTTTACGTCATAAATTAGTTTGAGTCACAGACACTTCACCTGAATCTGGTTTTCTTGGGTATTTTAACCTGTTAGAGGCCAACCACAGGTACCTCCCCCGAATATTCTAAGGTTCAGAAAACAGCCGTCCATCCATAGGCAACCTCAGACGCCAGGAGTGGCCTAGCAGGCTGCAGGCCCCGTGTCCCCTGGGCTTCTCGGTTGGAAGGGCATGTACACAGGTGGGAGAGACACCCTAAGGCTCTGCGACCCAGGGAGAAAATGCCCCATCAGCTGAGAGGAGCCCTATTCTACAGGAAGCCCAGGCCCCACCCCTCAGCCTAAGGAGCCTGCGCAGCAGTAGCCCTCGGGCCTCCAGAACGTCCTGTGGGCCCCTCCCCAGACTCCCTGAGTGTGGCCACTGAGACCACCAGAGCCCCCTCTGGTTCAAAACCACCCGGCTTCCTGCTGCTGCGGCCTGCGGGGCTGGCCACCCCTCCAGCAGCAGGTATTTAAATGAAAACCAGTGGCTATGAGCCCGTGATGCAGGGTAAGATGTAGGCATTTTAAGGTCATTATTTTAATTACCATTAAAATAATTGGCACTCCGGCTATCAGCAGAATGGAGGCGATCAGAGGTGCAAGGCACCCCTCCCCCACCTCGGGGCGGGAGCAGCCTTCAGTGTCTGTATAATTAAAAGCTCCGTCTTTCATGAGCACAATAAAGGGGCCGGGAGGTGGGCAGACTGCAGCCCTGCTGCATGTTAATGCGTTTATTATGATCAATAAGCCCTTGCCTTGAGTTTTGTCCTCTGGTTTGGGCATCTGCGTGACTGACAGCAGATACACACACACTTTTCCCAGCAGAGAGAGACACACAGTTTGCCCAATGGTGTGGACAGCTACAAGTTCAAAATTACTTGGAGGTTAACCATTCTTAGAGTCTCAAAGCACAGTCTTTGGGACTAGACAGGCCTAGGAAGGGTACTGGCCAGCCCTTGGGAGCCACGCGGCTGCGCACCCCTTACTTGCCCCAGCTAAACACCGTTCTTCAGCTCTAACGGGGAAAACAGGACTGTCTGGTTGCTCTGAGGAGGAAGTAACTTCATGCAGACAGACTGCAGAGTGCGGAGCCTCAACAAGGCTGCTTTCCTTTCTTGAGAATAACACACCGTTCTCTCCCCTGCAGTTACGAGAACTGGTCAGCATGTGCATCTACCCTGACCCCGACCAGAGACCTGACATTGGCTACGTGCACCAGGTGGCCAAGCAGATGCACGTCTGGACGTCCAGCACCTGAGCGTGGATGCACCGTGCCTTATCAAAGCCAGCACCACTTTGCCTTACTTGAGTCGTCTTCTCTTCGAGTGGCCACCTGGTAGCCTAGAACAGCTAAGACCACAGGGTTCAGCAGGTTCCCCAAAAGGCTGCCCAGCCTTACAGCAGATGCTGAAGGCAGAGCAGCTGAGGGAGGGGCGCTGGCCACACGTCACTGACAGTCAAATTCAAAAGTCCTTTCTTTATACTGTTGGGGACAATCTTAGCTGGGTTAACAAGGGCAGGTGGTTCAGCGAGCTACGGCAGCCCCCTGTATCTGGATTGTAATGTGAATCTTTAGGGTAATTCCTCCAGTGACCTGTCAAGGCTTATGCTAACAGGAGACTCGCAGGAGACCGTGTGATTTGTGTAGTGAGCCTTTGAAAATGGTTAGTACCGAGTTCAGTTTAGTTCTTAGTATCTTTTCAATCAAGCTGTGTGCTTAATTTACTCTGTTGTAAAGGGATAAAGTGGAAGTCATTTTTTTCCATGGAGTGGAGATTCTGCTAATATTTTTATCTATGTTTTATAACTTGGTGAGTGACGATGAGAGCCCTGCACCTGCCAGAGCATCACAGGCAAATGGCATCGGGAAGCAGGGGCATCTTCCTGGCAACCAGGCTGGGCCATCTTCTCCTGGACACCTGCTGTGTACCAGGCATTTCATCACCTCCTTGAATGCTGGCGGTTCATTTCATGATCAGTGTTAAGCATTTTCCTCCATGGGAAGGAAGGATGGGATGTAAAAAAGCTAAGGGCTGTCCTTTACAAATTCTGGTTCTGCAACTTCCTAGCGTGACTTTGGGCTTGGGCAAGTTTCTTAGCCGTTCTGAGCCTTAGTTTCCTCATCTGTACAATGAGATTAATAGTACCTATCTACCTTCAGGATTGCTGACAGAATCTGAAATAAAATATGCAAGTTAGCTAGTACAAAGTAGATGATCCAAAAATGGTAGCCACTCACCCTTCACAAACTGAAGTCCATGGGCCACGGAAGCCAAGAATTAATGTACACCTGTATCATGTGTAGGAAACCAGAAAGGTGTTCCTTATTTCTTGTTCCCAAACAGGATTAACTGTGAAGACTAATTTATAAATGTGAACCTAAGAAAACTCCAGCTCTGAAGGAAATCATTTGAATTTTGTTTTTGTACGTAAAGTTAACCTTCCAGTGGTCTGAGCTGTCATCACTGACTTGATGACAGTCTGGCCCTCCAGACGAGAGCAGCGCTGGCATCAGGCAGGTGATTCCTGACACCTGCTGCCTGCAGGCATTCGCTGACGGGGCTTTTCCTGGAGGAAACTCCCTGGGCCAGACGGCTGCTGCTTCCGCGCATGGACTCGGATCTGCTGTGACACCGTCTGCCCGACAGTCTCTCCACAGGCAGCCTTTCCTCTGTACTTTTTCTCCATGGTCGAAATAAAACAGGGTGACTGGGAGTTACTTATAATTCATGAAGATTTTAAAATGGCTTTGGAGATTTTGCTTTTAAACCAGTAGATCCAAAACTTAAAACAGTGTCTGCAGCACAATTTCTTGAGGAACCTCGAAAAACACAACTTCCCAGGCCCCATTCAGTAATCCCAGGATTTCTTTAAGCTCCCCAAATAATTCTGATACTCATCAGCCAGTTTCTGCGCTCATGAGGTAATTCCATTGTTCTCCCCGGCCTGCTCCTGGCAGCTGTGACATAGGAGCTGGCCTGAGCAGATTCACCCTGGAATGTTCTCTCCAAGGGAGAATCAAGTCCGTGTCGCCTGCCTAGTGCTTACCACTGAAGGTTTTTCTGATTCCAGACACACTTTGTGCCAATATTCTGCTTGCCGCTCTCTGAGCCCCTACTGTGCCTCCCCAACACTGCCAGCCCCAGCATGCAATGAACCTACTTTGTGCATGCCACCCGCTTTCCACACCATGAGAACAATCTGCCCAACTGGACCCTCTGGAGGGGCACGATCTCAGCCACTCACCGGGCCTGAGTGTGTGTGAAATGATCATGTCCTACTTACTTCAAAAGAGTAACCCCAAAACATTCCTTTTATTTCTGTGAAACCGGCCAAAGTGAGGTCCACCCACCTTCAGGCAGCTCTGGCGGTGCACCTGCCCACCTTCTCTTGGTACTCAGAACTGAGCTGGGCTTGAGAACTCAGAGGTTTGGCTTTGCCATTTCTTTCCTACTTGCTGCTGAGGTGGAAGCTGTGCTGCACTTACCACCCCATTTCAAAACCAGACCAAACCAGAGGCCACCCCGAACGGAGTCAGCCAGCTAAACGGGCAGGTATCGATGTTCACCTGAAGCCTCAAGGGAGTCCACTCTGACTTCTGACAGCAGAAGGGTGCATGGCTCCTACGCTCTCCTGAGCCAGTGCTCAAGGAGGATCAACACCCTGAAGGGCCAGGCCAATGGCCTTAGCAGCCCCAGACTGCCCCCTAAAACACCACACAGTGCCCAGACCTCAGCTGCCCAATTTGGTTTTTGTTTTTTATTGAGTTTCAGCAAACACTAGCCACATGAATGTCTTACTGGGCCTCCAATGCCCACCATGTTCCAGAACCACAGCCAGCCACCCACTGACGCCATTCAGGAAGTGTCCATTGTTTGGACTGTTTCTTCCAGCACCTCAATTTCCAGAGGAGTGATTTTCTCAGTGAGGACTGCAGTGGTCCCTTTCTCACACCTGTACCGGCCAAGCCTAGTGAGAGAAAAACAAAAGCACAGAGTTAGGATTCCCCTCAAGGTGCCAGCAGGCAGGCGACAGTGAAAATAAATATTCAGGTGAGGCAGTGAGCAGGGTGGACTGGAATCCTGGCTCTTCCGATCCCAGCTCTGTGATCCTGGGCGATTCAACTTCCTCTGTTCCTCAGTTCTCAAGTGCTGCAAAACAGGGGTGCCTGGGAGGCACAGAGCGTCATCAGTGAACACGGCACCTGGCCCTTGGTGGACACGTGACTCTCCCCCACCCCACCATCCCCAGCAAGTGCTGGGAAGCACTTGGTCCCTTGACATCAATCTTCAACCTCCCTACAGTACCTTTCAGTGACAGCAGGAAGCAAATCCCATCATTACACAAGAGAAGGGCATGACTGCTCTTCTGTGCAGCAACAAGAATGACTTAACTGTTACCTCAGACACTGTACAAACATCTGGAAGCATAAACTGTGTAAAAATATGTGCAGCCACACTCTGGGCTTGTCATTTCAGACCACTCTCAAGACTCAAGAAAAGTAAACTGTCCCCTTCAGGGACACAGTGCCTCCCCACTAGGACACACCTAACACCTTCCTGGAGTGAATCTGGCAGAGGTTTCTTTGAGCACCAGACAGTCTAGAAGATATATATTTGGGCTGTTAATTCTCACAGTGGGTCAGGAATTAGGATACTGTCAAATGGCAGCACACAACCAACTGCTCCTACGCTCTAGCCCCAGCCGAGATAATATCTCTATCAAACTTACTGTCCTTCAGGAACTACCAGAAGGCTGCTGGCTGTGCCATGACCTTGTGCTCCAGGAACACCCATCCTCTCCCCTGGGCACATGGGCTAAAAGAGGGAGCAGGAAGCAGAACAAGGAGAGCAACTTCCACAGTTCTGCATCCAGGTCAGGAGCACGGTCAGCCGAGTGGCCTGCCTTTATTCTGCCAAGCCTCCCCCAACCCCCACTCTCTTAAAGGATCCAAGCAAAAGTACCTTTTAACCATGTGTCCCCACCCCATCAGTTTGAGGATGCCTCTGATTCCAAAGAGCCAAAGTCCCACGTGGCCTCTGTGTGCCTGATGACTCTGAACCGCCCCTCAGTGTCTCCGGGAGGCTTGGACACCTCCTCACCACTGTGGTGATGGTGCCCGATTTCGGCAGCATGCATTCAGTGCTTCCACCTTACGTGCCAGTGGACTGCAACACTGTGTGTGGGAGGGCTGCAAGCAGAGCAGGCAGCAGGGACTTGCCAGGCAAGGCCCACACTGGCGCAGGCATGGGACGCTTGCTCAGGCCTATAGCCCTGCCCGCACCCTAGCATCCACCCTGGGAAGGGCTCCCCTAACTCAGGCAGTGCCCCCATCTTCAGTCACTGGCAGAGAAGACAACAGGGAGGTTCCAGGGAGCCTGGACACTTGCTGCCCTTGGCCTCAGGACACCAATGGGGAGCGGGCCCTGTGCAGGTTACTGCACACCCACCACGCGCCCAGCACCTTCTGGGCCGCCTCGCTGATTCTTCACAAGCAGCCACAAGGCAGTTTTCTTTCTGTTCTTGGGTGTTTAGAGCCTCTGTTTACAAGTGGAGCAGCCCACGTCCCAGAAGTAGGATGCGCCGCTGCTGCGCTCCCTGTGGATGAAGACTCCCGCGCTGAGCACAGGTTCCCTAGGCAACCACAAATACCACTTCTCACTAGCCCAAACGTGGCTTTCAGAGTCCTCGCCCAGGACCCTGTCCAGCCTGAATGGTGTAACCATTCCCTACCCCATCACCGCTTCATCGTGGACTTGCTTAAATTACACAGCATCTCGCAAATAACTAGCAAAGCAGGCTACGTGGAGTACTTGGGTCCTGCCTACCCGGAGCTCGGCAAAGCCTGGTTCCCCAACACAGCTCTGGGCCTGAAAGGTAGCTTGCCTTCCTGCTAAAGGCCCAAGGGACTTCATGGTCTCATTAGAGGTCATCTGGTTGAGCTCCATTTCCCAGACAGACTGATTTGCTGGAAGCCACCAAGCCAGCCACCAACACTCTCCAACCCCAGTGCCAGAGCTCTCTGGCGCCGTGCTGCCCCACCCCATCAAGAGCCCACTGAGCTTCCACAAGGTTGAGTGCAGCCCACAGTGAGTATCTGCTGGTTCTGAACGTGCCATTCTTTCCTTGTGAATTACTCCTGATACGGAGTTGTGTGTGCAGTGGGAGATGAAAGCAAGCTTGCAGAAGGTGATGCTCGCTTCCTCTGCGCTAGCTGTGGGGCTGGGTGGGAGCCGTAGTTTATAAATGCCCTGTGCTGCACCCAGACGCTACAGCTGGAAGCAGCACTCCAGGATCCCATCCTGAGCTGCTCGGGCTCCCAGAAGAGGTCAGGAGCCACAGGACGCTCAAGCAGCTGGACAGTGATGAGACACTGCAAATGAGCTGCTCCGGTGACACATGCCAGCCGCTAGGTTTGGAAACCTGCCAGTTCTGCTCAGCAAATCAACTAAAACCTTCTCCCACTGCTCTGAGTCTGGGCTGCACCACTGAGCTGAGGGGCCCACTCGGCGTGTAGCACAGGCTAAATGGCACAACTCCCTGTGGCATAGCAGACACACATCAGCTCCCAAGGCCACCTCTGGGAGGCTGTTAGCATTGCTGACTTACACCCAGTTAGGAATCTCGGGGCACTCTGGGGGAAAGTGCTGGGGCTGCTCTGAAAAATGCACCTTCTCACAGAAATCAGGGGATTCTTTAAGACACTTGAGAAAGGACAGCAGATGATCCAAACCGCTCCACCCCACCTCCCAGCCTAGGGCTCTTTCCTGGGCCACCCTCCACCTCTCCCATCAAATTAAATCACTTTCCTACACCTGACAGCAGCCCACTGGCATAAAGCAAGTAACGAGCCGAAGGTCTGTGCGGGAGGCTGATTTGGGAACACTGGATGTACTTAATGTGGAAAGAACCAGGAAACCTCCATCCAGATGCCATGGAGATACCAAGGGTGGCATGATGCCACGGGACCCAGGAAGAACTTCGTCTCCTTCACTCACCTGGTCCCCTTCTTGTTGGGCACCGTGTACGGGCGGAGAAAATCCAGCTTGCTCTTACTGATGACGCAAAGGTCGATGTTGCTTCCGGAGCCCAGGTCGTTGAAGATGCCGGCTGCGATGGCTTCGCTCACCAGCTTCTTGGCTTCCTCCTCCTGAGAAAGAGAGCGGCAGCAATAACGTCCACGGCCAAACCAGGGCCTGCTCTGACATCCGCAATGTGCTCCCACTAGCAGTTCGCAAGACCTTCTGAGAGATAGGTGTTGTTTTTAATGCCCATCTCACAGATGAGGAAAAGATCTCAAAGTGCCTCGATGATTTGCCCAAAGTTCCCAACCCGGGCCTTTAAAACTCTTTATGCATGCACCACCTCTTGACCACATCGGACACTCACCACCAAACGATGGGCTGACAGTCACTAGAGGGTTAGTAACGTACCTTGAAAAGGGCCAGGTAGTAAATATTTTAGGTTTTGAGGCCAAAAGTCTCTACCACACCTACTCAACTCTGTCATGCTAGCACAAAACAGCCACACACAAATACATAAACAAATGGGTACAACTGTGTTCCAATAAAACTCTATTAGCAACAGGCAGAGGGCCAGATCTGGCCCATGGACTGCAGTTTACTAACTAACCCCTGATCAAGAATGTCCAACAATAGCTGAAAGTTACTTCCTGATAACATAATGGAGAAAGTCAGCATTGTAAGGGGAAGAAACTGACACCAAAACACAACAGTAGTTCTGGGGAAATGCTGGCAGACCAAGGGTGGGACATCTTGCCCAAAAGAATCTGTCTCTCCTACTAAGGCTGGAGCCTACAGGTTCACTGAAGAATCACTCTCTCCTTTGTCCCACCTTTAAGCACAAATCCCCATCCCCAATAGTTACTGGTGAACAGATGGATTCAACCCTTTCTTATCCAAGAAGGCCTATCACATGCTATGTCCTAGACCAGGAGCTAGGGCTGCAGAGGTGGATGACGCCCCCAAATACCTGCCCTCTAGGGGCTTAGAGTCCAGCGGGGGCACCTGACCCAAGTAAGAACAATGCAGGGTGAGGCTGGCTACAGAGCACGTGAAAAGGAGCTGGGAACATGGCTGGCCGGCAGAGCTTCAGGGAGGGCTGAAGGACAGGCTGCACACGAGGCACTCAGAAAACAGCAGTGAAACACAAGGCAGACAGCAAAGGCAACGGTACCGGACCTGGGGAACGCCAAGTTCAAGCTCTATATACAACGAGGACAAAAATGAACCAGGCTCCCTGAAAGCCGGGAATCTAACCTGTGCTATGGCGCCTTCCCAATCCACGAGGGCGTGGGAGTACATACATGTGCAAGTGCACTCCAGCGCTCATCCAAGTAATATCCTTGGACAAACACGGACTCCAGGCCCAAATTCCAGCCTGAGACCCTCAAAGGGCAGATCTGCTAACCTCAAGTTTGCAGAAGATCTGAACCCATTCAGGGCTCCTGCTCCTCTGCCTGCCCCATGCCAGACTAGGATTCCAGTGACACAGCACACTCTACAGACTCAGAAGAACAGAGAAGGTTCTGCTGGAAGTGGGCTCCTCAGCAAACCAACAGACAGCAGTTCCTTTGATTTTATACCCCAGGTTTTTTCACTCTCATGTGACATCTATGTGGGGCCAATTAAGCTGATTCTTCTTTTGTACATACATAGTCCCATAAGAATACATTCAAACAGGATTAGGAATTTTCTCCTAGAATTCTCAACAGTCTGTGGGGCCAGAAGCTTTCCACACCAGTGAAGGTGGTAGCAAAGAAAGCCTCTTAGATGAGGAGCTGGCGGCAGCTGCTATCTAGACAGCAAAAACCAACCACTAATTCAGCAAACGCAACCTCATTCCCAACCGCTTCTCTTTAAATGGCCTTAAGTGTGTGTGCATATGGGCACGTGCGGGCAGAACCATACTTATTCCCTGTTCCTGGCCTACCACCTCTGCTCCCCTTTCTCTTCTCTACCATTTAACTATGTCCTCTGCTTTGTTTCTCGTCACTGCTGCTGGCATCTCCAGCCAGTCAACAGTACCTGGCGGACATCGCAATCCATGGGCACACTTAGGACTACACATTTGCATTTCCCAAATGATCTGGGTAGATGGAGACAGGTGAAGAGAAGACTTGGGGGAAACAGAAATATACACATGACATGAGACATGCATATCTAGTGTCAACTGATTCGACTGGACACAGGACACCAGACTGCTGACAGTGCTATGTAAGATTACGAATGATCCTCCCTCTATTTTGCAAACTGTCTGTAATGTAAGTAACTGATAAAACTTTAAAATATGCAAATTTTAAAATGATATAGTTTGATTTACTCATAAAATGATCATGTATGCTGTTATTTAAGTATAAATAAAGGCTTTTTTAAATTGGGGAAATACATCTTTTAAATCCCTTTCCTCCCCACCAATTCTAGGGAAGATCATTCCTTAAGGAAGAGAATCTCAAGTCTCTCACTTTCTTCCCCCCAGTCCCACCCCACGTCTCATATACATATGGCTGAAGATGTTAGGAGATGGAATGAAACTTACATTTACGGAGCACCTGTATGCTCACTAAATCAATCGATCAGTCAACATCTATCAGCACTCAGATGTTTGATGATCATCAAGCTTACCCCTGCCCCCAACCATCTTTTGATGTTGGTATGGTCAGAACCTCGGGCTGACAGTCAATGACTTACACAAGGTCACACAGCTGGTAAACAAAAAATAGTAAAACAGGCCCATCAGGCCCCAGAGCCAGAAGGCCACAGCACCACACCAACTCGCAAGTGACCTTCCTTGGGCCGGGGACTCCTCAGCTAGTCCCTGACTCAAGGCCGTGTCATTCACTCCCCACCCCCAAAGAGCCTTAAGACCTGAGCAAATTTAAGAGGAGGAGGATGGTGTTTGCCGGTTTCTCTCTGGGTCAACCTCTGATGGTCACTCCCATTGGGGGTGGAGGGCAGTGTCTCCCAAAACACCCAAGACTACCACTTCCAGGGCCTTCTTCATTCTCAACCAAGTTAGGGCAAGAGTTCTACAATGCAACACCAAATCAATACTAAGATCTAAGGTCTCATTTGACATATCCCTACCTTAACAGCCCAAACCCTCAAAATCGAAAGAGGGTGGAAATGACCAAAGGCTCTACTTGTCCACTCACTACTTACACAGTTAATGTCTTCAACACATACCTGTAGGGACCTACTATGTTCCAGGAACTGCTTCAGTGTTGAATACTGTCTCTGACTACAGTATTTCCAGACACAGAATTCTAGACACGTATGCAAATATGCTACTGGGCATATTCATACTGTGTTTTCTTTATAGTGGAATTTCACAATTAAACAACTTTTGTCTTTAACATGTGCTACCAAATATTTAAGAAAACTATCAAGAAAAACCACAAACTAAAGGCAAGAGGTGGGGAAAACACCACATTTGTATCTGTCTCTGGCCCACAGTAAGCGCAAGAAGCGCTGTCTCTTCCTTTAGGATTAATTCTTCGTAGGGAAATTGTACCTCCCTTTTCTGGAAGATGCAGAGTGACCTAGGTCCTGGGCAGCATCTGCCTGGGGACAGCTGCTACAGAGGGGCCTTGACAAGGGCCTGCAGAGTCCATGACCCCAGCTGGTCAGGCCCAGGTGCAACGCTGTCTCCCACAGCCAGGGAGGCATCCTCCCCCAGTCAGCTGCCTATGCATTTAGGTAGCAGGTCACAACGGAACCTCAGTGTGGAGATGGGCGAATAGGACTTATCCTCGTTACCAAAAAACAGCAGCTTCCTTTTGCTTTCAGACACTCAGCCAAAAGATCATCATGACCCTGATGATTAAACACCAGCTGGGGAACCCAGGTTCAAAGTCATCTGGCAGACAGAATGGGTTTGAATCCCCAGTCTACTGCTTACTGCTGGGCAACCCTCGACAAGTCACTACACCTCTCTGAGTTTACTCTCCTGCTCTGCAATATAATGATAATAAATCCTACTTCACAAGATTACTAACAAATTAGAAATAAAAGCACAGAAAGTACCTGCTATAGTTTCTGGCACATAGCTACTGCTTAATAAATGGTAAGTTATTTAATAAAGCAAGCCAGAGGGCTCCTAAAAACACAACTTATCTCTAAGCAGCGACTGCCTATAACAAAGCCCAGGCCAGGAGAAGGAGGTCCAGACAAACCTGCTGACAAATCTTCACACAGTGCCATAGAGAAGTTCCTATAATAATCCAAGCAAAAAGCACACTCCCTAAAAGTTGGGAGAATATAAAAGGAACACTTCTTGCTTTATGGCTACAAAGACCAAACTAACTGGGAATATCAGTCCCCCGGGCCACCCCGGCTTCTTAAATGAGATTACAATAAGAGTGATGTACTGTACTGCAAGTCAGCTGTGACAAGCAGCACTTTATAGAGCTATCTGTTTGTCTCCATCACCGCATCGCACAATGTGTCCCCGGACTCCAATGTGCAGTTCCATTTACCGCTACATGACAAATGGGCAGCACTTGTAAAAGGCACAAAGAGGTCCACGTCGGCCACGTAATGGTCACCACAGCTGTACCCGAGTGCTTGAGGGGACAAAACAGACCCCCAAGTTCATTAAACTGACCAGTAATGGATCTTTCAAAAAGTGCCTTAGGAATCGTACAGAAAAGGCTAAAATAAATAACTCAGCATGGAAGACTAATCTGAAATGGTGTTTGATAAATTATTTATAACACGGGCGATTGTCTGCATTTAATATTGGAGCTACTAGTAGCATCTTTAAAAGATGATTTATGTGTTGTAATGCTATTAAACTTTATATTGGCCCACTGCTAGCTATAAAGTCTGCTGAGATTTAGAGAATGAGTTTTAAACTGTCACTGCAACATCATAGGAGATGGAGACTGTATTAAATCTTTACTTTAAACCTGTTATCTAGAGAGTTGCATTTTGTAGACACTCACAAACTGATAGATTACCTCGGCATCCGCTACAGTGCGGGCCCAAAATAGTACTGCCAAGAAACTTCTCCGCATTCTTCTTGTCTACAACTACAATCGAATTTCTCTTCTCACTTAAGTGATTTTTAGATTGGGAACGTCACCAGAGAAAAATGTAGCTGTGCCAGCCAATGGGCACTCTGGACAGTTCAGCATCAAATTAATACTCTTTAAATACACTCTCTTGACTGTTCAGCTATGCATCTGAACACTGCTTTACTTACACTGTAGGCAGGCAAAATATTAAATATGCACTTGACTGAAAACCTAACAGACTATTTTACACACAGCTTTGGAATGTGAAACTTCATGTATGTGGCAAGTCATTTGACATAACTGATTAGTAACTAAAATTTTTAAAAGAATTTAAAAAATAAAATTGGTTATTTGCCGGCAAATATACTGTTTATGGAGCTAAGGAGCTGGCATAGGGGGCAGAAAACAGAGAGAGATTCAGCCTTTTTCCTGAGGAACAGGGCTCCCCCCGCTTTAAGGGTTTTCAGGGCAGCACCCAAGTGTCCCTTGCCTTCTGTGCCACCTCCATGCCAGGAGGAAGGGGTGCAGCTCTCCTACCTTTGCTGGGGGAAACAAGAATGTGGATGGCATGACAGCTGAACCCTCACGACTTCCATCAATTTCCCTGTGTGTTGCTGAACCTATATTTAGTTCCATTAGTTCACAACCATTTGCTCCTTCATTAACTACTAAGGATTTAACTTGTAAGAAGTGAGGCATGGGAGGGTTGGGGAGATGCTGGCCAAAGGATGCAACATCTCAGAAGGCGTAAGTTCAAGAGATCTATTGTACAACACAGTGGTAATAGTTAATAACAATGTACTGTATTCTTAAAAACCAGCTAAGAAAGATTTAAGTGTTCTCACTACAAAAAAATATTTGAGGTAATGTATGTTAATATATTGGCTTGACTTTGCCATTCCACAATGTACACAAATTTCAAAACATCATTTGCATATGATAAGTATATAGTTTTTATTTGTCAAGCCAGATAATTTTTTTAAAAGAATTAAGGCAATCCAAATGCAGCTTGGAAAATCTTCATTAACTTTTGCCACTTTGATTTGAAATAGCAAAAAATTCCATTCCTCTGATGATCTAGAGCAGAACAGATAAAAGTCTGGGTGTGATGAGAATTTGGACTCTAAAGAGAGAGGATGAAAATTCTGAACGTCAGGGGGTCCGCCCTCCGCCCTACACCTTCTCCATCTTTGTATCCCAGGGAACTAGCCTGGTGCTTGGCATGTAGGTCAACAAATGAAAAAAACGAAATGTTCACTTCAAATGCATGCATGGCTCTGCCAAACTCAAAGACTCTGAAATCAGGAGAGAGACCCCTACCAAATGGGGCAATTCCCAAACTGCACCAGCCCCAACTGGAGACCATTCAAAGACAAGCACTTGAGAGGAGGTCTGAACATGATGTGTTTATTGGGAGCCTGCTGACAGGCTAAGGCTCTGACTCTGCCACTGATGCGGCCTGAAGACTCATTAATGGTTGATGGCTGAATACAACTGAGAGAGTTCAAATAAGTGTTTGAAACAGTCCCCGCGAAAGCAGTATGCTCCCTGCACTGAGTCACAGACTTGACGTATCCCATGTGTAGCCACATTTTTTACGGTAGAAAACTTTTTTTTTTCTCTTTCCAGACTAGGCTGTGTGACAAGAGCAAAGGTTTCTGAGTTTGGGGTTTGGCCTGAGCTGTATGGGTGAATACGCCTGCCTGTGTTAACACCTAGGAATTCAGCAGAGCTGAGCTGCAGCTGGTGCTGGGCACACTTAGAGCCGGGAGTGAGCCAGTGGCTGCATCTTTAAGGCCTAGCTGGTGTTGCCATTTCTTTCTTTGACAGCTTTTTTTTTTTTTTTTTTTTTTGGTATCAGGATCTGGGTGACACAAATAATGAAGGAAAAGCTCGCTGTGGGTGCAGGAGTGATGTGAGGGGTTTTAAGTGGGAATGGGAAGGGGTGTTCATGTTCATGGAATTGCCAACCAGGTCTGTCCCAGGTCACTGAGTGATGCCTGTCAGAACTCGCAGCCAGGAAGAGATGGCAGTGGCTGCACGGCCACAATGGGCTGGAAAAGGGTAGCCCGGAATGACGACAGCCCTGGACAGCGGGTCACTCTCTGAGCTAAAGAGTGCCCCTCGTAAGAATGAGAATAATACCCCTGTCCAAGGAATAAAATGAGAGAAATGACCCCGACACAGCAGTTTCACAAACAGGACGGTTAGCAAGTCCTAGGGTGGAAGAAAACAGGCAAGGGTAAGAGAGAACTAACACCAGGCACCTGCCACACCCCCGGGTCTGAGCCAAACACTTGCGTTATTTATTGAATTCCCAACTGCTGGTACAGATGAGGAAACTGGGGCTGTCAGAAAGGTTGACTGATGCACTCAAAGGCACACGGCTGTGTACAAGCAGGAGAGTCGAGGATGCATGCCAGGTTAGTGCCTGGCACCACCAAAGCCTGTCCTCCTATCCCACCATTAGGAAAATCTGTGGCGGGCAAGTGGTTTTGCTGGAATCTGTGACAGTGAATGGAAGGAAAAATACCTAAGCTTCCAGAGGGAAAAGAACCAAAAGAGACAAGAACATATTGCTTTCCACAAGGAGAAGAAATCAATGTTCACAGCATATGTGTATACAAATATATATTTCCAAGGCTGCATTGAATCAAATGTAATCAGAGGAAAAAAAAAAAAAAAACAAGAAAGCCTGGGTTTAACGAAAGTGAGAAATATGCTCAACAATCCTCAAAATGAAAACCGGGCTGCCGCAGATACTAATAAGATCCTCATCATATTTCTCTCTCTCTGCAAAAACAACGTGGCCAGTGATAACTCTGGCAATAAATTCCTGGAGCCACTGAAAGGGCTATCACCTGAAAACAGAGAGAAATGAAGTGAATCTGTTCCATGGGTCACAACAAAGCAGCAGCTAGCACTAGAATTTCTCAGGATAAGGAGAGTAAGCGATGACAGAAATCCAGTCCTGTCAGAAGCAGAGACTGAAATCAGGGTCTGAGACCAGCAGAAGAGCCGCGTTCCCATCTCCGATATTTGGATAGGACAAAACCACTGCTAGATCCCAGGCACATGTGGGAAGGCTATCACAGGCACTATGTTATATGACATAATCCTGCTTCCACAGCCTGACAAGGCCCAGGCAGAACCAGGAGGAGATCCAAGGAAGTACAGAGTGCCCTTGTTCTAGGAAGTTTAAAGATGGCCAAAATGAGGCAAATTTCAAATGATGCAAAACTCCTGCAAAATGGTCAGGTTAGCTTAGCTCAGCAAGCATGCACGAGTGGTCTGCTACGAACACACCACACATGCTGTGCTGAACAATGGAGACAGGCCTGAACACAGAGCCCGACCATGAGAATTGTGGAGCCCAGAAGGGGAAACAAGGAGATAATCTCATTACAATGAGGTAAGAGCTAGTAAGAGACAGGCCTGACAAAGGAGCCACAGATGGACCCAGGTCTCGTGGGGTGTAGGTGATGAAGACTGGGCAAGGCCTTGTAACGCGAGTGAAAGGTAGCCAAGCCAAAGGGCAGACGTGTTGGCAGGAGGAGAGCCATGGACATGGGAAGGAGAAAGGTGTGGTCGAGTAGGTAGTTCAGTGTGGCTGACTGCCAGAGAACCTCACAGGCTATACAGACAGCCCACCCTTTATGCTAAGCAGCAGGGAGACATGAAAATTTTTACCTGGAAAATGATGTACAGTCATGCACCATGTAACATTTTGGACAACAACGGACTGTATATAAAAGTGGTCCCATAAAATTATCATGAAGCTAAAAAACTCCTCCAGGCCGGGTACAGTGGCTCACACCTGTGACCCTGTAACGCTGGGAGTCCTGAGCCCAGGAGCTCGAGACCAGCCTGGGCAACATAGTGAGACCCTGTCTCTACAAAATAAAAAAAATTAGCCAGGTGTGGTGATGTGCACCTGTAGTCCCAGCTACTCGGGAGGCTGAGGCGGGAGGATTACTTGAGCCTGGGAGGTTCAGGGTGCAGTGAGCTGTGATCGTGCCACTGCACTCCAGCCTGGGAGACAGAGCAAGACCTTGACTCAAAAAAAGAGAGAGAAAGAGAGAGGGATTACTATCACTTTCTACCTTCCAGTGAGGTAAGATGTGGATGCAGAAGACGGTGATACTGATGGCCCTGTCCCTGCAAAGGCCTACACCAATGTGTGTGTTTGTGCCTTAGTTTTTAACAAAACGTCTAAAAGGTAAAAAAATAAAAATAAAAAAATTTTAACAGAAAAGAGCTTATAGGCCAGGTGGGCATGATGGCACACACGCCTGTAATCCCAGCACTTCGGGAGGCCAAAGTAGGAGCATCACCTGAGGTCAAGAGTTTGAGACCAGCTTGGCCAACATGGTGAGACCCCATCTCTATTAAAAATACAAAAATTAGACGGGCATGGTGATGCACGCCTGCTCTCCCAGCTACTCGAGAGGCTGAGGCAGGAGAATCGCTTGAACCTAGGAGGTGGAGGTTGCAGTGAGCCGAGATCACGTCCTGCACTCCAACCTGGCCAACAGAGCCAAGACTGTCTCAAAAAAAAAAAAAAAAAGGTCTATAACAAAAGAGCTTATAGACTAAGGACATAAAAATATTTTGTACAGCTGTACAGTGTGCTTGTGTTTTAAGTTAAGCATTATAAGGGTCAAAAGTTTTTAAAATTTACAAAGAAGTAAAAAGGTTACAGTAATTACTGAAGGAAATTTTTGTGTGCATAAATGTAGTGTAGCCTAAGTGTCCAGTGTTGATAAAGTCTACAGTAGTGGACAGTAACACCCTAGGCCTTCACATTCACTCACCAGCCACTCACTGACGCACCCAGAGCAATTTCTAGTTTTGCAAGATCCATTCATGGCAAGTGCCCTAGACATATACACCATTTTTTATCTTTTATACCATACTTTTACTGTACCTTTTCTACATTCAGATGTTTAGATACACAAATACTTACTGCTGTTACAGCTGCTGACAGTATTCAGCACAGTAACACGCCGTACAGGCTTATACCCCAGGAGCAACAGGTTGCACCATAGTGCATAGGTGCGTGGAAGGCCAGACCATCTAGGTTTGTGTAAGTACATCCTATGACATTTGCGTGATGACAAAATCACCTAAGGATGCATTTCTCAGAATGTGTCCCCGTCGTTAGCAACACATAACAGTAGTTAGACTTGTGCTTTTTGAAACTCCACTGGGGAAGCCGTGGGGGAGGAAATGCCAAAGGCAGGAGACCAGAGAGGAGCTGATGATAATATTCTCAATGAGAGACAGTGGCGGGGCAGCAGGGCCAGGGAGGAAGACCAGCAGCAGAGCAGATGTGGGTGAGGAGGAAGCAGCAGTCAGGTGAAGGAGCAGGACGGAAAGACGTGGAGGGTGCCAGCTGGACTTCCAGCCTCAGTCATAGGTGCTGACCACCCCTCTGAACAAACACAGCCTTCACACAAAGGCCTTTCGTAACTTCTTGGCAACTATTTTTCTGGTGGGTGGTGAGCAGCCAATGGCTGACTTGATTCTATTCCCCCCACTGCACCAGGAGGAGCTAACTCAGATACTTCTCCATAAAACCTCCAGGCACGCACAGCATTCAGATACACTTGGTTACTTAGGTGGCAGGAGGGAGGTCTCAAAAAGGCATAAAGACACTTCTGGGCTCTGGAGCTGATGAATATAGTTACTATATTGACTGTGGTCATAGGGGGCAGGGGAGGCAATGCTTGACAGAGGCAAAGAATTTGAGAGAATAAAGATCCAGATATGAATCCAGTCCTGTTACTTAACAGCGGTGTGACCTCAGTGATAAAAATCACTCCACATTTTTAAGTTCCAATTTCCCCATCTGCAAAGGAAGACCTAAAACCCCCAAGCACCCAGGATGGTCATGAGGATTAGACGAAGCGTCACGCACAGAAGATGCTTGGCCACGGTGCCTGCAGTGCAGGAAATCCACAATGAACGCTGACTTCACCTGATCCTACCCATCTCCATCGCTCACTAACACGATTACCAAGGCAAAGCCAGCCTTCCAGAACGACCAATGCAATAGGCAACCCATAGCAACTTAGTACTTCTTTTTTTCAACCCCCATTTAAAAGCAAATCAATTATGACAGCAGCCATCATACTGCAAATGAAATTCAATATATTGCCATAAAATCTTTGTTGATATGCACATCTTCCATATAGAATTATGGCCATTTTGGTGAGAAGTGTAAGTACCACATTTTCATTTATTCTCTTTCACCAAAAATTATATTCTAAAAAGACACAGAAAAAGAAGGCAGACTTACTGTGTGCAGGCTCTGTGCCAAGTACCTGATTCCACACACTCACCCATACAACGCTTTAAGGTGGTTTGGTTTTTTCCACCCAAGAAAACAAAACCTCCAGTCTCCAAAAATACCAATAATGCCACCAAGTCTTTATGTAAATTTAATTTAGAAATCACTGGCGGGTTTCTCTTTTTAAACTACTTTACCTCTAAAATCATTTCACAGTTGCAAATATATTGCTTAAATTATGCTACCCTAACATTCCATCACTCATCTGGCTTGTTACATTTGGTAAAATTAAACACATCCCAATGAATTCCTCTACTACAGAATCTAGCCATCGAATCCCACAGCAAAGCAACTATCAAATTCACTGCATCAAAACTACATTCAAATGCTGACATTTCCCTAAAATACATGTAATAAAACCTCTCAGCAAACAGAACCAGTCAAATTATTTTCGGCCGCCCCGTATATCAATAAAAAAGATACCATTTCATTTTCCCATTTGGCCAGTTGTTGATTATAAATCTTAACTGAAACTGACTGAGAAAGCAAAGGCACTTGAATTTTCTGTAAAAGTTTCAGGACAAGAGGGAGTCAGAGACTCAGAGAGTAAACTCTTGTTACACCTGATTAGCATTTTACAAACGGTCCTCCTAATGATCCCTTCAGGTATTGACTTCAGTCCATTTCATAAGAGTGAGTTTTACATCTTGTATCTTATAAACTGGGGCTACAGGGGTTACACAAGAGGCAAAAATCAATCTTCCAACCCAGGCCTCTTCAGAGCCCACGCGTGCACGCTCCATCCAGTCCATTCTTACCGCTCTATCCCCTAATTCCATTCAGCTGAGTTAAAAGCCACCGTATTTGTCAAGGAACCAAAGTTAATGAGTCTTTACGTCTTTTTAATATTCTGTTATCACCAAGGTTCTGATTCTAGAAAAACTACATTCCAACACGACAGGGTGACAATGGCGGCGAGAATGACCACATTCTACAGATAAAATATTCACTGCAAATCTTTTTTAAAAATCTGTACCACTAGCTGGAATTTTAAAATATCTATTTAGTATAACTTCCTATCATTTTTTGGTTTCTGCACAATTTCAGGGTTAGGGGAGGGTAGTATAAATTACCTAACAGACACCCACAAGTAACATTACCTGTTAAGGTTAAAACTTTAACTACCTTCCTGAGGTAGGCTGCTGGGGTCTCATTATAGCAGGTAATCTGACATTCCGCCATGCACAACACACTAAGTACTAGCATCTCCCAATTACACTGCAACATAAATCTCAAAGGACATTTGAAAAGTCTACACAGCTCCTGCACCCACTGCCGAAACACAAGCACCTCTAATGGAACGTGGCAGCTTTCTAAACTAAATATTCACACGCAGGGACAGGGATGCTCAGCTCTGGCCTTATCTCACACTGAAGAGTGGATGTTAATTAAAAGGCCACACTGACTCGGGAAATGACCGCCCAGACAACTTTGGACACTGTCTGCAATTTCCTTTCCCAGCTGTCCCAACTTCCAGGACTGCACAACTGAGAGGCAGAGCAGGGGGCCCCCGTGCCTCTGGACATAACGTTCCTGTCCGAAATGCTCCCCTTCTCTTCCGCCTCCCTGTCCCACCCTCCTTCACACCCCAAGACCAAAAATATTCATGTGAGGAGTCACATGCAATTTGAGGTCTTATAGTCCCCCAGACAGAGTCCATCAGCTCCGCTCCCACTGCACCTCTACTGCCCACTGGATAGGTACCGTTCTCCACTTTTCATGCTATAGTCCCTGCTCATGGGCCTGTGCACCCCACTAGGTTGTAAAGTCACTAAGAAAGGGACCATGTCTTAAAACCAGGCACAGGGCCTGATCAACAAAATCAAAACTCAAGGTGAATGGCATGCAAGTCCACCCTTCACATCTCTGAAGGACCACCGTCTATCGACAGCTTACAGAGGCCTTAATGGCAACTCCAGTGGCAACACAGATCGCTTCTGGTGGCGCAGATGCCAAGTAACTTCCCCCACTACACTCTGCCTTTGCCAGTTTCGATGTGCCTTAGGAGTTTTTGAGAAAGAGCACCTTTTTTTTTTTTTTTTAAAGCTTTCACAATAGCAGAAGGTATCCAGGGTATATTTGTTCCTACCATAATCATTTGGCTATTTTTAGAACTGTTTTTACTTCAGCTAGCAAAACCTACACTTGATATAGGCTGTCATGGAGGAAAAAAAAAACCTGTCATAAAAGTAGTAATGGCTTTGAAATAGCTCATCCAAGCCAACTTTATTCTCATCCCTCTTTACTTAAGAATCACCAATCCCTTCAAATATTGGCAGTTCCGTTTATTCAGATCTTCCAATATATAAAATTTGCTGACTTTTCCCCCCTTGAGTTGATATAGATACACAAAAACTGCAAAGCCTTTTTTTTTTTTTCTTGGCTAGAAACAAAACTTCTCTGCCAGTGTAAAATACAGGGGCATTTTTAAATTACCATATGATTTAGATCCGAAGGCAAAAACAGTACAGTAGCAATTTAAAACCTTCCAGCCTGTGAAAGCTGACAATTAACTCAGTGAAATACGGTCCAAGCCCTCACGCCCCCCACCAACTCTTGTAGGCAGTGGTCTCAATTAACACCTACATGCCCTGCATTAGAAGGTTTACCATTTTATATTTTAGGTTAATTTATATATATCATGTAAACCTACACAGGTACTACATTTAAATACTTGGCCCCAAATATTATTTTAAACTTAATTTTCCACAGAGCTAATAAGAAGAAGAAAAAACTTTGCTAAAATTCTTCATCATGCTTCAGTGTATATTAGCAAATGAGCAGTGTGTGACTGCCTTGCACACCCATGAGCCCACCACCTCCCCCTTTCTGATATCACACACCACACAAGTATAATAAACCATGTGAATATTTCATACCACTGTGAAATATGCTGGAGTATCAATTCAACATCTGCTGTCTTTAGGGTCCGGGAGTCCCGCAGAGACACTTTCAATTTGTAATTGGGTTCTATGCTGAATTAATCAGCAGTTTATCTTTTTTACTAAAATAATGTCTTCACCACTAACCCAGATTTACATTAACAATTTATGCCAAATTACCTGCCAAGGCAAAACTTACAAGATTCTACGCTACAATCCAGTAACACTCAGTCCTATATTTCATTGCTTGTATTTCTTTAACCTATATACAAGAAAAGTGGAAATCCATTGTTCCAAGAGCCTGCAAAACTCTAACCACAGATGACCTCGTAGATTTGCAACAGAGCCCCACTTTTGATGGTGAAATTCGTGCTGGTTTCCTCCTCTCCCCCTGAAAGCCACTGTTCAGTAAATGGTTATGACTCCAAATTTTTACCAAATAGAATTCTAAAATGAAATAAAGTCAGTGAATAACAAGAGAGTATCTTTTATTTCTTCTCCCAAGGAAAATCTTCCCATTCTCAATCTTGGCTTGGCTCAAGAGACAGAAACAAGACAACCAAGATAAAGGAAGGATTTTTAGTGCTTATTATGCACCTGAGACCCAAGTTAGCAAAGGCAATTCAATTTGAAGAGGGGTGAAGTCCTATTCTCTCTATGATATCACGACGCAGAATATTTTATTAGCAATATCTTCCTCTGAATTCCACCTGTACAGTTAAAAATCTCCAAACACTTACTGAATGCAACACTATCTCTGAATCTAGCTCTCACCTCTGTCTCTCTGAATCGTCTCTGGTCACAAGACCAGAAGTTTTTTGCTTGCTGGACTTTTGCCACAGGTGCCAGCAGACAACATACTTCATGATATATTTCTCCTATATGGTGTATGTCCCCCTACATTTCAGTTCTAGGAAATATGTAAAGCAAAAGCATTTCGAATGGAACACCTGCTCCAAAGAAATGCATCATAAATAGTTACCTATCAACTACAGAATAGAATAATCCCATCTTTTCAATCTACTTTGCCAATAGCTGCACAAGGAATTGCCACCACCATACACAACAGCCTCTCTCAGTACTGCCTCTGCATTACAGCACCAAACCTAACAGCTTGCAATCACTTGGAACCTGTGACTATCTGCTGATGACACACTGGTTACATGAGAATATGAAATTCAGTGTTTACACAGCAGGGCAGAAGACATGACAGAATTTTCAGAAATATTTTTGGGAGAAAAATCAACAACGTCAATCACAAAGCCAATATACCATTTGTTGATATCCTTTCATTAGTCCTGTAAGAACTGGAAATAGAGACCTTCAAAATGTATATAGTCACTTTTCTAAGATTTGTTGATTCTTGAATTCCAGAGACCTGGCACCAAAAAGAATCCATTCCCAGCTTATGGAGATTTTTGGTAAACTATGCCTTTCCTTTTCTGTTTCCTTCCATCTAACCCATTTCCTGAAATTAAATGGGAATAAGTCACACTTTCTAAAATTTCCTTCAACCCTTCCCCAAACATCCCACTTTCAACTTCAACTTTTATTAAAGGCAGAATGCAATGGCAAGCATAGAAATGAGGACCAGCCACCACCATTAATTGAGGTTCTGGAGATAAAGAGATGAGGAAGACAATGACTTGACAGAAGAATACACATTCTGTGGCCATTTCTAAGTCCAAGAAGACTAACGAATCCTAGAAAATCAAGAAAGAAAGAAGCAATTACTTCTAAAATTCCAAACTCTGTGTGGTAGGAAGCCAAGTCCTGCTCTTGAAATCAGGTGAAAGACCAAATACAATTTCTGTCTGCTCTGTAAGATGCCACAAAATGCAAAAAGCAAGAAGACTGAAGAGCAGCCTTAACTCAAGAAGTCCCTTCTTACCTCTCCAAAGCTGGCCACCAGTGGGCTCCAATGCACAAGAACAAGCTCACTTCTTAAAAGGGGGACAACTCAAAATATCTGGTGCTGGTGGGAACCTTTCACCTTCAACAGTGTTTCTCATCATCATCTATTCTAAAGGCAGAATGGGTAATTTTCCAAATCACCCACTGAACCATAAATGCCAACTTCAATAACTGTTCATTTCTAAAATTAACTGGTTAGCACTATTAGAAATCACTACTTAGAATAATTCCATACAGGACCCCAGGGATTGTATCTTAAGGTTCGGACATCTCTAAAACCTAACGTTTTATGTTAAATAAAGCCAGAAAATTATTGGGGAAAACTGATACATCTTTTGATCCAATAATAAAGACAATTTATTACATCTAGTGCTTCAGGTCTTAAGGAAAGCCAATAAGCAGGAATTATGACCAAAATCAAATGACAGAAATAGCCTCAGGGAGAGCCTCTGAAAAGGCCCTTTCAATATTTAAACAAATATACAATCACCAACCCAATTACGGCACAAATCCAGTGTACAAAGGAAGCACGTCAAATGTTTCAATTGTCTCATCTAAATATTTCCATAGCTGCACTAGTTCTTAGCAAAAAATCCATCAAAACCACAATAAGATACCAACTCACACACACCTACCACGATGACTACAATCCAAAGGATGATAAATCTTGGTGAGGATGTATGGAAATCGAAACCTTCACACACTGCTAGTGGCACAGACGCTTTGGCAAACTCTGGCAGTTCCACAAAAGGTTAAACATAGACTAACTATATGACCTGGCAATCTTGCTCCTAGAATTTCTCTTCCCAAGAGAAATCATAACATATGTCCATACAAAAACTTGTACACCAATGTTCATAGCAGCATTATATAGTCATATAGTGAAAACAATCCAAATGTCCAACTAATGAATAAATAAGTAAAATGTGGTATGTCCACACAACAGAATACTATTTGACCATCAAAAGAAATAAAATACTGATATATGCTACAACACGGGTGAAATACCACACGAAGTGAAAGAAGCTAGGCACAAAAGACCACACATTATATGATTACATTTATATGGAATGTCCAGAATAGGCAAGTGTACAGAGACAGTGGATTAGTTATCGCCTAGGGCTGGGAGGGTTGGGGGAAAATGGGGAGTGACAGCAAATAAGAATGGAGTTATTATTTTTTTAAGGTGATGAAAATGTCCTAAGATTGACTGTGGTAATAGCTATACATCTCTGTGAATACACTAAAAACCACTGAACTATACACTTAAGAACAGGTGAATTGCACAGGTGTGAATTATCAATGAAGCTGTTATTACGTAGTAATAGAATAGTAGACTTTTAGAATAGTAGACCTAAAAAAGTAGTCAAAACATCTGATTAGTTACAAGTCAATCAATAAACTCACACTTTAATATTAATTTCTTTAAAGCTAAGACACCAGCACAGTGGCTTCTGCCTGTAATTCCAGCCACTCAGGAGGCTGAGACAGGCAGATCACTGGAGGCCAGGAGTTCAAGACTAGCCTGGACAGCATAGTGAGACCACTTACCTAAAATTTTTTTAAAATTAGCTGAGTATGGCAGCACCCTCCTGTATTTCAGCTACTTGGGGAGGCTCAGGCAGAAGGATCCCTTGAACCCAGGCATTCAAGGCTGTAGTGAACTATAAGTGTGCCATTGCACTCCAGCCTGAGCAACAGAGCAAGATCCCACCTCTAAAAAATAAAAATAAATAAATAAAAGCTAGAGATTGGCCAGGCACGGTGGCTCATGCCTGTAATCCCAGCACTTTTGGAGGCTGAGGTGGCAGATCACCTGAGGTCAGGAGTTCAAGACCAGCCTGGCCAATACGGCAAAACAGCATCTCTACTAAAAATACAAAAATCAGCCGGGCATGGTGGCGTACACCTGTAATCCCAGCGACTTAGGAGGCTGAGCCAGGAGAACCACTTGAACCCAGGAGGTGGAGGTTGCAGGCGACAGAGTAAGACTCCATCTCAAAAAAAAAAAAAAAAAAAAAAACCAGCTAAGGCTCATAATAAACAAAAATACCAGCATAAATCTTTTTTTTTTCTTTCTTTGAGACAGGGTCTCGCTCTGTAGCCCCAGGCTGCAGTGCAATGGCACAACTCACCAGCCTTGACTGCCCTGGCTCAAGCGATCCTCTCTCGCCTCAGCCTCCTAAGTAGCTGAGACTACAGGGATATACCACCATATCCGACTAATTTTTTCTATTTTTTGTAGAGACAGGGTTTCATCATGTTGCCCAGGCTGGTCTCAAACTCCTGAACTCAAGCGATCCGCCCGTCTTGGCCTCCCAGAATGCTGGGATTACAGGCATGAGCCGTAGCGCCTGGCCTAGCATAAATCCTTAAAAGCATTTAATGAGAAAATAATTTTGGGTCTAAATACACATTTTGCCCCCCAAGACAAACGAGATACCGAAAAAGGTGTAACAACCAAATATAACCTTAAAACCTAAAAATCGGAGAAGTGAGTCAAGTTCAGCTCATTAAACCGACACCTATTAAAGCACCATAAGAAAAAGAGCCTGAAACACCATCAAAACAGATAGGAAAATCATTGTTTATAATAGTTATCGAAGGCCGGGGGTTTTTTTTAATTTTGCATTTACGCAAAACTCTGTGTTTGATGCCAACAGGGTTCAAGTTGCACAGGAAGGTGCTTCGGCTAAACACAGATAGTCTTCCTTGATCTCCATTGTCTGCTGTGTGGGTTCCGCCAGCAAACCTCCCAGCGAGTGGTCACCTTCCTATGGAGTCATTAAACCTCTGAATGTCAGCTGGTGGGATTAGCCAGCAGCTTCCACACCTGAGCCCCTGTGGCAGGGACAGAGGCATTTGGATCAAGATCACTAATGAATACAGAATTCATATGCCGCTTGTCAGGGCTCCTGAGCTCAGAGTCGCACAGATGCAACCTAAATAAGACGGAGGACAGAACAATCGTTGACGAAGATTAAAAAGTTTTGGCAGTTGGGAAAAAAAGAACACCTCATTATTCAAATATGATAGTCTTGCTTATTTTTTTTTTATTTTTGTTCAAGTTATTCATGATTCGCCTCAAATGGACAAATGCCATTCACCAATATTTAAAGACTTCTTGGTCTCATTACTAAATTTGAAGAGGGCTGTGCTGTCTGTACATCAGCCAAACTGGGAAAACAGCTTTCCTGTAAAACAGCTCTCTTATAAATAATATTTGAAAATTTTAGGGGAATAAAACAATCACAGGCTATTTAGTGTAGAGAGCAGTTACAAAGTGAAAACAAAAATCTAGAATTAAAAGAAAAAAATGAACAGCCACATGATTTTATTATATTTACTAACATCTCTGTATCTCTGACTTCCTTAAACCTTTCTGTTCCTGGGTTCCCTCCAATCACAGAGCTTGCCAAAGAGGGTTACACACCTTGTCTGACACTTGTTTGGCTTTCTGCCGCCTTCACAAGACCTCATCAGATAAAAGGAACAGCCCAAGCAGCCCACACCTCTGCTCACCTGGAATAAGATGTCTTTCCCAGTCTTGTTAAAGAATTACAGGAACAATAAAATGTTAAAGAATTAAAGAAATAAGATATCTTTCCCATTCTGTTGTGAAAAAATGACAAAGAGGCAGATATAGCACAGTGGCAGAACCCATCGGAGGGCTCTATCGTCAGGCTGACCAAGGTTCAGTCTCTGACTCTTCCACTGAGTGTGTGACCTCTGGCCAGTTATTTGACCTCCCTACGGCCCAATTTTCTTCTCTACAAAATGAAGACAACAAAGTACTGAACTCAAGGAATTGCTGAAAAGTAAATGAAATAATATACCATTGTCTATGACCACCACCATATGCCTGTCTCCAATATTACGCTTTCAGATAAGAAGGACTGTATCTATCTATATCATGCTATAAATTCACCAAGCCTGATGCCAGCACAAATAATCACATTAGTCGTTGCTATGCGATGTTTGTATCCTACTACTGAATAACTAAAAAAATAAAAGCAGCTGCCATATTTTAGAGCCAATTTTGTGTGAGCCACCATCTAAGGTGTTTTACAGGCCACATCTAATGCTCACAGCAACGTGCAGGCAGGCAGGTAGGTCTCTGTTCCGACTGTACAGACGAGGATGCCCCTTTTCCCAGAGTCCTGATGTGAGGACAGAGGAAACAGACCTGCAGCCCAATCCTCTAGCTCCTAAGCCCCACGCCCCTTTCCATGCGACCATATTGAACTCAGGCTATGTTCTCCTTTGGGATCATTCTATATGCCAAATTGCACAGATTTTTTAATCAAAATAATGTAGATCTCTCACACTATTGTCCATCTGCAAAGCACAAATGAACCTGCAACTCAGTGTCTTCCTAATACTGGACTTATTAAAAAAACACACACAGTTACTTCTAAGATTTGCTGTCAGAAAACCATACTGGTATCAACTCTCATTATTTAAAGTGGATCTATAGCTGCCTGCAATGACAGATTAATTCTGTTTCCTCAGTAGCTAGGTGTTTGGCATCACGTTTGTGAGGTAACCACAAGCCTTTAGGGCGAAAGCTGCTCACATCTTTAGCAATCTATAAGGGCTTCTCTAGAGGCCAACACTTGCCGAGTGATGAAATATGACTCCATAAATCAGACGGCTGAAGTAGCGCTTGTATACGTCACCATCTATCTTCATAGCTTCTCTCTGAAGGGTGTAGGATAGGAGCTCATCCCTCGGTATTGCAACCAGAGAAAGGACCATCACAGTTGGCATTGACTAAGCATGTGCTACTTAAAACTGAAGACACACTAAGACTAGGAAAAAAAAAGATCCTGCTGGTGTTAGCACGCCTCAGGCAGTGGTAGAAGCTTCAGCAACTCATCTTCAAAAGGCAGAGAGCCAGAGCTCTAGAAACCTGCAAAAATTGGCTAAGCCTGCAGTCTTCATTTCTTTAAGTTGAGCATCTTCAAAGTCTAGAATTCTAACTGTAGGGCACAGCAGCTGCCACTGCAGATCTGATCCTCTCAGCTTTTGGCAGCTCTCAACTTGAGATTCTAGCAAAAGAATTTTTCAAGTTGCTATTATTGCCTGTCATGGATTTATAAATATTGTGCACTATCTGCTGTGGCATGGCTCTCATGGGACGCCAGAGCATGCCAAATGCATAACAGAATGAAAAACAGTTTCTATTCTTCAAATAAATGCTAATTTTTTTTAACTGTGCTCACACGATGTGTTTGGTGACCAACTTCAATAGTACAGAATATGTATCAGAGAAGGGGAAAAAAAGCTGATTGTCTTTTCCAGCAGCATTCAGCTGCTACTTTCATTAAGCTTGTTTAATTAGATTCCAGATGCTAATTTGCAAGTCGATACCAGAGGGTGCAGGACAGTTTGCCTTTGAATCATCTCCCTGTGATGTGAGGGTCCTGCCGCACACCACTACCCTTCAGCGGCCCTCGCACGATATTCTGACAATTAGTGCAAAGAGGGGGCAGTATTGATCTTGACACACTAAATATTAATCTTCTACCCATTTTAATGAATTGTAATCTCCAAGAGTTTAAATTTCTCAGTAGGCCAAATGAAAACATCCCTTCTTACAAAGAAATGGAATGGAAGGAAAACTCACCTACATTATCGGATTCATTTAATTCTCTCTCCCTTAAAACCAAATACATGTTTCATTTTAGAAATTTTCAAGATACATATCTGCCAAGCTAGCACCATATTTCCAGGTACCATGGTCAAACTCCTTATTCTTAACTGGAAAATGGACTGAAAATGCCCCAGCATGGTTATCACTAGTTTTCCTGTCCAGCTAAGCTAGCCTATGGGTAACAACCAGGACCAGGAGCTGAATTCTTATACCAGCCTTAACAATAGAGAAAAAAAAATCTGGGGGAACGCTCTGAGCAATTCATCATCACCAAAAACCTCTCATCTAACTGACCGCTTGTCATCAGGTCAACTTACACTTTTTATCCACCCATTCAACACATACTGGCTGAATACCTACGATGCACCAGTCACCATACTAGGGCAAGGGAACAGAAACGACCAGGTGTACCCACAGTCCCTGCCCGAGAAGAATTCGGGCTCACAGCAAGGGAACAAACAAAAAAATGAAAATTAGAAGGCCACTCGAGGTAGCGTTTAGGCCAAAACTGGGTGAGACTTTTTGAAGATTTTTAATGTGCCCTAAGCTCACAGGGTTAGTTGAAACTCAGGAACTGAGGACTTTTACTTGAGGCAAGTCATGGCTCAGATAACTTAAAACAGCAGAAGCCCATCTTGGGCATTTACGAATCCCAGCTGGGTTTCACGCTTCCGCTTTTTTGGCCTGTAATTTCCCAATGAGCATTTGCCCTTTGCCCCATCTTCATCTTCCCTGTGTCCTTAATGGGGTGCTTGCTTTGCTGACTCTGTGCCCCAATACTGCATGCTATTTGAGAAGTGTGCTGGTTATCATCCTCTGTTATCTTGAAAAGAGGTTCAGCACTTTCCGGATAAGAAGAAGAGAAAGTCCCTTCCATTTCCCAGGTGTTTTTGATAACTCAGACTAAGCTCAGGGTTCTCCTAGTGTCTCAAGGCAACACACACATACTGAACCTCAAGAGCTAAGAACAGAGATGATTTCATGGCCCCTGCCCTCAAGGAGCTCCCTCTCTCACTGGCATAGAGGAGATGCCTCAGAAAACAACAGGACAGGTGTGTACAGTGCAGCACAGGGACACAAATAAATGAAGCAGCAGGCCGGGCGCGGTGGCTCAAACCTGTAATCCCAGCACTTTGGGAGGCCAAGACGGGTGGATCATGAGGTCAGGAGATCAAGACTATCCTGGCTAACACGGTGAAACCCCGTCTCTACTAAAAAATACAAAAAAAAAAAAAAAAAAAAAAAAAAAAAACTAGCCGAGCGAGGTGGCGGCGCCTGTAGTCCCAGCTACTCGGGAGGCTGAGACAGGAGAATGGCGTAAACCCGGAAGGCGGAGCTTGCAGTGAGCTGAGATCCGGCCACTGCACTCCAGCCTGGGTGACAGAGCGAGACTCTGTCTCAAAAAAAAAAAAAAAATTAAGCAGCAACTGAGGGTACTGCTGGGGGGCACCAGAGGTAAGGAGTCCATGGCCAGCCAGTGCACGCTATATTCAAAGAACAGTGAGCAGACAAGAATAACCAAAGGGAACCTATGTTCCCCCAAGATTTAATCCCTGGGCTTACACGTGATGGTGATACATGAATCATTTTTATTTCTATTAATAGTATGTACCCACTTTCATGTGTCTTGAAGAAAAATACAGGCTGGCCATGGTGGTTCATCTGAACTCAGGAGTCTGAGACCATCCTGGGCAACACAGTGAGACCTCATCTCTACTAAAATTCAAAAAAATTAGCCAAGCGTTGTGGTACACAACTATAGTCCCAGCTACTTGGGAGGCAGAGGTGAGAAGATCACTTGAGGCTGGGAAGTGAGCCCCGGTCATGCCACTGCACTCCAGCCTGGGCAACAGAGCAAGATCCTGTCTCAAAAAAAAAAAAAAGGAAAGAAAAGTAGAACCAGTACATCAAATCCAGGATTTCAGATATAAACTGTATTTTAAAAATAAATTTAAGTTAAAAAGGTGAATCAAAATGGTTGTGGGAAAGATGGAGAATGGAACTGACTGAAAAGGGGCCCTCAGGGTTAAAGAAATGTTCTCTGTCTTCATTTGAGCGCCAAAACCCACTGAACGATATACACTCAAGATCTGTGCACTTTACTCAACACCTGTAATCCCAGCACTTGGAGAGGCTGAGGCGGGCGGATCACGAGGTCAGGAGATCGAGACCATCCTGGCTAACAAGGTGAAACCCAGTCTCTACTAAAAAAGACAAAAAATTAGCTGGGCGTGGTGGCAGGCGCCTGTAGTCCCAGCTACTGGGGAGGTTGAGGCAGGAGAATGGCGTGAAGCCGGGAGGCAGAGTTTGCAGTGAGCCAAGATGGCGCCACTGCACTCCAGCCTGGGTGATAGAGTGAGACTCCGTCTCAAAAAAAAAAAAAGATCTGTGCACCTTATTATATGTAAAATATACCTTAATTTATTAGAGTTAATTTAAATTTTCAAAAAAGTTAATAGAGCAGGTGGCACCTGGATATGGCAGAAACCTTAAATGTAATGTGTAAAAGACAAGTTCAAAACACAGTGATAGGCTGGTCCTGCCCAATAAATGTTCTAATAGCTACAGTTTAAAAAGTAGAATTAGATGATATTTTATTAATATGTTTATTTAGCCAATATACTTAAAACAGTACCATTTAACATATAATCAGTATAAAAGTTATTGAGATGTTTTAAAAGCTTCCTGCATTAAGTCTCTGAAACCTAGTGTGTGTTTTCCACTTACAGACCCTCTCAATTGACATTTCAAATGCTCAATAACCACCTGAGGTTAGCACTGGACAGTGCAGCTAGAGATGACGAGAATGCAAGAAAGGTTTTTAAGGTGGGAGGAACTTGTATTCCATAAATATTATAGTCCAAAGGCCCAGCACTATCCAAAGTACAGGTTTGTAGATCAGGAAAGAGAAAGACTTTGGGCTTCCTCTATTTTGTTATTTGTTTTAACAATAAAGCCAAGAGTTTGTTTCATAAGTCTGGCCTAAAAATTACTGTTGGTTAAAAAATTTGTTATTACAACAGCCTAAAACTGCCCCTTTGCAACGCAATTCTCTGTGAGTGAGTGGCAGTTACTGTCCTGGCAACCCATTCTAGGTGTGAAAGGCAGCAGTGCTGTTCTCCTGGCTTTCTGTCTGAGACACATCCAGAAGCCTTTCCACACCGAAAGGAAACAGCAGGCTTAGTCACCCAATTCTGTGGTCTCTAATTAGGCAAGAAAAGTTATCCTGGGCTTCTGGACACAGAAAGTAAGTCTCCCTGGAAAGAAGGAAAAGTAAAAGTTTGGAAATTTAAAACCAAAATGTCTTTGTTATGAGTTCTATACAAACGCAGAACCAGAAATGACAGTTGCCTTGGCTGAATCTAAAATGGTGTCCTCTCAACTTTGCTAGGCAGTCTCGGCCTTCATTTAGTATTCACCAAAAGCAAACAGTGTGGTCAGCACAGTTAGTGGCTTGGTCTTCGCAATAAATGTTTCCTACTAACTATTAACATCTCTTGAGATCTTTAAACAATTATCTGCTGACAGCTGTTATTCTATTATGTGCCTTCTGTTTACTTTCAAACTCAACCACTAAAGAAGGAGGTACCATCTTCACCTTAATAAAGTGATTTTCGGCTGGGCATGGTGGCTGACACCTGTAATTCCAGCACTTTGGGAGGCCAAAGTAGGCAGACTGCTTGAGCTCAGGAGTTCCAGACCCACCTGGGCAGCATGATGAAACCCAGTCTCTATAAGAATTGCTTGAACCCAGGAGGCAGAGGTTACAGTGAGCCGAGATCATGCCACTGCACTCCAGCCTGGGTGACAGAGTGAGACTCTGTCTCTCCCTCTTTTTTTTTTGAGACAGAGTCTGGCTCTGTTACCCAGGCTGGAGTGCAGTGGCATGATCTCGGCTCACTGTAACCTCTGCCTCCCAGGTTCAAGTGATTCTCCTTCCTCAGCCTCCCGAGTAGCTGGGATTACAGGCGCCTGCTACCACGCCTGGCTAATTTTCATATTTTTAGTAGAGACAGGTTTCATCATGTTGGTCAGGCTGGTCTCGAACTCCTGACCTCAAGTGATCCCCCTACCTCGGCCTCTCAAAGTGTTGGGATTGCAGGCATGAGCTGCTGCGCCCGGCCGAGACTGTCTCAAATAAATAAAGTGATTTTCACTGATTGTCAGTGTGCATGTGGTTTCAATAACAAGTGAATAAAAACCAGTCACCTAAAACTGTCCATTTAAATAATCAATGTGAAATAAGAATATGGCCAACCTGTTTCAAGGTCTCACAGCTAATGCAGAACCAAGTGCTCCCAGTTATGGACGCAACTGATCTAAGAAACATTCTTCAGATTGATAGTATCAATTTTATTGAAGGGATGCTGACATTCCCCTTTACTTCCCAAAATCACATCAAATACTAAATTCACAGCCTTTGAACTATTTCAAATCCAAACTCTAAATAAGGTAAAATTAAGTCACTTCTAATGTACCTCATACTCTCAACTTTTCCTGCAATTCTCATTTTTATTTAACATACACAAGTCCAATCAAAGCTTTCAGGAAGATTTGAAAAGATTAATGTGTTTTAAAGAAGGATTTGGCATTACTGAGGTGATTTTCTAAACAAAACTCCGAGTCTGCCTCCCTGTACCTCTGTGAATTCTAATGGATGTGTAGAACCTTAGGAACTCCTCTCCTGTAGTTAGAAGACTGGGGAACTTTTTTCTTTTCTTTTTCAAGTGACCTAGTATTAATATATCCTATTTTTTCTCTATATTTAAGAAGGCCAAACAGAAAATAATGCTGATATGGGAACAACTGTTCACATTGAGAAATGAGAACAGAATCCTAATCTCATTTATAGTCTATACTTGGACTTGTTTACTATTCTTAATTGGAACAAGACACTATCATTTTTAGTATAAAACCCCTAAATTCTATACACTATGTTTTAATTCCTGCAGCTATCCGAGAAGGGAAGGAATCTAGCAGAGTGACCAAGTCACATATTTGAGCTATCCCCATGTACCAAGGGGAGGTGTCGCAGTTTCCTGCAGAAAACCCCTGTCTGTCCTGGCTGATCAGTATCTTTAATCCTATTTTCTCTGGCTTTGACAGCACTTGGTCCGAACCTAAAGGGCAGAGAGAGCTTCAGAGTTCCAACGACACTTGGTGCTCCAATGACAATGAGATGACGGAAGAACAAAGTATTTAATATGCAGTCTTTTCCAAAGATGACTGGACATAAGGCACTGTCAAAAAGCAATTCCCAGAGACACCCTCTGGCCCCTAAACAATACTGCAAAGTCAGAAATGGCAGAAACCTATATACTAAGAAATAGGGTAAACCACTCATAAACTACCTATTAATTGTTAAAAAGAAGTTGATACTCCCCATCAAAAAATTAATAACCATCAAAAAAGCTTATGTGCCGAATGCTGGTTTAGTGGCAAGGATGTAGTGCCGTGGAGGAATAACGTGGTACCATGATGGATCCAGGCATATCCAACATTCCTGTGACAGTGACCATGGAAGAGCTGTGCATTTGTCCTGAAGATGTGGGGGGTGGGGGGTGGGGACAATCTATCATTAAAGTAGACTTAAGTGGAGTGTCATTCAGAAGATACCACCTTCCCCCACCACCAAAGAAAATACAATAAAAGAATCTCTCATACATGTATCTGAGACACCAGATCACTACACTCTGAGATGATTCCACCACATGCATGGTCTTGTCCCCATCTTCTGCCAGATGCAGAATCACCTATAGGGATTTTTAAAACTGCCTCCATTTTCAGGTTATGTCTCTGTAACATGCCAAGACATACACCGTTTTTTCTATTCTTAGTAAGAACAGAAAAACCTGTCATTTTGAGATATCGTGACACAGAAAGCTTGGTGCACAAGAAAACATTCCACGTTGTCGCTGCCTTTACAGTCCAGAAGATTCCTAGACAGCCCAAAGCCCAGAGCAAAAAGCTGGATAGCGCTGGTGCCTCAAGCCCAAGGAAGGGCACAGCTGGGCCACTACAAAAGGAAGCTGGTCTCTTCGGCAAAGAGACCATCTGTGCCAAAGAACATTCCAACTAACAACAGTGCCGTACAAGCTCGGGAGGAATCAGCAATCAATTTGTAAATGTTCAAGACAAAACCAGAAAAATCTCTGAAAGAGAATAAAACTGCAGGGACTTACATACCTCCATGTCTGGCCTAAACTTATCTTCAAATACAGCCATTGCTGCCAAGGAGCCAGAACCTGTAAGAAAAAAGTGCACTTTTAGTGTATTTTATGATATACCAGCTTCTCCATCTCAAGTTTACCTAGGGGCAACAAAAACAGCAAAACATGCCCAGTGTCTCATTCAAGTGCAGTGTAAATATTAATTCCACAGGGCCACATAAACCAGGTGAAAACAGTGCTCTTCAAAAGCCCGGAGTCACACTTACCACTATCTAAGGTAAATCTGCAACTGGTCCTACTTCCACCACTGACAGGTATAACTGTAAATTATTCACAATAAAATGCTGAAGCATGAAAATGAGGTTATGGAGAATTTGGATTTTTTTCAAACAGTGACTGCCACATAATTTCCCATGTTCTATGTTGTGAGTCTAGTGCTCCATATTGTGCCTTGGCAGGCTGCTGGGTATAGCGCTAAATACCAAGCCAGTTCGAAAGAAAAGATTGTTTTAATGAGCTGGCCCTGGTAGAGTCACCTTGACACGCAGGGAAGAAACTACCGCACCAGCAATGGTAATAGAACTGCGAGCAGCAGCCACCAGGTTATTCCAGCCACAACTGTAAAACACTTTATTATGTGGCATTTATTTGGAGCTATTATTTTTAGTTTGTACTTTGAAGAGTAACAGCTGAATAGACAAAATGACAAAGAAACAAAAATTTATTATCACAATAGCAAATGGCTGAAAGGTTATGCTGCATAGACATTAACAGATAGCAAATTTATCCCTACAAAAGTAGGATGTAAAGGCATTACGAATAAGTGTGGGCTCCCTTTGAATGGACGCAAAAGGCAGCTCAGCACTCCTTGAAAATTTAAATTTGCTTTGTTCAAAAACCAGAGAATCCTTAGAAAATCATCATCTTGTCTTTACAGGTCCTGGCAATATTTCAGTATACTCCACTTTTGGAGAGAGGATAGAGTTGCCCACAATTTTTTACTCCAATTAGAAGATTTTTTTGGCATTTATTACTTTTTAACTTGTTTTGCATAACACTATCTATTTAGCTAGGTCACAGAGAAAACCATATTTTCTATTTAAAATGATTTGTGTACATCGCTTGACCACCTCAATGGTTTAGCAAAAGAAAAAGGCAGCGATTAAACAGTTTCAAATGAGGTGTCCTGCTGATTTTATCAAGTCTGCTGAATGTATAATGAAAAAGGAGAAGCTGACAGCAACGCCGCGTTGAGAAAATACAGACTACCTTATCTGAACCATTTAAGGAGGTCCAATTATAGATCAAATTTAAAGGGTAGAAACAGCAGATTTACAGACACAAATCAATGAACATGGTAATCCCGATGAATATGACAGATACTCCTGTTAGGGAATATTGCTGCGGTTGAGGATCATTACCTTCACAGTACCGGATACATCACATCTAAAGCAGTAGGAAGCGTCAAGTGTAGACCAGCATTACAAGCAATGACTATTCATTTAGGCTTTGGGAGCAAAAGGCAACCCCATTTTCCCCCCTCACAATTTTTTCTCCTTTTAAAAAAAAACTAAAATGGTGATCTAAAGGGACATTAAAAGCCCTCTGAAAAGGAGACAGAAATTAAACAGATATAAAACTAGTACACTCGGATAAAACTAGCACATAGGCAAGAGCAAATTCAGCAAAACAAACCTCTGAATTTCAAAGTAAACATGTCCTTGAAGATGTGGAAACAGGGTCAAACTCCACCAACGTTCTGTGAGTCACACGTTTACTCTGAGATTCAGGGGTCACGGGGAAAAGCAACCTAAGTTGCTGTTTTCAGGCCCAGGTGAGAGCTAGTCTCAGACTTACTAGTAAAAGCAAGCTGGTTTTGTGTGGAAAGCGAAAGACAGCTGCCATGAATGAACGAGGCAACTGCAAATGAAGAATCTCAGCAAAAAACACTTCTAGATATAAACCAATCCTGCAGAGCATTTGTGAGCAGGCTGGCCTCTTCCAACGAAGTCCAGGAGTATCTCCACGAAGAGCCCAAGGGTAATCAACCAGAGGTCCGAAATAAACATTTAAAAAAGGACAGGGAGAAGGCAGGTATTTAGCTAGGAGCTAACAACTTGTGGAAAACTGTAATGAATTGTTAAAAGAGAAAAACAAGCTTACCTTAAAGGCATTTTTCCTTAAAAATCACTAGCTGTTTTTTCCTCCGGGGCCATTCCTTTCTTTGGCAGTTTCACAGTAAATTTTTTTTTTTTTTTTTGGCTCTATTCTTTTTCCTAGGCACATATATTTCCTTCTGCTCAGCTTCACTCAATAATTTAAGAAATGAAAAATACTTCCCTCCCCAAATAATTATTTCTTTAAAACCTTTTTCCTGGCTGGGCGCGGTGGCTCACACCCGTAATCCCAGCACTTTGGGAGGCCGAGGCGGGCGGATCACGAGGTCAGGAGATGGAGAGCATCCTGCTTAGCACAGTGAAACCCCATCTCTACTAAAAATACAAAAAAATTAGCCGGGCGTGGTGGCGGCGCCTGTAGTCCCAGCTACGTGGGAAGCTGAGGAAGGAGAATGGCGTGAACCCAGGAGGCGGAGCTTGCAGTGAGCCCAGGTCACGCCACTGCACTCCAGCCTGGGTGACAGAGTGAGACTTTGTCTCAAAAACAAAACAAAACAAAACAAAAAACCTTTTTCCTGCCTAGAAACAATACTACAAACAAAATTTCTATAAGTGGAAATCACACACTAAACCCACAGACTCTTGGAACAAAAGGGTCTCTCTCCAGTGTGGGGAGGCTCTCTACATTATCAGACAGGCAATTTTGTCATGTTTTTTTAGAGCTGAAAGGTATAAGACAAGTAAACATAGGACTTGGGACTTTTACTACACTGTATTTCTGACTTCCCCTTTTTGTACCTCAAAAATATATATATATACACACACACACGTGCACGCGCACACAGACACACTCTCGAGAAGTTTTCTGAAAAGCAGGAGCTTCCCAACCTGATTCTGCTTCCCATGAAATCAAAGACAAGTGGGCCCCAAAATAAACTTGAAAGGGAAATTCAACATTAAAAATAATTTCCAAATCACTTGCAAATTAGCTCGTGCTCCGAGCTTTTCAGGAAAGGAGGACTTTGGTGCCCCCTTTTCAGAAACACACAGAAGTGTTTGGAGATAGAAAACCTGTCAACAGTAGGTACCTCTGAATGTGTGTCTGCCATTTAGAAAACTGGGGTGAGAATTTAAAATACAACTGCAATTGCCTGAAGTGACAAGAGAACATAATTTCAAGGCAATGCAGTGGGAGACACAAGGAACAAGAAGTTGGCCATTTAAAAAAAAAAAAAAAGATGGTAAACTCAGACCAGTATTCTTTAAAGATAACTTCATTCAAGTTTCCTAGATACTGGTCCAACATCCAAAACCATATACAATAAATCACCAGTCAAATGCCATTCTATTACAGCCACTATGTGACCTGTAGAATGTTAAAATATTATATCCTCTTTCCCCATAAACCACTAACAACGCCCTGAGACATTGTTATTTCAGCATCAACTACCTAAGCTGGCACCCTCTTCATAAACAAAACCAAGGTGAAAATCTTTTGAAGGATCATTTGCTCTGAGTTTTTATTCCAAAAGCAGAGACATCTTAGACATCAGAACTGTCTGATTTCCCATTAAAGAACAGATACACAGAAAAGCCAGGGCACAGTGTGGCCAAGACTGGGTCTCTGCGGTACACACGAGTATGCCAGAGAAGGAAAGGCATGTCAGAGAGGACATGCAAGAGTGAGGCCTCAGAGAACTTACTCCAGTTGGGAGGAGCAGGAAGCCAAAGAGAAGAACAAGGGCCTTCTGCTGAGCACCCGCCAGGTGCCATGCAGTCTATTTTAGGTCATTTCATCATCCTCACAGCAACCCACTAACGTGAGAAAGCTCCTTGTCTAGGACTACAGGAAACAAGCACAGGGGCAGGATTCCTGTCTCAGCTGTGACCCTATGTCGCGTTCTCATACAGAAAGTCCTATATACCACAATACAGTTGAGAGAGGACATGCAAGACCTTCCATGACCAGGTTTCTACCTCCTTCTGCTCCCTCCCATCCCCCATACACACCCCTGATACTCCACCAACACCACACTGCCCATGATTTCCTAAATGCCCATGCCAGTTCAAGCCTATCTCACACTGCACATGGCAGTCCGTTTGTCCCGAGAGTCCACAGAACTCCCAGTCACCCTTCAAACTCCAGCTGAGAGAACACTTCTTCCTAGAACCCTTCCTTGGTCACCCCCCAGCCACAGGGTTTACCACTCTCATCTCTGCAACTTGTCCATCCTTTCATATCCACAGCCCTCATCCCCAACAGTCTCTGACACATGGCAGCATTAGGAGAGACGCTTATTGAAGTAAGCTGCACAAAAAGGTGAGGCCAACTGTCCAAATGAGGGAGCCGGAAAAAACTCTGAGCTGCCCCTGAAGGCGTGAGGATAGCAGTAAATGCCTTGATAAGGTGTAAAGCAATATTTATTGCCTAGTTTACCATACTAGGCTGAATATAAGACAAACTCAAGTGTAAAGCCAGTTCAATTTTCTAAAAGGAAAAAGGGCTTTAAAACCGCAAAACCAAGTCCTATTGTACGTCCTAGTCCAGTCCAAACCACTGTGATATCACAGGAGTGAACGGCCCTTCCTGGATTTCTGCATTATATTAACACTACTGACACTCCCAGTCTCATCAGTAGTTTCCATGAAGCTGCTCCCTAGCAACCTTCACCAAGCCTGCCTTTTCAGCACACCCACGGTTACTGAGTACCCAGTATTGCTTCCAGAACAAAGCTCTTTGAAACAGAAAAACAAGGTGCAATTCAGTGACCAGCACTTATAAGAGGTGACTAAGGGACTGATGGCTATCTAGTCCCCTCAGACTGACCTCCTGCATCAACTGCCCTCCCCCGAGCCCACCTAGATACCCTGCTCAACACTCGCCACCCCAACCCACCAAGGAGCTGGGCTGTGGAGAGACAGGGAGGCAGGAAGGACAAATGTCTCCTTCCCTTTCACCTGCAGGGCCCTCCCCCATCCACTGCACGCACTCCACAGCTGCTCCAGCTAGGTCCTCATTCAAAGAGCTCCTCTGCAACCAATGCCCTGTGGAGTCCTGGAAAGAGCACCCGGCCTGTTTCCCAGTTGTGTTAGGGCCAGACTCACCCACAGACCCTCGAGACAACACTCTGGGTCACCTGCATCTGCTAGGCCCCGGGAGAAGGGGTCCCACCCTCTTGTCGCCTGCATCTGCTGAGCCCCGGGAGAAGGGGTCCCAAGCACCAGTTCCACAAGGACACCTCCAGCCAGTCTGTTAAAATGAAACATCTTATAACAGCAGGCCCACTGGCTTATAAACAAAATTACTAGCTCCTCTAAGAATGTAAAATGAAAACCCTGAAACTCAGAAAAATACATGCAACATGCACAACATTAGTAACTAAAAAGAGCTCACAGATAAATACATCAAGACTCCAACGGAGAAGACAGTAGTTTACAAAAGAGAAAAGGCAGAGGCCAATACACATTAAGCAACACTGATCAAGTTCACTAGCAATCAAAGAAATACGAATTGAAGTAAAATAACTACTTTTTGCCTTTTAAATTAGCAAAGATTAAAAAGAATAACAGTGCTGACAAAGGTGTGATCAAATGGGCACTCTGACACACTTGGAGAAGCAGAAATGGATAGAACTCTTCTAATGGGCAATGCAGAAACATCAACTGGAAATCACAGAGCTACACATACCCGCCAAACCAGCAAGTCTCTTAGGAACTTATTCTAAAGAAACACATGGACAAGTACCCAAGTCACGTATCTTAAAAGATCACTGTTTAGATTAAAGGGGAAAAAAAAAATACCTGGAAGTAAATGTAAAGGTTCAACAACCAGGAGCCAGGGAAAATCAACAATAAAATACTATACACACAGACATTAAACATGACAAAGTAGAAATACATTTTTTTGGCAATGGGAAGCTATCCATGCTATAATATTTAGTGGGGGAAAACATGTTCCAAAGCAAACTTAACAGATACACTTATGCACTATATATTATACAAACCTGGAAGCACATAAATCAAAATATTAAGCTTATTTTCTTTTTGTTTACTTGTATTTTTTAATTTTTCTTCAAAGTGCATACATTAATAGCAATTTTTTAAGGTATAAAAAATTGGAGAAAATCTAACATTGTGAGGGGATGGAAAAACCAAGCAAAAGACCAAGACTTTGCTAGCTGTCATAGTCTTTCTGTATAACAGCAGCAGCAGGCAGCTTACTTCTTAAATTTGTATACAAGGGCCTAAAGGTCAATCCATGCATGAGTCAACAGACCCAAAGAACAGCAGCAATCAATCATCACAAACAAATACCCCAATCTCTCCTTCTCACCGTCCTTAAGAGGGCTTCCTTAGGACTGTCTTAGAGGTACAATCATCTTAATAATGAAGTCCTCTGAGCATTTCAGCATGGGGCTAGACCCCACTTATCCAGAAGTGTACTCTGTGGCAAACACAGCACTGAACAAACTACAACAGATGCACACAGTACTTAAGAACTTTCACAGCAGAGTCACATCAGTTTTGTTTGCTCTTCAGGCATGGCAAGTAGTAGCAGTCCCACTTACAAAAGGAGAATAAAGCTCAGAGATAAGGAACGTGCCCAGATCACACAGCCAGTGATAAGCAAATCTGGGATTCTGAAGCCAGATCTTTCTGAATTTAAAGTGTGCGATGTTCTTTCCATTCCACCACGTTTGCCTCTTAAATAGCAAAGCCAAATGCTTGAAATCAAGATTAGCAAGTAAGCCTGGGAGATGGAGCTATCTTTTCTTAGCTCCCCACCCCAAAAAAGCATGCTTTCAAACTTGCTTTTTCTTTAGATTTCAGCTCAATGATTACCACACACATCTGGATATAGTTAATTTGTGTTGTTTCGCTTGGAAATTCAAATGAGACTGGAATTTAGTTAAATATTTTAAATGATTAAACATATGCCATTCACTGTTGAGCAATGCCACTCAAGTATCTGTTATAACAGCATTTATTTTTAAAATAGTCTCATTCAAAAAAAAAAACCTGAAATTAGTCTCCATTTTCTAAAACCTCTGAAAGTGTTTCGATCTTAGCTTAGCAGGATTAGTAATTCACTTTGAAACTAACTTTTTCTGAGAGAACAATCCAATTCAGGATGAAATCTGAAATTTTACAATCTAGATATTGCTTTTACTTGTTCTACACATTTAAAAATGTGTTATTTTTCTATGTCAGAGTTCACTAAAATACTCAACAAACTTAGCAATTCTATAATCTATGTTATTAGATATGCTAAAGAAACAGTAAGACTGAAATAATTTCCTAAAACCTGCTGCTTCTAAGTCAAAAGCTAGGAAGGACCTGAAAGGTAGAACTTTGCTTTTTCTAATCAGATGCTCACTAACTCTCAAACTGGGGAAGGGGAAAATATTTATTGAGGGTCTTAGGTCCTGGACCCTGAACTCAAGTACTGGGAGTATTTGCCCCTTTTACAGACAAGGAAATTGAGACTCAACTGGTTCCAAATAGTTTGCCCATGGCAAGAGTCGACGGGAAGCGGGGCCAAGCTTTAAACCTAAGTCCTGTTCTGAAGCATGGGTTATCAAGCTCATGCACCCTTCAGAAGGGCAACTTCCCACTCTTTCTTCAAACAACCCATTCCCAGGTGCCCACACAGCAGCGGCAGGCTCTGGGAACACCAAGAGGCACAAGAGGTGGCCCAGCCCTGGTGCTCCCTCGCTGTGCACATCACTCTGAGCTCTGCAAAGCTGCCAAAGTTGCTCCAGAAGGCACAAGCAACTGCATTAAGCACAACGTGAATGCTGCGACCGGAAACCAAGGGGCACAGCAGCCCTACCGAACTAGGTTCCTTCCCTGAACAAGGGGCACAAGACAGGAGGCGCCTTCCTCAAAGGGTGGCTCTGAGGGTTGCATAAGATGGCGCGTGTAAAGCAAAATGCTGGGGACGCTAAAAGCTCAAGAAAAGCTGGCTGATGAAATTCCTCTCCGACAAGATCCTGGCCCTCCAGGCAGCTATTTTATACAATCACCCTCAGCGAGTCCCAGGGTTGGCAGCTTTCATGGAAACAGAGGTCTTCAGAATTTCTTTCTCAAAGTCATGAAGTCATGAGAGGCAGCAGGAAATGGATTTCTACCACTTTTCCCCAAATCAATTTAACCAGATCTTCTCAGGAAAAAAAGCTGCTCCTTCTGCTAAAGAGCGGTCCATTTTAAGCAGCCAAGGACCTGTTTGCCACCGTGGCCTGCCAAGGTGTAAGATGTATGCGGTGGTAACAGAGTCACACACAGAACTTTCTAATCCATCAGTGTCAGCTCTCCCTGACAGAACGCTTACTCACACTTGCTCATTGTTAGTCAACTGGCCACTCATTCTGGGTAAAATTTGGTGCTTTCCACATACCCACAGACTGGGATCATTTTTCACTCCATTCCTGCCTCCAAGGCCTCGTCTCCTGGTACTGGTGCTTGCTCTGGAGGCCGACAATGCCAATGTGTGCAGAGCTGATTGATGAATATAAAACAAGCTGGGCACCGGGGGACCACGTCCAGCCACTAGAGAGCAGTGGAGCACCTCTCACTGCTCAGTAGAACACACGCCGGCTTTAAATGGTTTAATTGTATGCATGCATTTCATTATAAGTCTTGGCCAAAAGCTCCTGGCGAGGCAAGCCAAGCAATCAGACAATCTTGCATCGCTTGCTGAAATCCAGATTTGTCCTTTGTCAGCATAAACAGTTTAATTTGATGTTTTCACTCCTGAGTAAGCACTGAGTATTACATTTAAACCCCTCATGAGGGGGAAGAATGCTTCCTTTTCGTCAGTAAATGTACCTTAATGTCAAAGTCTACCTTTTATTCCCAGTGAATTGAAAAAAAAGTATTCCATTTAATATGCTAAAAATATTTGTAAGGCATTCAACAATTTCACTCAAAAACTAATTCCTCAAAAAATGGAGTTCCTTTTCTAAATGTAATGTAGTCAAAGAGGAGTTAAATTTCACCCTAATAATTTAAAACACCACTTGAAAGGAACAGGGATTTTTCTTATAATTGCAACTGCAACATCTCATTGAACTGACAGGTTATAAACACTTATTCTTCAGAAAAGACTAACAATCAGGGCATCAGGGCCTAAAATGTGAAAAGTTTTATTTCATTAATGCATTTTAATGAAATGTCACAAGATATGGAGCGAGAACATTTTTTCCCTAAAACACAGGTGTCACCTACCCTTTCACAGGACAAAATGGAGGATGAAAATTACCCAAAAATGCGCCTATCTTAATCAGTCCCCTGCACCATGAGGCCCCACCGGGAAACCAAAGCTGAGTGCAAGGCATACACTGCCTCCTGCCGCGGGAGTGTAGGGCAGAGGGAGCTGGCAAGTCTCTTAAAGGCTCCATATTTCAAAGTAACTTCCCAAATTTCAGGGCATTCCACTTTAACTGATGGACTAGACGGTATTATTTTCATTGTATGGATGGAAGAAGCTAAAATTCACAGAAAGGAAGGCGGCTACCCAAAGTCATGCAGCCAGAAATGGCAGCACGGGTACATGAACCCAGATCTGGTTAATAGCAAATCCCTTGTTCTATGAACTACACAGTGAAAAGCCTTCTGATGCCTAAGATGACTTCCCACGTAGTCTGACCAATGAGGAAGTAAAAGGCATCAAGCACTAGGTCATAAGCATATAAAGGCATTTTCCTTTAGCAGGGGCACTCTGGTCTAATTCTGAAACAAGAGCAGATAAAGATGAGCTAGTTAACCTCACTCTCTCTCAGTGGGGTTTAAAGCAAAGAACTTTAAACTGTTAGCATTTCCTTTAACTGTTCTGAAAAGTGCTCTGGCAAGGGCTTTTACTTGGTTGTAGGCTAAGGACAATTCAAATCAGGAGACTTTGTGGTAAAATGTCAGAGCAGGGAAAAAAGGAGGAAGAGCACCCATACATTAATTCAATATCTCACCATTTTGTCTATAAAAGGCGTTTAATATTTTTTTACACAGAATCAAGAACAAAATCCAATCTAATTAGAATAGATTAAGAACTGGCAAGGGCTGACTATATTACATTCCCTGTAACAATATGATGAATTTTAGAAGTAAATATTTTCTCATTTCCTGATATCATGGCACCATCTATTGGCTTAGTACCAACTTTGCAGCAACCAGGAAACAAGATGCATTCATTCAACTTTCACGGGCTTTTGGTTCCCAGTTGTTTTATTCTTGGCACTCCATTGCAACCTAATTTTAAGATATAAAATCCATTCACTGCACATTTTAAATCTTCTAAAATGCATCTTATATTAAAGCACGAAGTGCCAGAGAAATCTTGACACAGAGAGCTACACACAGAAACATGTATTGGCACTAAAACATGCTACATACAAAAGACTTACGTTTGGTATCTCACTTCATGCTCACACATGAAGTAAGCATTACAGAAGAAATCAATGTTCATAGTCAAACAGCTAAATGAATGTTGGACTTAAGACCTGAACCCAGGCTAAGGACAGTGGCTCACGCCTATAATCCCAGCACTCTGGGAGGCCAAGGCAGGAGGATCACTTGAGACCAGAAGTTCCAGACCAGCCTGAAAAACACAGTGAGACCCAGTCTCTACCAAAAAAAATAAAGAAAAAAAAAAAAAAAATTCAGTGGTGGTGCGCCCAAAGTCCCAACTACTTGGGAGGCTGAGGTGGGAGGGCCACCTGAGCTCAGGAGTTTGAGGGTACAGTGAGCTATAATCACACCATTGCACTTCAGCCTGGAGACAGAGCAAGACCCTGCCCCTAAAAAATAAAAACAAATAATTAAGTTAATTAATATCTTTAAAAAATATCTGAACCTTATTTGACTTCAAAAACCAGTTTTCACTCAGCCACACTGCCTCAAAAAATCGCCAAAAGCAACATATCCACATAAAAAGCAGTGATTTACAGAGCATGTGCACATAAAACGCGACCTTTCAGCATCCCAATAACCCTGGGACCTTCCCAAGTCAAAAAAAGTAGCTTCATTTTAGAAATAGGGGTTATGAAGTTGCAGAGGTTAGGTGACTAGGCTCTGGTCAAGCAGAGCTAGGACCAAAGCAAGGGCTTCCACCTCTTTTTCTAGAATCCTAAGTGCTACTTCATTCAGGAGTTTAGAGAAAAGCCTGCTCCAGGCAGTCACTGGCTGTGTGGACAAAGCTCCTGCTGGAATAGGGTCTCCTAGACCCAAGCACCGAGGCAATCCAGTTCCGATGGAGACACATGATTCTAAAGCCTCTTATACACAGTCAACCACATGGCTGACCCCAGAGCAGGCAGAAGAATTTCCAGCAACACACGGCTGTGAAGTTCATATATGTGCCCTCTGAGGTTTTTATGAAGTAAACATGCTGCTAAATTTGCATCCAATTTAAGAATTGAAAACGAATACAGAAGAAACATTTGCCATCTTAAAGTGCACTAATTTGATCCAGTGCAGGATAACTTTCAAAATCAAGTCATGTGGAGATATCAAAGGATCTATACAAAGGTTGTACTTGAGTATAAAAATACAGAAAAGCTTGTACTTTAGTGTAAAAATACAGAAAAGGATGTACTTTAGCGTAACAATGGCAAATCTTAACTCCCTATCCATGTTCCTAAGTTCTCACTTAATTGTAAGATTCTTCTGCCCACAAGGTGAGACATCCAGCATGCTTACTACTCTGTCCCACATCTTCCTCACTGCTTGGGGGCCCTGTAAACTGGGACTTAGTAGGTGCATTCCAGTAATTAGGAAACTGTATAACCAGTTTATCTGGAGAATTTTACCTGGATGGCCCTGGCAGTGACCCCAAGTCTTCCCTAATGGTGCATACCAATGTTTATTCCTTAAGTTAGCATTCCTAAATTGTCCAAGGACCTCATTTTCAGGAATGTCATGCTTGAAATTTTATTCATGTTAATTCTCTATGTGGATAAGCAGGCAAAAACAAAAATTTTATATACCTTGCCAATGCTGCTACAAGGAACACTGCCAAGCTAATAGCAAAAGATGGTCCCCAAGCTTCTTCTGACACTACTTCAGCTTGCCTAATAAAGGAAAGCTGGCAAGTTCAAAGAATAAGCTAATTAATCTGAGAATTAAAAGAACCCACATTATGTCTATAAAAACATAACTAAAATGCTTTCCCTTTCTTAATAAAGTCAAAAAATCTTGCCTAGCTTTTAACAATCAAATGAATCGATCACCAGTAGTCTCTTCCAAATTACTCTCTTAAAAAAGAAGTAAATGAAACAATAGGGATCCTTTCTCTTTTCAGAGAATAAACCACACGCCACGTACCAACAGGAAAAAGTCAGAGACTGAGGTTCCCATTCCCACTCACGTACTTCCTTACTTGTGGTACAAGTAACCTCTCTGAGCCTCAGTTTCCTCATCTTTAAGACAGGGATGATGGCACCCACCTCACAATGGTGCAAAGACTATATCAGTAAGGCATCCCACAACAGGTGTAGGTGCTGTAGCTGGATGAACGCTGCTGTCATTACGGTCAATGTGATGTTCACAAAGGTTTTAGGACAGAAGCTGTCCAGAGGCCACACCACAAACAGTCTGATATATTAGTCTCCCAAGTAAACTCTCAGGAAGGCCAGTCCTCAGACAGGAGGCTCCGGGACCCCACGTTCAATGCAGATCGAGCTGGGCAGCAAGTTAAAGATGAGCAAGACAAGACAGGTGTCTTCTATTCAGTGTAAATTAAGAGCAGCCTTCAGGCGCCTGGCTAGTCGCCAATACAGGCCCATGGGTAGACAAAATTTAGACACCCTTGTCTTCCGGTTAATTTATAGCTTCCAGCTCTTACTGTCAAATTGCTCAGAAAAAAAGAAAAAAAAAAGATTAATTACAAAGTTTTGCTTTTATTCTTCATAATAAAAAAACTCACAATCTAACTAAAACATGAGAATTCAGATGAAATATTCATTTTCTCACTTAAGCTACAATTACAGAAAGCCTTGATTCCACAGTGAATGCTAATGTTCCATGGAGGCACTTCATTTAGGAGGACCTTCTATTTTATCTGGAGTGTGAGGTTTGGTTTGTAGCTCACTCAAAATAATAAGCATGAATTAAAACAAAATCCAGCCAGGCACAGTGGCTCACGCCTATAATCCCAGCACTCTGGGAGGCTGAGGCGGGTGGATCACTTGAGGTCAGGAGTTCGAGACCAGCCTGGCCAACATGGTGAAACCCTGTCTCTACTAAAAATACAAAAATTAGCAGGGTGTGGCTAATTACAGGCACATGCCCATTATCCCAGCTACTTGGGAGGCAGAGGCAGGACTGCTTGAACCCAGGAGGTAGAGGTTGCAGTGAGCCGAAATCGAGCCATTAAACTCCAGCCCGGGCAACAGAGCGAGTCTCCATCTCAAAAAAAAAAAAAACTCCGCCAAATTTTGGCAATTCTCAGTTCTCTCAATACCCAGCTCCTCACTCCCTCAAAAGGAAAGGGGAACGAAGTGGGGGAGGGGAGGGGTGAAAGAAGGGTCGGGAAGCGAAAGAAAAAAGAAGAGACAAAACCACAACAAAAATCAAACTTAGATTAGGAAGAAAGCTAGCCCTGCACAGCTACGACCATGGAACAATGGCTGAAAGAAACTAAGACAGCCACAGAGACAAAGCCCAGGCCAATACAAAACTGTGATCTTACATTCTCTGTAAAGTGCTCCTCTTCACAGTGGACTTGGATTGGAAAGAAACAAAAAGTGAAAATCACGTTGTCTTTGGGTCGTAAAATTGTGGGGTGATATATATACATAAAGAGAGAAAGAGAGTTTAATTTCCTTTGCTGCAATAAGGCTGTTTCAGTAAACACTGTTTTCAACATGCAAGACAGAGAACCCATGCAGAGAACAGTCAAAAATACAAAAACAAGTATCAGGAATTTGTATATTTTTAGTATTCAGAAGCAAGGCTTAATAGCTAAGTGAAATCACATCTGTAGGATGATAAAATCACAGCAGCTGTGTTGTACTGGGGCTTGCAGGAGATAGAAAAAAAGGGTTCAAATCCCAGCTTGGTCACTTATGGGGCTGATTAACACTAGGTAAGTTGCTAAATCTAAGTTGCAGGTTTCTCGTCAGTAAAATAGCAATAGTAGCATCCCTTACACTGAATTTTAACTGAAAATAATGTGCCAGCACCCAGTACTCTGGCACTGAGACATTCCCATAAATATGCTTTAAATTTAAAATAATACTAAGCTTTAACCAAAAAAAAAAAAAAAAAAAGTAAAAGGACATGTCACATTTACAACACTTTAAACTGGGACCACACAAATGGAACACAATCTAAACCAACTGCATTCCAGGGGTACTGTAAACTGCTAGTTCACAAACAATGAATAGCAGCTAAGGTTTCTGACACTAAGTTTCAGACATTCTTTAGCACAAACAAGCTGGAGAATCAGAAAATTAATTCACCATCAAATATTCACTGAGTTGCACAGGGCTCTGTGAGACCCTGAGAGTAAGGCACAGATGCTGTTCTCAGAGGTCTGGAATTGTGCAGGAGCAGGAGAGACAATGCCCAGGGGAAGCAAAGTGGGGCCAAGGCAGGAGTCCTGGGATCCTGCTTCACTCCTGGGAGGGACTTGTTAACTCTGCCAGGGGCAGCCAGGAGGGAATGGCTTCTGGGCTACACTCAGGGTAAGGAGGAGGAACACTCCAGGCAGAAAATGCGCTTGTGAAAGGAGGCAGCAATGGGTGTTGGGCTCTGTTCAGAGGAGGACGAGGGGGCTGTTGCCACAGAAGCCCAGGGCACAAGGGAAGGAAGAACAGGAAATGAGATGAGAAAAACGGCCTAGAGCCCAACTGAAAAGGGAGGTGGCCCCAAATGAAGGAGTGACTGCAAGACTGCAGCCAAGAGCCAGCGAGGAGCTGGCACTGAGGAAGGCCAGGAGAGAATGATGACAGAAACCCAGAATGTGGCCCAGGGTGAGCTGCTGAGAGATCTCTGTAATGACAGTGGCCATCCCTACTGCCACCACCACTGGATTAGTCCTCATCCTCAACATTTCTGGCCAGGATGCAAGCTCCCTCCCCGCCCCAGGCCTCTCATGCCAATGCTCCCCACAGCTGTCAGCTGCTCCTTCTAACAAGCGAACCTAATCCTCTCATTCCCTGGCTTTCCAGCAGGAAACCTCCAGGACAAAATCAAAACAGCTCCACCTGCGCCTGCAGCATCTGGACCCCCAGGGCCTGCTTTCCAGCCTTGCCTCCACTCCACACTAGGCAACATCCATCCCTCTTCCACCCTCTCCATCTCTGCTTCTGCTGCACCCACTGCATGGGTCCCTTGCCCCGCCCCCACTCACTGCTCCTGCCGCCCCTATGCAGCACACTCTGGCCTTTCAGTGCTTAACCACACGGAGCCCTTGTGCACTACAGGCCTCAGTCTATCCCTCGGGGTAAGGGGTGCATAGCACATTCCTACTCATCCCTCAGGCGTTTAAGTGTTCCTTCTTCCCATTTTCACCCATCAGACTGGCAAAAACACTCAGCATCCGTGAGGTGGTGGGAGACAAGCGTCCTTGTATTCTCTAGTGGGAGTATAAACTCGTGTCAGCTTTTTGGACGGCAATTTGGTAATAGCTCTCAAAAGGTAAAATGCACTGTCCCTTTTCTGGGCTGCCCAGCAGCTGTATTTCCTGCCTCTGTCCGGAGAATTCCACTGCCATCTGAGCTTCACCAATCACAAGCACCCACCTTCCCCATGAGGAACTCTCTGGTGGTGGAAGGGATGGGAGGAAGGCTCAGTTCTGCGGCAGCCAGGGTCTGGCACCGGCTGTGCCCGCGGCATAGACTGAGACACTGTTCTTGGCCCCAAACCCAGTTCTTGCCCTTCCAACTACGTTGTGAGTCACCTGCTATACTTTTCTCAAAAATCCCTCTCTTCCTTAAATCATCCAGTGACTCAACTGCTTACAACAGAGAATTCTGGTCAAAACATGTGTACACCTTAATTCAGAAATTCCACTGCTAAGAATGTATCTAAATGAAGTATGTATTTATATAAGTAGAACAAGACACATTTGTTACCAAAATATGAAAAACAAGATATTAATTAGAAGAATGGGTCAGCAAGCATGGTATAGCCACATAATGCGATTCTGTACAGCTTGCTATTACAGAAATTCTATAGGCCCACATGAGCTGATGCAAACACTTCATCAAAACAAGTTAATAGTAAGGGAAGAATATTATGTATAGCATGTGCTCATTTGTGTGTGTGTTTTTTACAGGGGTAACTACCTGACAGAGAAGGAGATACGTGAAAGTATATCATAACACATTTTCTGGAAAAAATACAAACAATTCTTAAGAGTGGTTACTCTGGAGGGATGTGAAGGAGACTTTTCTTATACTTCTTTGTCCCACTTCAATGTTCTGTCATGTTCATAAATCACGTTCATTAGAAAATGCTTGAATGTCACTTGCTCAGAAAGGACTTCCCAAACACCTACTAGCCACACACTCCTTCCTAGTATCCTCACTAATGAAAGTTCTTTTCCTCTGGGGCACTTATCACAATGCATTTTTCTAGCTTCCTGTGAATTCACCTGTCTAATGCCTGTCTCCAGCACAAGACTATAGGCTCTGAGGCAGGTGATGTGTTGACCACTAATCTTCCCAGCTCCTAGCAAAGTGCTTGGCACTAACGATGCTAAATACACATCTGACAAACGAATGAAAAGATCCAATCCTCCTTTTAAGACTCGGCTCAAGTGAAGTTCTTCCTGAATTCCCCCAGTTTGGAAGTGACCCTTTCTCCCTTGGGTCCCCTCCTGCCCTTGTCAGTGTGTACATCTGTCTCCCCCATTAGACTGGGTATCTGAGGACAAAGACCCTGATATTCACTTCTATCTGTGCTGCCTGCTACAGTTCCTTTACACAGAAGGCACTCACTAAAGAGCTGATAAGGCCGGGCGTGGTGGCTCACACCTGTAATTCCAGCACTTTGGGAGACAGATGCGGGCAGATCATGAGGTCAAGAGTTTGAGATCAGCCTGGCCAACACAGTGAAACCCCCCTGTACTAAAAATACAAAAATTAGCTGGGCATGGTAGCATGTGCCTGCAGTCCCAGCTACTCGGGAGGCTGAGGCAGGAAAATCGCTTGAACCTGGGAGGTGGAGGTTGCAGCAAGCCTATAGTCCCAGCTACTGGGGAGGCTGAGACAGGAGAATCACCTGAATCCGGGAAGTGGAGGTTGAAGCAAGCAGAGATTGCACCACTGCACACCAGACCGGGTGACAGTGCGAGACTCAGCCTCAAAAAAAAAAAAAAAAAGCTGATAAATGAGGGGAGGAACAAACAAGACCTCAAAGTAACAATTTACTTGGGTATTAAAATCACATGTTACTGATGTCTCATTCTCCTTAGTCTGGTATTTTAGGGCAGCAAAACCAGTCTGTGTGGAGTCAGTGGTTTCTAAATAGAATTCTCCTATAAACTCAGAGCTGTGGATCCATCACCGGGAACTCAAACGAGACTTGGACAGACAGGAGGTCACTGTTGGCCAGGAAAAAGCACAAAGTGGGGTGGCAGAAGTGAAATGGGCAGACACAAAGCTGTTTACCTACTCACTTTCAACAACTTTTCCCAATTCAGCTTTATGCTCATGACACAAATTACCACAGTTCACAGGCAAGAGAAACCAATTTTCCCATTTTACAAATGAAGCTGCTTTGTATCAATGTCAAACTTCTTAAATTTGATGACTTTATCAAGGTGCTAGAAGAGAACATCTTGAAGGATTCAGAGGTGAAGGGTTGTGGTGCCTGCTATTTACTCTCAAATGGTTCCCCACGCACACGAAACAATGATAGTAGTAACAATGTGTGTGAGAGGCAGAACTAATGTGGCAAAATGCTAACAACTGACACATCTGAGCAAAGGACAGATCAGTGTTTGTTGAACATTACTGTTACTTTTCTGCAGTCTGAAATTTAAGTAAAAAAGAGAAGAAATAAAACTACTTAATAGAAAAGGTTATTCCACCTTTACCACCATTTAAAGGTATCAGATGGGGAGAAATAAAAGCAATACTTTGATGGAGATACCAAATACATTTGAATAAAGCAATTCAGAAAAATTCTAAAATTACCATAAGTATCGTCATTTTAGAATAATTGCAAAGATTCATCCATATGGTATCTGGGGGTAAATCATTCTCCGCAACAAACAGTGAACATCTGTTATATAAAAACCTAGTAAGAGGCTAGATAATAACACAATAGCATAGCAAAGTCTCAAACTGGCAATTTCCAAACTACTCAAGGCAGCAGTTTTCCTAGACGTGGAGCCAAGACACCAAGACGGAAAATATAAGAGGTAAACGACAGCTGGAAAAACACCAGCTACACAATACACACAACCTGTTCGAAGTTCTGGACCTGTGCAATTTGACCCAGAAGCAATAACATAAATGCTAGAACTTGAAAATCCCAATTCTTCCAAATATAATTTTATCACTATTTTTTGCAGTCATTAAAAAAAAAAATTATCAGCCGCCTATAATCTCAGCACTTTGGGAGGCCGGAGCAGGCAGATCACCTGAGCCCAGGAGTTCGAGACCAACCTGGGCAACATGGCGAAATCCCATCTCTACAAAAAACACAAAAATTAGACGGGTGTGGCAGAACGTGGCTGTAGTCACAGCTACTCAGGAGGCTGCGATGGGTGGATCACCTGAGCCCGGGGAAGTTGAGGTGGCAGTGAGCTGTGATTGCACCACTGTACTCCAGCCTGTGCAGCAGAGAAACTGTCAAAAGAATAAAATCTCCTAATCTAGCAGCTAGACCTAAATCATAAATGCAAAACGCTGGTTAGCAAATGAGGAAGAGAGGGGGGAAAAAAAAATAACTACTATTTACAGACCAGGCATTGGAGCACATGCTTTATGTATATTATTTCCAACCATCACAACTTGGTGTGGTAGGTATTGCTGATACCACTTCACAGGTGAGGAAATCGAGGTTCAGACAGAAATCAAATACCCTAATCCCTCAGAGATTAAGTAGTAAAGAAGGACCGTGATCACTCCTGTAGGTCAAAATGTACCCGACAAGTTTCAATGTGAGGCTTCTACTCTAGAATTCTACTCAAATCTCATCTTCTTCAGAAGACCTGTCCTTTTTTTTTTTAAAAAAAAAAAAAAAAAAACAGACAAGGTCTCACTCTGTTGCCCAGGATGCAGTACAATGACTTGATCACAGTTCACTGCAACCTCAAACTCCCGGGCTCATGCAATCCTTCTGCCTCAGCCTCCCGAGCAACTGGGACTATAGGCACACACCACCACATCCAGCTTTTATATATATACACACATATATTTTTTTGGTACAGACTGGATCTTGCAATGTTTGCCTAGGCTGGTCTTAAACTCCTGGCCTCAAGCAATCCTCCCACCTCAGGCTCCTAAAGCACTGGATTACAGGTATGAGCCACAATGCCTGGCACTGCTCTTTCTATTTAACACTGCCGTCTGCCTCCACCCCAGCCCCTGCCCACAACTCCCAAGTCCCCTTATCATGTGTGAATTTAATTTTTTAAGATCATTGCAAATTCATATGCAGATGTAAAAAATAGAGCATTTCCATATGAACTTGACTCAGTTTCTCTCAAAGATAGTATCTTAACTATAGTACAATACCATCCGTATTACCTTTTTTTCTTAATATCACTTTCTAATACAGGCTGAGTAGCCCTTATCCAAAATGCTAGGGACCAGAAGTGTTTCAGATTTCAGGTTTTAGAATATCTACATTATACTCACCCAATTCAGCATCCCTAATCCAAAAATCCAGAATCAAAAATGCTCCAACGAGGCTGGGCAGAGTGGCTCATGCCTATAATCCATTCAAGCATTTTGGAAGACCGAGGCAGGCAGATTACTCGAGGTCAGGAGTTTGAGACCAGCCTGGCCAACATGATGAAACCTCATCTCTACTAAAACTACAAAAAATTAGCCGGGCATGGTGGCACACGCCTATCATCCCAGCTACTTGGGACGCTGAGGCAGAAGAATCACTTGAACCTGGGAGGCAGAGGTTGCAGTGAGCCGAGATCATGCCACTGCACTCCAGCCTGGGCAACAGAGCAAAAATCCATCTCGAAAAAGAAAAAATAATAAAAATAAAAATGTTCCAATGAGTATCATGTTGGCACTCAAAAACTTTAGGATTTTGGAGCATTTCAGATTTCAGACTATAAAAAATATATTCATAATACACAGGTTGCATAACTTATGTATATTTATACATAAATATATTTATAATACCTGTGTATTATACTTCTCACAGTTGTTTATTATCTATTTACCCTCACTAAAATATAAACTCCTCGAGGGCAGGAATCACTATTAGAATTGTGTTCACTGCTATATACCAAGCACCTAGAACAGGGCCTAATCTGTAGTAGGAACTCAGTAAATATTTGCTGAATGAATCAAAGCACTGTACTGCACCTCCTCTTCTAAGAGAAAACAGACCAGCTCTTCAAGAGACCATCTTAGTAAGTAAGAGTACTCTGAAACATCAGGGAAACGTCACACTCACCCATGGTGACATAAGGCAACTTATCAGTTGATCCGTGAGGATAGATGCTGTACAGGTGAGGTCCAGTAACATCTACTCCTCCTAAAACTAGGGCTGCACCAATGTAACCTTGATACCTGGTGATGAGAGTATGCATAAGAAAAAAAACATGAGTCCACAGAGCATCACTGTAACTTAGCCAAAAGTTGCATGAGAAGTCAGACAACAAAAACAAAAAGCTTTCTTTAAGACTGTTTCATTAAGGGGTTATTGTTTGGATGGTAACAAAAAAGGGAAGGGAACATTAGATGAACCATCTACTATCAGCCAGTATAAATTATGTGTGGCACTCCACACACCTCATTTCAGCTCAGCCTCACAGCCCCCATTATTATTATTATTTTTGAGACAGGGTCTCACTCTGTCACCCAGGCTGGAGTACAGTGGTTATTATCATGGCTTACTGTAGCCTCAACCTCCCCAGCTCAAGCAATCCTCCCACCTCAGCCTCCTGAGTAGCTGGGACTACGCCTGGCTAATTTTTGTATTTTTTTGTAGAGATGGGGCCTTGCCATATTGCCCAGGCTGGTCTCAAACTCCTAGACTCAAGCAGTCCTCCCACCTCGGCCTCCCAAAATGCTGGGATTACAGGTGTGAGCCACCACACCCAGCCCACAGTACCCTTTAAAAGACAGCATTATCATTCCCATTTTAGAGAAAAGAAAACCAACCCAGAGACATTAAGAACTTGCCCGGTCTCAAAATCAAATTGGGTTGACTCCAAAGATTATCAGCACTTTTCCCATCACACCTCTCTGGGATCAGCACATACTCCACCTCCAAAGTTAACAATGAGGTGCTAAGCTCAGCTGTTCCACTATTCAAATTATCAACCTAGCCACAAAGGCGAGGCATGGTGGCTCACACCTATAACCCCAGCATTTTAGGAGGCCGAGGTGGGCAGATCACTCGAGTCCAGGAGTTCAAGACCAGCCTGTGCAATATGGCGAGACCCCGTCTCTACAAAAACTACAAAAAATTAGCAAGGCGTGGTGGCATGCACCTGTAGTCCCAGATACTCGGGAGGCTGAAGTGAGAGGATCCCTTGAGCCCAAGAGGCAGAGGTTGCAGTGAGCCATGTTCATGCCACTGCACTCCAGCCTGGGGGATAGAACAAGAGTTGTCTCAGAAAAAAAAAAAAAAAAAATCAACCTCACCACAGCCCAAACAGAAAAACAGCTCATGGTGAAACACCTTTGCCTTTGAATTAACCCACATTATAATCATATATATGAACGCATATCCAAAGAAAATATTTCATCATTCAGGAAAGTGAATATTAAAATAACTCCATGATAGCCTAAGAAACCACTGCTATTACACACAGGATAAACTTACACTTCTTCAGGAACATCACAGGAATACATTTTCCACCCACCCCATCTCCATTTAATTGTGCACATATTTGTTCCTTTGGACCCTTTTTCCCATTTCTATAGATTCCTCTCCCTGTATTTGGTACAGTTTTTTAACACTAGAATTGCTGTGCTAGATAAACATGCTGGATTTAAAGTTCTCCACTGTGAGCCCTCAGCTCTTTGGGAAGAAAAACAAAACCAACACATACTGAATTTGCCAAACAATGTAATCATTAAAACTGTTACAAATAAATTAACACAAGAACCAAAGTCATAACTTTGTCTGAGACATAGCCGCCCATCCAGAAGTGCACTAAGTAAACAGAACAGTGGTCCAATACTTGCCCTGTTCCTCGATTACCAAATTGTTATTTCAAAAAGAACCTTCCATTTATAAGTAAAAACTTCAAGAACTTCCTAGGAAAAGATTTTAGAAGTAGTCTAAAAAGAGAACAGAGCCCCAGACAAGGGAAGAAACTGGTTCAAGGCCACACGAGCTAGCAGCAGGGTGAGACTAGGGCCAAGGGCTCCAGGAAGAGAAGCCACAATCGCCCAGTCCCACCACCCTCAACTAGTTCAGTGCCTATTCTACTATGCCAACTGTCTACTGAACAGGGTATTTAAATAAAGTCAATAATAATCAGCTAGTTGCCTTCTAAGCTAAAATATAAACTGTTAGATGCCTTTAAAAGAATCAAGATGTTTTCGCAAATTATTGAAATCGTTAAAATTTCAGTAATTTACTGATCCAGAGATTCTAGCAGGACTCTATTCTAAGGATATAAACAGATAAATATACAGAAATGAATGCACAAGGATGCTTACAACAGCATTGTTTATGATGATTAAAAAAGTGGAAACAGGCAGAGGGAGAAACGGCTAAACTGATCCGGCTATACAACAGAACATCACACAATCATTAAAAATCATGCTAAGCTCAGTCCGGTGGCTCACGCCTGTAATCCCAAAACCTAGGGAGGTCATGGCAGGAGGATTACTTGAGGCCAGGAGTTTGAGACTAGCCTAGGCAACACAGTGAGACATCGTCTACAAAAAGTTTAAAAAAAAAAACACAACAAAAAAATCAGCCAAGCATGGTGACATGGGCCTTTAGTCCCAGCTACTCAGGAGGCTGAGGCGAGCAGATGACTTGAGCCTAGAATTTTAAGGCTCAAGTCATCCGCCATGCACTGCTTTTAAGTGAGCCATGATCACACCACTGCACTCCAGCCTGGGCAATAGAAAGAGACCCTATCTAAAATAAAATAAAATTTAACAATCATGCTGCATTTTCTCCTTTGCTACTGATGGTAGCACAACGTTTGTCAAGGGAGAGCTCTGACAACATCTCTCAAAATGTTAAATGTGCAAAACTAAATAAACGTGCATTTATTCTAGAATACAGTCTAAGGAATTAATCACACCAGAACCCAAAGGTTCTATGTTCCAAAGCGTTCACAGAATACCTAACAATAGCTTAAATACCTTAAAATGGGCAATTTCATTAATGTTCAAAAATTGGTTAAGTTGTAACACAGCCACAAAACGGATACTATGACACCACCAAAAATTATGATACTGATTAATAGTTCTTAGGGTTTCATGGGTCACAGAGCCCTCTTAAAAACTGATTACAATTGTGGAAACTTTCCCCCATAAGAGTACACACAAACATTTTTGTCTGATTTCAGGAGAGTTACAAGTATTCGGAACTTCTCTATGGGTTCAAGAGAAAAACTCATCTACTGACTGGAACAATATTTGTAACATACTGTTATGTACATATGGGAAATTACAAACCAACACACAAACAGTTCATTCTTTTAAATGCATACATACAAGGATACATGTCTAGAACAAAAGGTATGAAAAAACAGATCTTCAAAAATTTACAGTGTATGTGTCTAAGTGGCAGAACATCAGGTGGCATTTACTTCCTTCTATCCAGGTTTCTAGCGTCTACATTTTTTTACAATTACATTATTTTTATACTTTTAACAACAGTTATTTTCATTTTGAAATGCCCTAGTATAGAACCCATTCAAGACACACTGTTAGGTGAAAAGATTAGGCTATACTATAAAGAGTCAGTACAACTATAATCCCATTTTTAAATAAAATATTACTGAACATATTTTTAAAACCTTGAAGGGTGTGTAATAATCTCTTAGCACTAATTGCTTCTGGGTGGCAGGAATTCAGGTAGTTTTTTATATTCTTTTTGTTTGTATCTTCCAGCTTTGTTTTGTTTTTACCATGAACATGTAATAGTAATATAAAAGGAAGAGAGGAAGGGAAGAACTTAGAAGACACAAGACTGGAATAATACACAGTAAACCAAGAGTGATGCTCCCTGAATGGCAAAATTTTCATTTTGTTCTTTGGGCTTTTCAGTATTTTCTAAATTTCCTACAATAAATGTACATGTTTATTAGAAAAACAGTTACAATGTAAGAGCCTCCACATATTCAGGTAATAGTTTCCAGAACACAGAACGGCATGTCACTAATATTTCTATGAAACTCAACAAGCAGGCTCTATGCCCACAGAACAAGCATTACTTCCATTACCTACATCGAGCCAGCAGAGGTGTGAGATAAAGGCAGTGCTTAGGTAAGGGAAAAGAGGTCACTTCTGTTTATCAAATCTTATTTTCTCACTGACTCACATACATGGAAATGGGCAGTTCAGAGGAAAAAAAAAAAAAAGTACAGCAGTACCAAGAACACCTTGTATTCCTTTCCAGACTGAATTTTATGGGGCTCTAACTATGCAGTAGGCTCCGTAGTATGCAAGGTCAGAGCCTAGCTTCTTTATTCCTGTCCTCCTCAAAAGTCAGACAGACAGAAACTATAATCCCCATTTTATTGAGAAAGAATCACCCAAATTTACACAACAGTCAGTGCTGTAGGTGGGAGGTGAACCAAAGTTGTAAAGTCAAATCCTAAACTCTTTCCTTAAACCACTCTCATTTTATGTAACTCACCAAAAATGTAAGAGGACATAAAAGACTGTAACTATTATGCTGGTTTATATTTTTAAATGTTCCTCTCAAAATTTGATAAAATTTAACTTTTACAAACTATCTTAAACTAAAAAATGACAAAACACTGAAAAAAGAGACTAGGATTTTTTTTTTTTTTTTGAGACGGAGTCTCACACTTTCACCCAGGCGGGAGTACAGTAGCACTATCTTGACTCACTGCCAAGCTCCACCTCCCGGGTTCACGCCATTCTCCTGCCTCAGCCTCCCAAGCAGCCTAAGGACTACAGGCGCCTGCCACTACGCCCGGCTAATTTTTTGTATTTTTAGTAGAGACGGGGTTTCACCATGTTAGCCAGGATGGTCTCAATCTCCTGACCTCGTGATCCACCCGCCTCGACCTCCCAAAGTGCTGAGATTACAGGCTTGAGCCACCGCGCCCGGCCGAGACTTTAGAATTCTTAAAACATTCTAAAGTGATTAACAGAAACATGTGCTAGATTATTTTGCTAATTGTTTTAAATGACATTACAAGGAATCTTGAAACATTCTATTTGCGGCAATTTTAGAAGCTTGAAAATTGCCTTTATTACATAGACACATTGTGTAGAAAAAGTTTTCAAAAAAGCCTTACATATAATGTGCCAAGCAAGCCACCAGAGGGAGCTTTATATTTAAAATTAAAATCCACAAATCTCTTCAGAAATCTAATCAATAGGTGTGCTTTAACAAGTTCTACTCACTGTACTGGAAGAATTTGGTTGGCAATAATTCTCCTGGATTAGAACAATATGTACACAAACACAAAGCAGCAATTGGGTAGACTAGGCTTCCTATACATATGACTCTAGGCTTTGGTCTCATTTGTAAAATGGGAACTATACTACTGGCCTTGCTACAAGGCTACCCTCAACCTCATATACACCACTGAAAACCCACAGGCCATGCTAGACACACAGAGGAGGACCCGCAAATTCTCAGGAAGGCCAGGGCCCTGAAGGGAACAGTGAAGTGAGCCAGGCAGAGAATGTGACAGAGCACCCACTCCCACTTCTAAGGCAACATCCACCAATGAGTTCCCGAAGATTATGACCACGTGTTTCTGAAGGTTTTCAAAAGACAGAAATCTAGACTTTTTTTTTTTTTTTTTTTTGAGACACAGTCTTGTTCTGTCATCCAAGCTAGAGTGCAGTGGCATGACCTTGGCTCACTGCAACTTCCACCTCCCAGGTTCAAGCGATTCTCCTGTCTCAGCCTCCCGAGTAGCTGGGATTACAGGCAAGTGCCACCACGCCTGGTTAATTTTTGTACTTTTAGTAGAGACGTTTCACCATGTTGGCCAGGCTGGTCTCGAACTCCTTACCTCAGGTGATTCGCGAACCCTGGCCTCCCAAAGTGCTGGGATTATAGGCATGTGCCACTGTGCCAAGCCAAAATCTAGACTTCTAATTCAAATCTACCCATTTATAATTATTAGCCACTATTTAAAAAAAAAAAAAAAAAAGCCGTATGATCCAAATAAATTTCTCTACAAGCTGATGGCCTATAAGCCACCAGTTCAAAATCTTTACTGTCTATCCATGCTCCCCTTTAATTCTCACAACAACCCTGCTAGGGGCAGGTATTATGATATCCATTTCATATAGAAGGAAAAAGGCAAAGAATATGTTAAAGGTAAGGCAGGTCCCTAAAGGAGAAGCCAGTATTCCACCCAAGACTAAATGCCCAGGGTATTTCTCCTATAATCACTGCTTCTCTTATGAGAAGCAAATAAGAAAATGTACTTTGAAAACTCCCAAGACCCATACAAACATAAGGTAATGACGCAATTATTAAAGGAGAAAGAGAAACAAAACTACTAATATGAGCTGTGAGTCAGCAGAGAATGAAGGTCAGGTCATAGCTCCTATCTCAGAGTTAAAAGGATGAGATCGTGCGTAAAGCACTTTAACATAGGTCCTGAAACAGAGTAAGAGATAGATAAAGGTTGGTTAATATTAATATTATCATACCCACTGACAGCCAATTATAAATACCACTTTTCATTCATTGTTATTTTGCCCCTAAAGGGGGCAGGGGGCAAGGGGAGACACTCATTTGGCTTTGTGTTTATGGGGAGGAGAGAGTAGTTTCACAATACAAATTCATAGTTCCTCCAGCTATAACTCTCTTACTATGAGCAAAAAAGTTTCTTACCCAGTAATATCCCTATGCTTCAGGAAATGACTCAACTGGTGACATGTGATTTACTCATGAAAATAATCAGGCCCCAGAAATTCAAATGCACTATCAAAAACCATTTAAAGTGGCTCTTTAACATAACAACTGATTTATGGAACAAAATGTGTATTTCTGAAGGCTTTTTTGCTACTTTCTTGGCTTCTCCTGGCTGAAAAAAATCTAAGATATGAGCAAAAGATACCACCAGGAATCCCCATTCTGGAAACTTACCTGAAAAGCATCTGCTTCAGCATCCGATTGGCTGTCACAACTCTGGGAAGACGGCCAGTGGAGAGGGAGTGGAGCTCCAAGTTGGAAGAAATGAGCTGGGTTGTCATGTCTGTGTCTGCAGCTGTCCCAGCACCACAACAACTGAAAAATCCAATTAGAAACTCAGTTGAAATCCAATTATCAGAGGGCTCAATTAGAAGTAGGGGTTCTTGGATAACTTCCAAGAAGTCCAGGTACCCAGAGAGATGTTTTTGGGTACATCTATGCTGTAACTTTTCTGCTTAATCAACCTTAACTGAACAGAAAATTAAGAAAATGCATCTAGTTATACGCAAATATATTATCTATGGCCCAAGGGAACGTACGAAATTATTGGTTTCTGTGATAAGACTATGCATTTCATTAATGCTACAAATATATCCAAGTTGTACAGAAGTGCAAGGTGTGTTAAAAGTCTTGCAACTCAACATCTACCAAGTACTTACTATCAGATACCAGTTATTACACTAAGCACTAGGAATAAAGAAAATATGACAGGACTTGTACTGGATTTCAAAGTTGAGTGGAAGACACACAAGACGACGAAAATTATAATACGTCATTTAATACACTGTAGTAACATAGGTACAAAATGCTACGGGAAACCAGAGGAGAAAGCAATTGATTCTGATCATTAAGAAAAGGTTTCAGGCTGGGCATGATGGCTCATGCCTGTAATCCCAGCACTTTTTGTGAGACCCAGGCGGGATGATCACTTGAAGCCAGAAGATCAAGATCAGCCTAGGCCACATAGTGAGACCACATCTCTCCCAGAAAAAAAAAAAAAAAAACTAACAAGACATATTTTTTTAAAAAAAAGAAAAGGTTATATATGAGCTGGAATAAAATGGAATAAAAACACTCTACAAGCAGAGAAGGAAGAGTTTCTAAATAGAATCTCACATAAGCAACAGTGGAATAGCTTGGAGATGAGGGAAACAGGGACAGTTCAGATGACAGTTCAGATGTAACTGGAGCACAGGGTGATGGCAACTGAAAGAGAGGCTTGAAGGGTAGGCTTTCCATGGACTGTGCAAGGCCACAGAATTTTGATTTTTATCCTAAAAGTCGTGTGGAAATGTGACAAGTCTCATGAAAAGCTTTTTAACAAAGGGACGTCATCAGATCTATGTTTTACAAAATCCAATACGGCAGAGGAGTGAACAATAGGATGCCTAAGAGAAGCAAATTAAACAACTGCAAAAGTTCAGCTAAGAAAAAAGAACCTCTATGGTTCAAGTTAATGTTTGAAAAAAAAGAAAGAACCCAAACTAGAGCCTTAGCAAAGGAAAGGATAGGAGGGAATGGATTCAAGAGGCACAGGGAGGGCAAAACTGGCTACCAATTCATTTGGAGACTGAGCAAAGAGCGGACTTGAAGATGACTAGCTTGGGTAACGGGTGGACGGAAATGCCATTTAAAGGAGATAAAAAATACAGGTTGAACAACAGGTTTTAGTGAAGAGCACAGGAAGGTCAATTTTTACCCTGACACGTCTGAAAATAAAAGAGTTATTCAAATGAATCAATACTTACTAAATATTAGGAGATATGAAGTGTATTTTTGAACAGTTCTTGTCAGCAACAACCATCCCTTCAGTTGCTCTTGTATCTGCTCCAAGAACTATGCCATCCTATTGAGAAAAAAAAAAAAGTTTTTAAACAATATTACAAATATAAACCAACCACAACTCTCCATTCTACTTTAGGGAATACTATGTTGGCCATACCATGCTCCCCTAATCTCAAAACGCCAAACAAAACTCATACCAAAAATATTGTGCTACACTTTCAGGATTTAAGAAACAGTTTCTTAGTAAATGCTACTAATTGAATCCTGAGTAGGTAAGAATTATTCCCAGTTTCAAGTGAGGCTCAGGTGTCTAGTGAATTCCTTGCAAATCAGAGCTAATCTGGAAAAAACCTGGATTAAGACTCAGGGATCTTCCCATTAAAGTAGCCATCACAGTCAATTTCCTTTTAAAACATGTTGCTCTTCCTTAAAACAAGTTGCGCAGGTAATCATTATCTCTTTTGACGTTTACAACAATTTAAGGCAGGAGTTGTCTCCATTTGATGCATCTGAAGGAGACCTGTGAGAAGGAAAGCCAGCTGCCCGAAGTTGGAATCAGCATTATAGAGTTCAAAGGTGAGACAGACCTGTCTAACCCCAAATCTCGTGATCTTCCATCACATACTTTGGCTTCCTAAACTAGTAATTAAGAAGCTAACTGACCTGTTAAAAAAAAGAAAAAAGAAAAATAAAAAACTCAGCAAAGTGAGGAAAGCACATAAACTGTTAAGAAGCACACAAAACCAGACAAAAGCAGTCCCTCCTGAAAGACGGTCTCCTGATGTATTCTATAGTATTTGCCTTTCCAGACCGAGCCGGGAGAGACAGAGGAAGCCAAGTGTTCTGATTCCTGTTACCGGTTCAGTCACTGCTGCTCTTACCCTAACCTGGCTTACCTTATAGACCACGCCAGCGATGGTCGTGCCAGTTTTCCGGGCCTTTGGAAGCTTGTACCCCCTCTTGGCAAAATCGGCTTCCAAGACGGCATTCCTGAGAGCAAATGAGAGAATCAAGTGTTGAAGGACAGGACCACATCGCGCAGCACTGGCATGAAGAGTGCCTAACAGAGAACTCAGTAAAGCTGCTATTTGTTTTCACGCCCATCTGTTCAATGAATCCTCCATCAGCACTGTTCTCCCGTTTTCCAACGAAGACAGTCTCAGAGAGGGGCCGTGACGTGCCTTAGGAGACGGAGATAAACGGTGGCCGAGTGCGCTGTGAAGGTGGGAGAGCAGACCCGGCTTCAGGAGAAACCCACGCCCAGGCCCTGATTCCCCTGAGTCACACGGGCCGCGGGCCACAGGCCCCGCCATGCACTCTTCCCTCAGAATTCTCGTATCAGGCCTTGGCCCAGCTCCCACCCGAGCACCGCACTCTTACTCCCTCCCCGAGCCAAGCCCCAGGCAAGGCCGCACCTGCGACAGTTATCAAAAGAGAAGCCTCCAACCGGTGGAGCATACACCGACACAGCCGCCATCTTCCCAAGAGAGCACTTCCGGGCCGCAGACGGGCGCAAACCAAAAGATCCGAGCACTTCCGGCGTCGCTGGCAACTGGGGCTGAAGGGGCGGGGCAAACGCCGCACTAGACCGATTGATCTTAGAGATTCTGGTTCCTAGAGAAGCCAGAGATGTTTGAAGTATATCGCCCCAAGTGGCAGGGAGGAGAAAGTGACACCCGGAACGAGGAAAGGACTTGTCCAAAGTGAACGCACCGGCGACCAGGTCTCCTGCCGCTCAGACTGGACCTGCTTCTACCTTTAATTTGGTTCTGCGGTGCTTCGGAGACAGACACACCCAAGTCCCAGGCACAGCCCCACACCCCCTTGCATTAAGCAAGTCTCTTTAACTCTCTGAATCTGTTTCCTCCACTATCAGATGGAGATTACACCTAGCTCAAAAGGCTGCTGTGGAATGGCCGTAAGTCTGTGAAAAGAGGCTCAACATGGTTAGTCATCGCAAAGCATGCTCGCAAAGCATGACCACAGCGAGATCCCACTTCGCACCCACTGGGATGGCCATAAACAAAAAGACAGAAAAGCGCAAAGGTTGCGAGAGTTCGGAGAAATTGGAACCCCCATACAGGGCTGGTGAGAATGCCAAATGGTGCGGCTGCTCTGGAAAACAATTTGGCAGTTCCCCCAAAAAGTAGTACCCTCTTAGATACGCACCTGAGAGGATGGAAGACATGTATTGGCAAAAACTTTCTACAAAGGTGAGGTAGAAGGCAGGACTCCGTTCAGAGATGGGGCTGAGATACCTGCCCAAATTGAGAACTAACTAAAACAGGGCCTGGGCGGAAGCTGGCTTCCCTAAAACTAGCTCACCAGTGCGCCAAGTCAGTTTACCGTTGCCATGGCAACACTCGTGCGTTACCGCCCTTTTCCATGGCAATGGCACCATGACCCAAAAGTTACTACTCCTTCCCTAGAAACGCCTGCATAAACCACCCCTTAATCTGCATGTAATTAAAAGTACGTATAAATATCAATGCACAACTGCCCTGACTCTACCTAAGAGGGTAGTCTTGCTCTGCAGGAGCAGTCATGGAGCTGTAACGCCGCCACTTCAATAAAGCCGTTTTCTTCTGCCTCCAACTTGCCCTTGAATTCTTTCTTGGGCAAAGCCAAGAACCCTTGTGGGCTCAGCTCCACTTCGGGGCTTACCTGCCCTGCGTCAAAAGGGGGTCTCATTGACCGGGTGCGGTGGCTCACACCTGTAATCCCAGCACTTTGGGAGGCTGAGGTGGGCAGATCACGAGGTCAGGAGACTGAGACCATCCTGGCTAACACGGTGAAACCCCGTCTCTACTAAAAAATACAAAAAACTAGCCGGGCGAGGTGGCGGGCGCCTGTAGCCCCAGCTACTCCGGAGGCTGAGGCAGGAGAATGGCATAAACCCGGGAGGCGGAGCTTGCAGTGAGCTGAGATCCGGCCACTGCACTCCAGCCTGGGTGACAGAGGGAGACTCCGTCTCAAAAATATATATATATATGTATTATGAATACACTAAAAACCACTGAGTTGCACACTTTAAAATGATTAAAATGGTGATTTCTATGTTAGGTGAATTCTATTTTATTTCTTTTATTTATTTATTTATTTTTGAGACTCAGTCTCCCTTTATCACCCAGACCGGAGTGCAGTGGCGTGATCTCGGCTCACTGCAACCTCCACCTCCTGGGTTCAAGTGATTCTTCTGCCTCAGCCTCCTGAGTAGCTGGGATTACAGGCTTACGCCACCACACCCAGCTAATTTTTGTATTTTTAGTAGAGACAGGGTTTCACCATGTTGGCCAGGCTGGTCTCAAACTCCTGACCTTAAGTGATCCACCCACCTCCGCCTCCCAAAGTGCTGTGATTACAGGCATGAGCCACCATGCCCGGCCAGTGAATTTCATTTGAATAAGGCTGCTATGAGTATTGAACATTGTACATGAAGACCATCTATCTTAGCATATAGAAGCTTCTTATAGTTGTTATTAATAATACATTCATTTCACCCTGTCAACAAACCTAAGAGGTAATTATGTAATTCAACTCATTTTACTGAGGGAATTGAAGGCTCCTTTTACAACCTGAATGACTATTGAATGAATTAATTTACTCACTAAACAAACATTTATTGAGCTCCTATTATGCGTCAGACATGGTTCTAGGTGCAAATGAATGAATGAATGCCATCCTAAGCACCTAGAACTAGTGTCTATCACAACTGCGTATTTAATAAACATTTGTCAAAGGTTGATTCCCTTTCATTACCTTTCTGAGTTTTCTGTTGAAATGAGAAAAATAAATTCATATTCTGCAGTTCTAGCCCCTAGTAACTCAGTAGCTGACCTTACTTGGAGGTATTCCAAATGGATTGAATTTGATTTGATATTACAGAGGTAAGCAAGTTAAAAAATGAGGTCACTAGGCCCTAATCCAACAGGACTGGTGTCCTTACAAAAGTTGGAAATTTGGGCCAGACGTGGTGGCTCACACCTGTAATCCCAACACTTTGGGAGGCCGAGGCAGGTGGATCACTTGAGATCAGGAGTTCAAAACCAGCCTGGCCAACATGGTGAAACCCTGTATCTACTAAAAATACAAAAATTAGCTGGGCATTGTGTTGGGTGCCTGTAATCCCAGCTACTCAGGAGGCTAAGGCAGGAGAATCACTCAAACCTGGGAGGCGGAGGTTGAAGTGAGCCAAAATCACACCACTGCACTCCAGCCTGGGCAACAGAGCAAGATTCCATCTCAAAAAAAAAAAAAAAAAAAAAATTGGCAATTTGGAGACAGACATGCACACAGGGAGAACCCCATATGAACATGAAGACAGAGACTGGAGTGATGATTCTATGGACCAAGGAATGCCAAAAGTTACCATCAAACCACCAGAAACTAGGCACCAGGTCTGGAACAGTCTCCCTCACAGATCTCAGAAGAAGCAATTTTGCAGACACCTTGCTTTGTACTTTCACCCTCCAGAATGGTGAGACAATAAATTTCTGGTGTTTCAGCCACCCAGATTGTGGTACTTTGTTACAACAGAGCTAGGAAACTCAGACACCTCCTGAGCTCACAGTCAAGGGGAGGAGAGGAAGTCTCAGCAAAGAAAGACTCCCAGCGCTGTGTGCCAACTGCCAGGCAGGGGAAGTATGGGAATGAGAGTAGGGGGCACGCAGGCTAGTGAAGCCTAGAGGTTCAGACAGTGTGGAGCCCATCGGGGCGACAAGGCAAGAGGGACAGGCACGTGGGCAAAGGCTTGAGATGTGCCAAAAACACAACAAAACCAAAAACCCTGGACATGGCTTTTAGGAAACAGCGGTGAGGCTTCTGCGGTGGCTCCTGCAGCCTCCGGGGGTGGTGGCAGGCACCTGTGTCCTGCTGTAGGGTCTCAGTGGGAGCTAGAGAAGCCAGGACCCAGCCAGGCGCGGTGGCTCATGCCTATAATCACAGCACTTTGGGAGGCCGAGGCGGGCAGATCACTTGAGGTCAGGTGTTCAAGACTAGCCTGGTCAGCATGGTGAAACCCCGTCTCTACTGAAAATACAAAAATTAGCCGGGCATGGTGGCGCACGCCTGTAATCTCAGCTATTTGGGAGGCTGAGGTGGGAGGACTGCTTGAACCTGGGAGGTAGAAAGCCAGCCGGCCAAGGCCCCTGGCACAGCACAGGCAGCTAGGGAAGTCATTGTAGAAATGATTTGTGACCTCGGTTTGTTTGAGGGGTCTTTCTCTTCCTACCTGGGTTTCTTTGGTATCTTTTTTTTTTCACGCCCAGACTGAGCTGAGGAGGGGACATGGTTTCCTCTTACAGCCTCTGGAGGTGGCCCCGCAGAGGCACCCAGAGCCCAGCAGAGGGCGACCGAGAGCCTCCAGCCGGCCTGGGCGTAGAGTACGGAAGTCAGGCGGGGATGGGGGCAGCCTCTGCACCTCCAGGCATGTGGAGGGCAGCCCTAGATCCCCAGCACTGAGAGACCCCCACTCAGCCTCCCTGCCCAGCATGCCTGCTGCCCCCTGGGACTGTAGCCCAACCCAGCGGGCCCTCCCCTGGGCCTGGACACAGTCCCGCTTCATCTGTGGCAGTGCTACCAATCCCAACTCTCCAGTGAAGCCACCACTTCTGCTCTGGATTTGGCTGGGTGACCTCAGGGGAGCCATCAGGCTCTCTGTGCCTCGGTTCCCAAATGACACTGTAACAACCAACAGTCCCTGAGGGCACTCAACATCCTGGGCTCGGACCCAGCCATTCTGTGTGCAAGATCTTATCATCACCCTGGGCACCTAGAATGTTCCAGGCAGTAGGAAAGCACAATCAAGAGACAGACACAAAGCCTGTCCTCAGGGAGCCGGCAGTCCCCAGGGACCGGGCATCATGGCCTCATTTTAGAGATGAGGCAACCAAGGCCTGGAGAGGTGAAGTCACTAGCTCAAGGTCACACCACTGATAAGTGGCAGAGTCGAGAGTCAAACCACAACCCTCCCAGCCCCAGACCACACACAGCACCACTTCCCCCACCCCTGACCATGAGCCTAACTGGAACCCAAGTTCCCTCGTATTTTGCCAGCGCACAGGTGGGGTTTCCTCCTCCAGGACTCAGGCCAGCTCAGCTACTTGCCAGCTGCAAGACCTTAGGCTGGTGTCTTCACCTCTCTGAAGCTTAGTTTCCTCATCTATAAAATGAGAGACTACTGCAGTGCTTACCCTGTCTTACATGCATCGAATAAGAGCACGCATTGTAAACTACACAACACTTCGTGTATTCATTATTTATTAAACCCTTCCTTGGTGCCAAGCTTGGTGCCAGCTCTGTGCTGGATGACAGCCTTGGGGGCATTGATCTAGGGTCTAGGCCTCCAGTTCACTGTGCTAAGTGCCCTAAGGGACACAAGCCAGAGCACAGCCAGGGAAAGAGCTTCCAAGTCTGCCTGAGGCTGCAGATGGGCACCCAGAGGACAAGAGTTAGCATCAAGACCAGAAGACAAGGGTGCATCTCATCCTACCGAGAGCTCAGCTGTGCGTGGCCCCAGCATCATCCTGGATTTTCCAAGGGCCCAATAAGCAGCACCCTGCTCCCCACCCACCCTGCAGGCTGCCCAGGAACCCGGCATGGGACAGGCCCTTGAAGGCCCACCTGTGTCCTCTGTCAGGATAAACACATCCAAGGGTTCACCCTTCAAGGAGACTTGGCCATCTTCCTCTTGCAGGGAAAGCAGCCCATGATGCTCCTGGTTGCTATGGCAACCGGGCCCTTGTTTTTCCTTCTTCATAAATAAGCTATAAATAGACAGGGCAGACCTGGGCGCCTTCCTTTGCATAAATTACAGCAGCTGCTCCAGGCTCCAGGGCCCCTGGCACAGCACCCAGGTGCTGAGCCTTGCTGCATGGGCCACAGAAACACAGCTCCTGTGGGAGGGGCAAAGCACAGCACGGGGCAGCGTCTCAAAGTGTGGATTCCCACCACCCACTCCAGACTCTACTGGGGCGCTGAGCAGATTTTGGGGCCCACCTGAGACCTTCAGAATCCCCACCACCATGAGCAGGGCCTGGGATGGGCGGGCCCTGAGTCTGCCAACCTCAGCCACTGGTGAGCAGGAGGGGCATGCCTCCCTTCTTCCCTTCTCCTCCATCCAGGGCCTGTTCAAGTCACAGTGAAATCATGAGAATACTCCCCACTTCCTCAGAGGGTTCGAACGTCCAAACACTCTCCCTACCTGGTTTAATCCTCATGTTTAACATCTATTTGCCAGATCCTTTCTCTATGCCAGGTGCTATGGTAAGCGCCTTCCATGCCACAACCCAATTCATTCACCCAAACACCATCTGAGGTTTCCAGCTTACAGGTAGGTGACTCCACTTGGAGACAGGAGGTGTAACACAAGGTCACGCAGTTGGTTAGTAAGAGAACTAGAATTTGAACCCAAGCCTGTCCTGGTCAAAGCTCATGTTCTTAATCTTGGCCTCTCCTTTCAGAATCAGAATTCCTGCCTGATTCTCTTAATAATTTCTGAGGGAGGGAACAGCAGGTAGGATCCTTTAAGGGGGAAGGAACAGAAAAAGGACCTGAGACTCAGAAGGACCAGGGACCGACCCACGGCCTCGCAGGGAGGACAGTCAAGGCTGAGACTTGGGTCTCTGGAAGGCAGGCTGCAGAGAGTGGAATTACTTTCCCCATAGTGAGGAAGATTCGGGGAAACGCAATTACGTGGTGGGCCTGGGCAGCCCTCTTGGAGGAGGTGAAGCTAAAACAGAGTCTTGGAGAACGGCAGTGGAGAGAAGGAAAAAAGCATTCAAGACAGAGAGAGCAGCTTGGATAAAGGCTCGGAGGTATGGTAGCGCCATTGGGCTGGCAGGATAGCAGGCAGATCAGTCTAGTTATGGGCCAGGGGCAATGTGGCCCCCTGGCGAGGCCCCAGTTAAGAAGGGCCTTGTAGAGGCCAGACGCGGTGGTTCATGCCTGTAATCCCAGCACTTTGGGAGGCTGAGGCAGGCAGATCACCTGAGGTCAGGAGTTCAAGACCAGCCTGGCCAACATGTTGAAACCCTGTCTCTACAAAAAATACCAAACAAATTAGCTGGGCTTGATGGTGCACAAAAGTAATCTCAGACACTTGGGAGGCTCAGGCATGAGAATCACTTGAACCCAGGAAGTGGAGGTTGCAGTGAACCGAGATTTCACCACTGCACTCCAGTCTGGGAGACAGAGTGAGACTCTGTCAAAAAAAAAAAAAAAAAGAAGAAGAAGAAGAAAGTCCTTGTAGGCTGGCTGAGAAGCCTGGGCCTATCCCATGTTTTGTTTTTGTTTTTGTTTTTGTTTTTGAGATGGAGTCTTGCTCTGTCACCCAGGCTGAAGTGCAGTGGTGCAATCTATGCTCACTGCAACCTCCATCTCCTTCCATCTCCTGGGTTCAAGCAACTCTCCTGCCTCAGCCTCCCTAGAAGCTAGGATTACAGGTGTGCACCACCACACCTGGCTGATGTTTGCATTTTTATAGAGATAAGGTTTCACTATGTTGGCCAGGCTGGCCTCAAACTCCTGACCTCAAGTGATCCACCCGCCTTGGCCTCCCGAAGTGCTGGGATTAGAGGCGTGAGCCATCACACCCAGCCTCCATGGAATGCTTTTGAGCAGAGAATCAACATGACATCTAGAGAAAACGGGCTTCCTGCTTGACATGGGAGTTTGAACAGAACTCATCACCCAGGGACAAGGTATTCTGAAAGAACCACGGGTGCTTTCACCATTGAATCTTGCAGGATCCGTCTCCGAATGTGTCCCCCTGATCCAGACACATCCAGTCCCATTATCTTCTCCACGCTTCAGACCTGCCTCGCCCTAGGTAAATGCTCTCCATTCATTCACTCATTCATTCGCTCCTTCAGACGTTCCTTACGTAAACTCCAATCCTGTGTCTGGCACCATGCTAGGCACAAGAAGACAAAGACTCTGCCCTTGACAGAAATGGATACAGAAATCAATAAGCAAGTAAAAGGATCAGAAGGTTCTGATAGAGACTGTGTGGGTTACAGAGACTCCAAGAAGAGAAAAAGCCAACTCCCCCAGGGGAGGAACAGCAGCAGCAAATGCTTTGAGGAAAACAGGAGACTGTAAACAGGATGCAGAAGAGGAGCAGGGGTTGGCTAGCTGGGGTTGCAGCGAGGAGAGAGTGGGCAATTCCAGAAGGAGGGGATGGTGTGAGCAGACCCATGGAGGCGGGAAATAGCTGGGCTTGTTGGAGAACAGAAGATGAGAGGAGTAAGAGGGTGTGGGCAGCTGGAAACTGGGCATCCCGGAGTAGGAGGCAGGGAACAGAGGCTGACACATCGCTGTGGGTGAAAACCACTCCAGCAGCCAGTGGGAGGACGGAATGGACAGGGAGAAGAATGAAAGTGGGAGAGCAGGGGCGGTGGGGTGCTCCGACCACGGACCAGGGAGGAGAGGAAGGTGGCCTGAACTAGGGCAGTGACAGTGACAACAGCGAGAGGGAACAGTCACTGGAGATGTGACAGAGGCCAGATAGACAGCACGTGGTTGAAGTTTGGATGTAAAGAGAGGTAAAAGGAGGAGTCGACATTGTTCTCCGGGTTATCTGACTTTGGTGGCAGGAAGGTGCACGTGGGAGCCTTGGGGACACGTTGTACTGGAGGTCTCCGTGGGTCCCTGGAGCTGGAGAGAAGGGTCTGGGGTGGGGAGAGAGTTGCAGGAGTTCTCCAACAGCAGCGAGAAGGCAGTGGAAGTCCCAAATGTGAAGACGTCACGGGAGAGTTGGGCAAGGGAGAGAAAAGAGCTAGAGATGGTCATATGTGCCAGGTGAGTAAAGACCGGGTGGACGAAGAGTGGAGTGAAGGGGAACTGGAGGACAGTAACATCACAGCTGCCAAGATCAGAGTGCCTGGAGATGCAGGGAGAGCACCTGAGTGCAGCACCACAGACTCCAGCCAGCAAGAGGAGGACAGAAGTGTGTCCATGGGACCATCGGGTCTGACAAAGACCTTTTCTGTAATGATAACATTCAGTGTTAGGGATGATCTGGCAAGATGAGCACCTTCAAGGGTTGCTAATGGGAAGGCAAAATGGTATAATAGGAGCTTTCCGGAAAGCTCTTTGCCAGAATAGTTCAGATCCTTGAAAAAGTTCAGAACATTTGACGCCAACCTTCCCCTTCTAGGGATCTATCTTCAGTCAAAGATTGGTGTATAAAGATGTTCACTGGAGAAGTCAGGTGTGGTGGCTCATGCCTGTAATCCCAGCAGTTTGGGAAGCCAAGGTGGGAGGATCACTTGAGGCCTGGAGTTTGAGATCAGCCTGGGCAACATGGTGAGGCCTCATCTCTACAAAAAATAGAAAAATTGGCCAGGCAAGATGGCACGCACCTGCAGTCCCAGCTGCTCAAGAGGTTGAGGTGGGAGGATCGCTTGAGTCCAGGAGCTCAAGGCTGCAGTGAGCTGTGATTGTGTCACTGCACTGCAACCTAGGCGATAAAGCACAACCCCATCTCAAAAAAAAAAAAAAAAAGGTTAATTGTAGCATTATTTATAGTGGATTATATATTAAATAAGGAAGTATATATTGGATACTGAAATGGATTAAATATTATAATATATAGCAATATTATAACGAAAATCTAGAAACCACTTCAATGTCAAACAATGGGAGAATAGTTTATATGAAATCTATGAGGCCGGCCGGGCGCGGTGGCTCAAGCCTGTAATCCCAGCACTTTGGGAGGCCGAGACGGGCGGATCACGAGGTCAGGAGATCGAGACCATCCTGGCTAACACGGTGAAACCCCGTCTCTATTAAGAAATACAAAAAACTAGCCGGGCGAGGTGGCGGGCGCCTGTAGTCCCAGCTACTTGGGAGGCTGAGGCAGGAGAATGGCGTGAACCCGGGAGGCGGAGCTTGCAGTGAGCTGAGATCCAGCCACTGCACTCCAGCCTGGGTGACAGAGCGAGACTCTGTCTCAAAAAAAAAAAAAAAAAAGAAAAAAAAAGAAATCTGTGAGGCCATTAAAAATTGTCTTCAATGCATGTTTAAGGACAGAAGAAAGAATGAGAAAATGGACATAATGTGTATGGTTTTATGTGTGGGGAGTATACATGCTTTATATAAAAAAAATCCTATTATTAATAGTGGTAATTCTTTGCTGGTGGGATTTCGGCAGGGATTTTTTTTTTTTTCCAAATTTTCAAGTTCTCTACATATTTATTACGTTTCTCCTCCAAATTATTATTGTGAAGATTTTCAGAGCTTCAGAAGGCTACAAGGATGGTTCAATAAACACACAGAGACCCTTTATCCCGGATTTACCATTTTCTCTTCTCTCTCTTGCTCTGAACCATTTGAAAGTTACACAACACAGGCCGGGCGTGGTGGCTCACACCTGTCATCCCAGGACTTTGGGAGGCCGGTCATCCTAGCACTTTGGGAGGCCAAGGCGGGTGGATCTGCTGAGGTTGGGAGTTCGAGACCAGCCTGACCAACATAGAGAAACCCCATCTCTACTAAAAAAAAAAAAAAAAAATACAAAATTAGCCGGGCGTAGTGGCACATGCCTGTAATCCCAGCTACTTGGGAGGCTGAGGCAGGAGAATCGCTTGAACCTGGGAGGCAGAGGTTGCAGTGAGCCAAGATCGTGCCATTGCACTCCAGCCTGAGCAATAAGAGTGAAACTCTGTCTCAAAAAAATAAAAATAGAAAAATAGAAAAAAAGAACGTTACACAACACAGCCGGGCGTGGTGGCTCACACCTGTAATCCCAGCAGTTTGGGAGGCCGAGGTGGGCGAATCACCTGAGGTCAGGAGTTCGAGACCAGCCTGGCCAACATGGTGAAACAGCATCTGTACTAAAAATACAAAAATTAGCCAGGCGTTGTGGTGAACGCCTGTAATCCCAGCTACTCGGGAGGCTGAATCACTTGAACCCAGGAGGCAGAGGTTGCAGTAAGCTGAGATCACACCACTGCATTCCAGCCTGGGCAACAAGAGCAAAACTCCATCTCCAAAGAATAAATAGAATAAATAAATATATATATATATATTTAAAAAGTTACACAACACTCCACCCCTAAATTCTTAACCATAAATCTCCAAAAACAAGTTCATTCTCCTATACAACCACAACGCCATTCTAGGAATTCGCTATCATTTAATTTTCAATCCACATTCAAATTTCCCCTATTGTCCCAGGAATAACTTTTATAACTTTTGTGATCCAGCACCCAACCAGGGACTCCACGCTGAATTCAGTCGCCATCATGCTTCAGCCTCCTTCAACGTGGAACAATCTCCCAGGTTTTTTGTTGTGTTTTTTTTTTCATGAAGAGCTCAGGCCAGTTGTTCTGAAAAATGCTCCTTAGTGAGGACTTGCTTGGCAACTCTGGTGAGCATTTTTGCAGGAGCACCTTGTGATGACGCCTGTCCTTCTCAGGGCATCACAGAAAGGGCACGTGATATTGACTTCCCCTGATATTTGTGGTGTTAAGTCTCATCCTTTGGTTAAGGTGGTGCCTGTCAGATTTCTCCATTTATAAAGGTAACTTTTTCCCTTTATAATTAAAAAGTAACATGTGGGTGATTCTTGGAGGCTGTGTGGATATCTCATTCCCAGTGGTCTTTTGCCCAGTGGTGTTAAACAGCCCCTGACAATTCTTTTTTTTTTTTTTTTTGAGACGGAGTCTTGCTCTGTCGCCCAGGCTGGAGTACAGTGGCGCAATCTTGGCTAACTGCAAGCTCCGCCTCCCGGGTTCACGTCATTCTGCCTCAGCCTCCCGAGTAGCTGGGACTACAGGCGCCTGCCACCATGCCAGGCTGATTTTTTGTATTTTTAGTAGAGACGGGGTTTCACCGTGTTAGTCAGGATGGTCTCAATCTCCTGACCTCATGATCCTCCTGCCTCGGCCTCCCAAAGTGCTGGGATTACAGGCGTGAGCCACCGCGCCCGGCCAGCCACTGACAAGTCTTGCCTGAATCCATTATGATCATGTGGCCATGAGAGACCATTCTCTGTGTCTATCCCTGCCCTTACCCGGAACCCTTCTCTCCGTTCTGGGTTATTTGTTTGTTTGTTTGTTTGTTTGGAGACAGGATTGTGGTCTGTCACCCAACCTGGAGTGCAGTGGCACCATCACGTTCATTGCAGCCTCTGCCTCCTGGGCTCAAGCGATCTTCCCCCCTCGGCCTCCCAAGTAGTTGGGACTACAGACATGCGCCACCATGCCCGGCTAATTTTTTAATGTTTTGTAGAGTCAGGGATCTCACTATGCTGCCCAAGGTGGTCTCAAATTCCTGGCCTCAAGTGATCCTCCTGGATCACTTAAAGATTTGGGAGGTGCTCCTGGATCATAGACATGAGCCACCATGTCTGGCCTCCCTGTTTTTTTGAATTCTAGGTTTCCTTTTTCTGTGTGTTAGAATCTATTCTTATTTTAATCATTTTTAAATCATTTATTATCTCTAATTCTTATTTTAAATCATTTTTATCTCCAATTCTCCCAAACGTGGCCAGTGGGAGTGCCTTCAGAGCGGCTCCCCGCCCAGCTTGAGTTCTCTGTTTTCTGGCCCAGTGAGACGGCCGAAGTGGCGGAATCACATGAGCCACAGAAATGACCCCTCAACTCCAGACCCACTGGAGGCTGGAAGGAAGGCTGCAGGCACCAAGGGAAGCAGCAAGGCTGTGTGGACATTGGGAGTGCCTTCTCTCAGAAGCTCTGCAGCCAGGGCTTAATGAATGGCCCTACTCCAGGGCCAGGGCCAGGGCCAGCTTAGACACAGGCCACCAGCCTGCCTGGGCATCCTGGTTTTACTTCTCATCTATTTACTTTTTGCATGTGGAAGGAGATTAATTATGGTACAAAGATGAAGAAGAACTCTGTATTATTTTGGAACTTCCCCAAGGAAGGAAAAAAAGTAGGGAATCATGCCGAGATTTGAGGAAGCCAAAGTATATGTGTGCCCGCAAGAGTGAGTGAGAGAGAGAGTATGTGTGTGTGTGTGTGTGTGTGTGTGTGTGTGTGTGTGTGTGTGTCACAGATTCTCCAGGCTTTCGGATCCCCTTTCTTCTCCTCTATCTTTTAAGAAATTGGCATATAGCCTGCATGCAGTAAAAGGCACAGATTTTAAGGATACAGTTAGATGAGTGTCGACGAATGTGTGATCAGCACGCTGACCAAGATCTGGAATGTTTCACCATCATCAGAAAATTTCCTCATGCCCCTTCCAGTCAATACCCCAACCCTCCATAAAGGGAACCACTTTCCCGTATCAAAAAATTCTAGGCCGGACGTGAATCCCAGCACACCTGTAATCCCAGCACTTTGGGAGGCTGAGGTGGGTAGATCCCTTGAGCCCAGAGGTTCAAGACCAGCCTGGGCAACATGGCAAAACCCCATCTCCACAAAAAGAATATAAAAATTAGCCAGGTGTCATAGCACTTACCTGTGGTCCCAACTACACGAGAGGCTGAGGTGGGAGGATCCCTTGAGCCCGGGAGGCAGAGATCGCAGTGAGCCATGATCACACCACTGCACTCCAGCCTGGGTGACAGAGCTAGAAACCTGCCTCAAAAAAAAAAAAAAAAAATCTAGAACTTCACACAAAAGGAATCTTACAACGAGCACACCTTCTTTATTTTAACTGCCAAATAAAATGGTGGTGGGAAGGCTAGCAGTATCACAGTATCATTTCTGAGGCCTTCTTGGGGAGAAGCAAAGAGGTACTGATGTCCCACTGTAGCTTCTGGCTCCAAATCTCTGCTCCCAGGCTGGTGGCTGACAAGGAGACACAGACGAGTCTCCTTCCCCTAGCTAGGAAAAATCATTTTCCATGACCTAGAAACTATGGCCTCAAAACTCCACTGGACTTGGCATCAGTCTGTCTACCCAGAAGTGAGGCTCGGCCACTCTGACAGTCCTTCTGCACCCTTGACTGTGGGGACCCCCAGGGGACTGAGATCCTGTCTGTCTGCCAGCAGGAGTGGCGAGCAGCACCAGCGGCCACCCGACGTCCTGTATCTCCGCTGTCAATCTGCCCACTGCCCTGGGTTGTTTACTGGAAGCTGGCCTCCCTGCACAGGTTCAAAGCCCTGGCCCTGGGCACGTCTGCGGCAGGAAGCAGGCCGGGCAGTAATTGGCGGTGCGGCCGTGCTAAGTGGCCAGCACCGACCCCGTATCCTCCCCCAGCAGTCGCCTTTGAGTGGCTCCATGCTGACCTTCCAGGCCTGCGGGGACTTCCTGCCGAACGCCGAGCCAGCTCCAGGAACAAATTACTTGTTCCCCAAGAAATCTATTAAAAGGTGACAGCAGTCAGGAGACAGGTGGCCAGGAGCCCTCCAGCACCGGAAGCCAAATGTCTTCCATTCCCAAGGGTCACCAGCCAACTCCCCCTGAACTTGCTGGCTCAGAGGGGACTGAGCTAGAACTCTAACTTTGGGGCCAAGGAAAAATGACTCAGAGCTGGAGAGAGGCTGCCGTACCTGCGGCCCAATATGGCTTCACGACAGGCGAAGCGGCAGGAGGCAGAGTCACCCAGACTCGGTTCTATCTGTCATTCCTACTCTGTGTGACCTTGGGCGAGCCACCTGGCCTCTCTGAGCCCTCCATGCCTATCAAGGTCATAAGAAGCCCCACCCATTGGGTTGGCACAAAGCAGATGTACGCGAAGTGCCAGGCACATAACGGATGCTCTGTGGGTGTTGCTGGATCAGAGCCGACTGGGTTTCATTTTCCCAGCGGAGAGAGAAGTGAGCCCAGAGTGACCTGCGTCTGCCCACGGGCAGAGGGAGGCAGAGATCAAGCCTCAGGATTGCATGGAGCGGGGCTGGTGCTGGAGGAGCTGGGGGAGGGCACAGGGCACAGCAGCATCTGGTCTCCCCCTCGCAAGGAGCTCTTACCATCTCCAGCAAGGCCCTGGCTGATCAATGAGCCACACTAGGTGAATGCATGAACAAATTAATAAATAAACTGGCCGGGCACGGTGGTTCACGCTTGTAACCCCAGCACTTTGGGAGGCCGAGGTGGGTGGATCATTTGAGTTCAGTAGTTTGAGACCAGCCTGACTGACATGGTGAAACCCCATCTCTACTAGAAAATACAAAAATTAGCCAGGCATGGTGGCATGCACCTATAATCTCAGCTACCCGGGAGGCTGAGGCAGGAGAATCACTTTAATCCGGAAGGTGCAGGTTGCAGTGAACTAAGATAGCACCACTGCACTCCAGCCTGGGTGACAGAATGAGACTCCATCTCAAAAACAAACAAAAAAATTAATAATAATCTTTGTATTATTGAATAAATGAATGAATGAATGCCCAGCTCATTGGTAGATGTGGCAGGCCATGTAATGGCCCCCAAAGATGTCAATGCCCTGATCCCCAGAACCTATAAACATGTTACCTTACATGATAAAAGGGATTTTGCAAGAATGATTAAGTCAACGATCTGGAAATGAGGCGGTTATGCTGGAGTATCCAGGTGAGTCCAATGTCCTCACAGGGGTCTTGAAGGAAACAGGAGGCTCAGAGTTGAGGTTTTAGATGTGAACTGAGAGAGAGGCATCTGCAACAGACACAGGTGACATCAAGGTCCAGGCCTCACAGTTGTATAACTGATGTCCTCTGGACCTGGTTGGCTCCAAACTCCAAAGTACTCTTCTTACCATATGATGGAGTGCTCCTGGGTCCACCTGACCTTATAACTTGGGGAATCAGAAAATACCAGCTCATGATGGACAGCTGAAATCTCATGGTCATATGATGTCTCCTGGTTAGGTGCTTGCTTGGTCTCTACTAGAGTCCGGAAGGATGCCAGGAGCTGATTTTCTAAGGGTGAGCATTTCTCTATATCAAAAGTCATGAACTGGCCTCTAACTCTAGGGGTCTGTGCTACAAATCTTCTGTTAGGGTGTGGCAGACACAAAACATGGTCTACATGGATACTTCTTTTGCACTTTTGGGTATGCAATTGGGTAAGGCCCAAGCAGCAAGGTACTTACACCACAGCCTGGCTCTCTTGTGCTTTGATCCCCACTTGAAACTGATCATCTTGACTGGGTACAGTGGCTTTTGCCTGTAATCCCAGAGGTTTGGGAGGCCAAGGCAGGAGGATCACTTGAGACCAGAAGTTTGAGACAAGCCTGGGCAACACAGTGAGACTCCATCTCTACAAAAGTAATTTTTTTTTTTTTAATTAGCCAAGCTGGGTGCGGTGGCTCACACCTGTAATCCTAGCACTTTGGGAGGCCAAGGCGGGTGGATTGCTTGAGGTCAAGAGTTCAAGACCAGCCTGGCCAAAATGGTGAAACCCCATCTCTACCAAAAAGGCAAAAATTAGCAAGGCGTGGTGGTGGGAACCTGTAATCCCAGCTACTCAGGAGGCTGAGGCAGGATAATCACTTGAACCTGGGAAGTGGAGATTGCAGTGAGCCAAGATCGCACCACTGCACTCCAGCCTGAGCAACAGAGTGAGACTCTGTCTCAAAAAAAAAATTATTTTTATCAATATGAAGGCCAGGTGCAGTGGCTCACTCCTGTAATCCTAATATTTTGGGAGGCCGAGGCAGGCAGATTGCCTGAGCTCAGGAGTTCAAGACCAGCCTGGCCAACATGGTGAAACCCTGTCTCTATTAAAAATACAAAAAATTAGCTGGGCGTGGCGGTGCATGCCTGTAATCCCAGCTACTTGGGAGGCTGAGGCACGAGCATCACTTGAACCTGGGAGGCAGAGGTTGCAGTGGGCCAAGATCAGGCCACTGCATTGCAGCCTGGGTGAGCAAGACTCTGTCTCAGAAAAAAAAAAAAAAAAGTTCTATCAATATGCAGGTTCCTGAATCTCTGTAGGTTTTTTCTCTCACCCTCTAACACAGATATGTCTGACTAGGGCATCCAGAGAACTGTCCACTCTCTGTCCACAGAGTCAAAGGAACATAGTGTCATCACTGGAGTGGATGAGTGGGGTGTTTGGCAGAATGCCAAGCCTGTATGAACTTTGCAACACAGAGCAGGAAAACGGACATAGCCCTGGAGTGAGACAGTAAATGTGCTTTACTGCCCTTCTCTCATAAATGCAAACTACTTTTTTTGTTTTTGTTTTTGTTTTTTGAGACAGAATCTTGCTGTGTCGCCCAGGCTGGAGTGCAGTGACGTGATCTCGGCTCACTGCAAGCTCCACCTCCTGGGTTCACGCCATTCTCCTGCCTCAGCCTCCCGAGTAGCTGGGACTACAGGCGCCCACCATCATGCCCTGCTGATTTTTTGTATTTTTAGTAGAGATGGGATTTCACCGTGTTAGCCAGGATGGTCTCGATCTCCTGACCTTGTGATCCTCCTGCCTCGGCCTCCCAAAGTGCTGGGATTACAGGCGTGAGCCACTGCGCCTGGCCTGTTGTTGTTTTTTTTTTTTTTAAGATGGAGTCTCACTCTGTCACCCAGGCTGGAGTGCAGTGGCACAGTCTTGGCTCACTGCAACCTCTGCCTCCTGGGTTCAAGCAATTCTCCTGCCCCAGCGTCCGGAGTAGCTGGGACTACAGGCACACACCACCACGCCCAGCTAATTTTTTTGTATTTTTAGTAGAGACAGGGTTTCACCACGTTGGCCAGGCTAGTCTCGAACTCCTGACCTCAGGTGATTCGCCCGCTTCGGCATTCCAAAGTGCTGGGATTACAGGTGTGAGCCACCGCGCCCGGCCTGCAAACTACTTTTGATCCTTTTGACTGATAGGAACGCAAAAGAATGCATTTGCCAAACCAAGAGCCCCATGACAAGTGACTGAGGCTGTGTTGATCTATTCTATATTGGGACTACACTCTGGCTAAGGTTATGGCCATTCACCATCATCCACCATGGTCCATGTGGCTTCTGCAGAGACAGGGGTAAATCAAAGAGTGTGGTGGTGGGGTCTCAGGTAGTGAATCCACTCTGACAAGCCCGACTCCCTGGGCTATCTGACCTTTTCATCAATACTCTCCTAAAGCAGCACCAGCATCTCCAGCTCAACTCCTGTAGGTCGTTGTCATGTCCAAGCTTTGAGGAGCCACTCCAACAACGTATCAGGGCTTCCTCAAGGTGCCTGGGCCAGTACACTAAATCCTGAGTCATAGGTAAGGACACCCAGGCCAATGAACTCACCCCTCTCCCACCTTGTGTTACAGCCTCCAGTACAATGACCTCAAGATCTACCTCTGTAGGTGATCTTAAAACTCCTGTTGAGCTGTATTAGCCAGAGCCTGCAATTCTCTCCAAAGTAAACTACTGTTTCTGGAAAGTGTATCTTCACTTAGGCTGTGCTACGATTTACTTTTAGTTATTAGTCTGGAGGCAATAAAGGGAGGTGTGCTGGATGGAATAATGGCCCCCAAAGATACCCAGGTCCTAATCCCTGAAACTGGTGAATGTTACCTTCTACAGCAAAAGGAACTTTACAAATGTGACAAAGTTAAAGATGTTGAGATGCAGAGATTGTTCTGGATTATCTGAGTCATTCCTAAATATTATCACACGTGTCCTTATAAGAGGGAAGGAGAGGGAGACTTGACTGCAGAAGAGGAGAAGGAGACGCAATGACAGACATGGTTTTGAAGCTAGAAGAAGGAGGCCGGGCGCGGTGGCTCATGCCTATAATCCCAGCACTTTGGGAGGCTGAGGCGAGTGGATCACTTGAGGCCAGGAGTTCGAGACCAGCCTGGCCATCACGGCAAAACCCCATCTCTACTAATAATACAAAAATTAGACAGGCAAGGTGGCCCACACCTGTAGTCCCAGCTACTCGGGAGACTGAGGTAGGAGAATCCCTTGAACCTGGGAGGCAGAGGTGGCAGTCAGCCAAGATCGTGCCACTGCACTCCAGCCTGGGAGACAGAGCAAGACTCCGTCTCAAAAAAAAAAAAAAGAGAGATGGAGGAAGGGGCACAAACCAAGGCATCCCAGCAACCACCAGAAGCTGAGAGAGGCACAGGAACAGATCCTCTGCCCCAAGCCTCCCAGAGACGCCAACTGCACCAGCACCTCGGCTTAGCCCAGTGAGACGGGTTTTGGACTGTGGACCTACTGAACTGGAAGAGAGAAATCTGCATTGTTTTAAGGCACTGAGTTCATGGTGATTTGTTAGAGCAGCCGTAAGAAACTTGTCCAGGAGGAAAGTGTGACTGTGGCTCTTGAGAAGGACGAGCATGTTGCAAAGTCTCTGCCCCAGTAAGGTCTTTGCAAGCTCTCCAGGGAGAAAATGATAAAAGCCTGACGTGCTTTGCAAGAGGGGAAGAACCACTTTTGCTGACCCAGAGGGTTCTAGGGAAAACCTTGGGATTAGGTTTTCAGGTGCATCCATCCAAACGGCTGCATCCTCAGACTCAAGATCCCACTCCTCCCCTATCACGACCCTGACTTTAGCATAGGACACGAGACTAACCACTCAATCTCCACTGAAGCTGTGCTGTCCTTCCAATCAAATCCAGGGCCTGATTTTTAGTGCCTAAAGAAATAAAGTTACTTGGCCGGGCGCAGTGGCTCAGGCCTGTAATCCCTGCACTTTGGGAGGCCAGAGCAGGCAGATCACGAAGTTCAAGACCAGCCTGGCCAACATAGTGAAACCCCATCTCTAATAAAACTACAAAAAATTAGCTGGGTGTGGTGATGGGCACCTGTAATTCCAGTTACTCAGGAGGCGGGAGGCAGGAGAATCGTTTGAACCTGGGAGGCGGAGTTTGCAGTGAGCTGAGATCACACCACTGCACTTCAGCCTAGGTGACAGTGTGAAACTCCACCTCAAAAAAAAAAAAGAAAGAAAGAAATTAGATTCCTTTTAAACACTGGTCTTTCACAGAATGCCCTGAGCTATCTGATCTAGCGGAGTCATTCTCTTTCTTCAAGGTGTCCAAGGCAATGGACAAGAGCCAGCCAACTCAATAATGTGTGTAATTAATTGTCAATGCTGCCATATTGCTGAAGTGCTAGAGTTAGTGCGTAACCCAGTGCATTCCTGTCCACCTATTCCTCATCCCATTCCACCACAACACACCTGCGCGTCCGATCGTGATGCTTTAGCATGCTGGAAATGATCACTGCCCCTCTTACCTGTTGCCATGGGCTTTTGTTGACATTTGATGAGTGATCCGATTTCAGAATCTCATTCTTAGGGTTTGTTTTCTAGTGAACCATTTCCTGTACAAACTGTCATAGTTCTTTGTAGAAAAATTATATTGAAAAGAAACTTGTAAAAAGCAGGGGAACAGAAGTAAGTCTATCTGGAAGAGAACAATCACTCTAATCAAATTCTTGATATATTTCTGATTTCTAGAATAATAAACCAACATTGAATTGATACAGGAAAAGCTGGTGAAAGATTCAAACTAATAAAGGTTTAGCAAAAAAAATAAAGGGATGGAACAAGTTGAAAAAATATGTAAACAACATGCCTGTATATATATATTTCTTTTTTTTTTTCTTTGAGACAGGGTCTTGCTCTTTTGTCCAGGCTGGAGTGCGGTGGTGCGATCATGGCTCACTGCAGCCTCACCTCCGGGGCTCAAGCAATCCTCCCATCTCAGCCACCCAAGTAGCCAGACTATAGGCGTGCACCACCACGCCCAGCCAATTTTTCTATTTTTTGTAGAGATGAGGTTTTGCATGTTGCCCAGGCTGGTCTCAAACTCCTGAGCTCAAGCAATCCTCCTGCCTCAGCCTACCAAAGTGCTGGGATCGCAGGCATGAGCCACTGCACCCGGCCTCCAAAATATTTCTTATTGAAGGAGTCATTAGTCTGTTCACCAAATATTTCTAGACCTATCTTCAGAGCACATGGCAGGTTAAACTTCCTGGATCCCTTTAGACTGGGTGGTACTCAAGAATAAGGAACAAGCTGGGCACAGTGGCTCACACCTGCAATGCCAGCACTTTGAGAGGTCAAGGCAGGAGGATGGTTTGAGCCCAGGAGTTTGAAACCAGCCTGGGCAACACAGTGAGACTCCATCTCTACAAATACAAATTTTAAAAGTTTAAAAAATTAGCCAGGTGGGCTGGGAGCAGTGGCTCGCACCTGTAATCCCAGCACTTTGGGAGGCAAAGGTGGGCAGATCATCTGAGGTCAGGAGTTCGAGATCAGCCTGGCCAACATGGTGAAACCCCATCTCTACTAAAATACAAAAATTAGCCGGGCATGGTGGTGGCACATGCCTGTAATCCCAGCTACTCGTGAGGATGAGGCAGGAGAATTGCTTGAAACTGGGAGGTGGAGGTTGCAGTGAGCTGAGATTGCGCCACTGCACTCTAGCTTGGGTGACAGAGCGAGACTCTGTCTCCAAAAAAAAAAAATTAGCCAGGTGTGGTAGCACTTGCCTGTAGTGCCAGCTACTCAGGAGACTGAGGTAGGAAGGTTACTTAAGCCCAGGAGTTTGAGGTTGCCTTGAGCCATGATTGCACCACTGCACTCCAGGCTGGGTGACAGACCAGTCTCACACACACACAAAAAATATGTGTCACTTCAGGGCTGGTGCATTTAAATACCAGGGTGGGTTCCTCTGCAGCTTTCTTTTTTTCCCCAGTCACAGTGACTCCTGACACTCTGGATGATTTCTGCTGTATCAGCCGAGTCCCTTGATTAGGGCTTTTTGCCACAAGAATAGAACCTCCCCATGATGGATGTAGCATGAGCAAAACAAACGAAGCCACAAAACTACTATTTTAAGGCACCGAGATTTTAGAGTTGCTACTGCAGCACAACCTAGCATGTCCTGACTGATACACGGACCACTTGAAGATTCATGAGGAAATACACTTTCTGAGTATAAAATATTTTTATAAGAAAACTCAATCATCCTAGACCCTTAGCTTATAACAAATCAAACTCCTTAAGATGCTACTACAGAAACAAAATCAAAACCAGTCGACTAAAATCTTCAACAGCCATCCTATTCACTTCAAACTTCTTTCCCTTTTTTTTTTTTTTTTTCCGTTTTTGAGACAGGGTTTCACTCTGGTACCCAAGTTACAGTGCGGTGGTGTGATCTTGGCTCATGGCAGCCTCGACCTCCTTGGCTCAAACAATCCTCCCACCTCAGCCTCCCAAGTAACTGGGACCACAGGTACACCCCACCACACTGGCTAATTTTTGTAATTTTTTTTTTTTGTAGAGACAAGGTTTCACCATGTTGTCCAGGCTGGCTCAAATGATCTGGCCCTCTCAGTCTCCCAAAGAGTGAGTGAGTCTGTTTGACCCGGGCATTTGGTTTCCTTATTGGAGGAGCCTGGGTTATATCCCCACCTGTGGCAGTCAGAATTCTGAAGATGCCCCCTCCAATCCCGCACGATTTCCACTGTTGGTTATTCAACCAAACACTAACCTAGGTACTGCCATGAAAACAAATACAAAACAAATAGCCACTCCAGGAGGATAGAGCGGGGTCGGCCCCTCCCAGCACCACAGGAACTCATTATGGAAGCGGAGGCTCCTCAAAGAAAACCAGGTGCTGGCCGTGCGTGCTGGCTCATGCCTGCAATCCCAGCACTCTGGGAGGCCAAGGCCAGGAGTTCAAGACCAAGTCTAGGCAGCACAGCAAGACCCCATATATATCCATATATATCCATATATACATGTATGTATATATTAGCCGGTCGTGAAGGTGCATGCCTGTAGTCCTAGCAACTCAGGAGGCTGAGGTGGGGCCCGGCGCGGTGGCTCATGCCTGTAATCCCAGCACTTTGGGAGGCCGAGGCGGGCGGAGGGTCAGGCATTCGAGAGAGCGCCGAATCCTAACCACTAGACAACCAGGGAGGGTCAGGCATTCGAGACCATCCTGGCCAACATGGTGAAACCCCATCTCTACTAAAAATACAAAAATTAGCTGGGCCTGCTGGCACATGCCTGTAATCCCAGCTACTCAGGCGGCTGAGGCAGGAGAATCACTTGAACCAGGGAGTCGGAGGTTGCAGTGAGCCAAGATGGCGCCACTGCACTCCAGTCTGGTGACAGAACAAAACTCCATCTCAAAAAAAAAAAAAAAGAAAGAAAAAAAAAAAGAGGCTGAGGTGGGAGGATGGCTTGAGACCAAGAGTTCAAGGACTGCACCCTACTCTCCAGCCTGGGCAACAAAGACCATGTCTCTTAAAAAAGAGAAAGAAGGCCAGGCGCAGTGGCTCAGCACTTTGGGAGGCCGAGACGGGCGGATCACGAGGTCAGGAGATCGAGACCATCCTGGCCAAAACGGTGAAACCCCGTCTCTACTAAAAAATACAAAAAACTAGCCGGGCGAGGTGGCGGGCGCCTGTAGTCCCAGCTACTCGGGAGGCTGAGGCAGGAGAATGGCGTAAACCCAGGAGGCGGAGCTTGCAGTGAGCCAAGATCCGGCCACTGCACTCCAGCCTGGGCGACAGAGCGAGACTCCATCTCAAAAAAAAAAAAAAAGAGGAAGGAAGGAAGGAAGAAGAAAAAGAAAGAGAGAAAGAAAACCAGGTGCTGTTTCCAGAAGGGGCAGGAAAGCACTGGGCAGCGTTGACAGTGTCGAAGCTGAAAATGTATTCCCCATGGCCCAGCACCCTGACACAGCCAGGCTCTCACCTAAGCATCAGACCCATTCCCCCTTTGTTTGTGCCCAGCACCATGCCCCTACAAGGCGCCAGTTGTTTCCTATGCTCCAGGAATCTCTCCAGCTCTCCCCCAACTCTTCTCTCCATTCTTTGGCTTCTTCAGTTTTCACCCCACTACTCAGGTGTCCAGAAAACTCCCCACACCTGGCCAGCACCCGGGGCCTGACAGGGTGCAGGTTCCATGTAAACCTTCAGTAATCACGGAGCAGAATCCCTGGAACTGGCAGCAGGAAGAGGAGCAGGTCGGCCAAGCTGTTCGGGGCAGGGCTCCCTGATGTCACACATCCCATCCTCGTCACGGCTCCGTCGGCAGCCAGTAGGAACCCCATCTCTCAGAAGAAAAAAATCAAGGCATGAAGGAGATAACTCCTTCCCCAAGGTCAGTACATTCATTCTTCCCCTTCCAAGTGACGGGAACCCAATTCAACCTGGCTGAAGAAAAAGCGGAGGCCAGGTGCGGTGGCTCACACCTGTAATCCCAGCACTTTGGGAGGCCGAGGCGGGTAGATCACCTGAGGTCAGGAGTTTGAGACCAGCGTGGCCAACATGGTGAAACCCCGTCTCTACTAAAAATAAAAAAAATAATAAAAAAAAAAATTAGCTGGGCCTGGTGGCACGCGTCTGTAATCCCAGCTACTTAGGAGGCTGAAGCAGGAGAATTGCTTGAACCTGGAAGGCGGATGTTGCAGTGAGAGATGGTGCCTTTGCATCCCAGCCTGGACGACAAGGGCAAAACTCCGTCAGAAAGGAAAGGAAAGGGGAAAGGGGAAAGGGCAGAGAGGGGAGTGTGAATTCAGGCCACCTGGAGCTCAGTGGCTGGCTTCAGGCCCCCTTTAGTTCAGGCACTGGGGAAGTCTTCACTCCACTTCTGCCTCCGTCCTTGCCTCTGTGTTTTCCTCCCTGTCTCTGTCTCCTACCTCCTCCTCCTCCTCTCAGGCTTTATTCCCTCCCACTGCAGATGGATATGACAGGAAATGCAGCCTGCAGCAAAGAGAGAAACCCGGTTTTCTTTGGGGCAGCAAAATGCCCAGATGATAAATGACATTTCTCAAATTCCTTTGCAACCAGTGATATGTAAGCAGAAGTATTCTGTAGTACATCTGGGAAGGTTGCCTGAAGGGAGCTGACTCTGCCGGAAGAAGCAACTCCTGGGCCCTTACCTACCTTTTCTCCTTCCTGTTGCCTAAAACATAAGTGCAATGGCTGGAGCTTTGGCAGCTATTTTGGGCTATGAGGTGAGACGTAATGTCTCAGTGAGTCACATGAGCCCTGGACTGGCCAGCATCAGACTTCTTTTACATTAAAAATAATAATACATCTTTACCTGTTTAAGCCACTTTTATTTGGAGCTTTCTGTTGTGTGCAGTTAACCTTAACCCCATGACATGGGGCCACCAGCAGCTCCAGCTTCACGTTCCCAACTCAGAAACCCCAGGGTATGGACTGCTCTTCTCTCTTCACACCAAGGTGTTGGCCAAGGCGAAGCTCTGAACTGCATAGCTGGACCATGACTGGAGGAACGGCCGAACCATGGCTCAGGCCCATTCCCGGGCCATTTTATGTTACTTATAGGTTTGCTTTTGAGGAGAGGCGGCTGGAGTGGAAGCCCATGAATGGTGGGAGAAGAGAATTCCCTAAGAGAAGCAGGTGGGATGGACACAGGAAATGATGGGTGCCCATGGCAGCCAGCACGTGGTGAACCCATTTGTGGGGCTCACAGGCCAGGAACTCTGCCCTGCTCAGCAGTGTCTCAGTATTCCTGGAGGGCTTCCATGGCCATCCTGTCAGGTGCCCCCTGGGGTGCATCTCACCTCTCCCAAGGAGGTCCATCAGGAGGCCACCATGTAGGGGGTCAAGAGGACAAAGGTGTGGAGGGCTCCAAGGTCAACCCTAGGGAGCAAGTCTCAAGCCAGCACTGTCAACTGCTTGCAGGAGGCCGGTCAAATAGACCTGGGGTCAAAGCCCGCCTCAGCCACTTCAGCTGTGTGGCCTTGAGTGAGCTGCTTTACCTCTCTGAGCCAGCACACTAGTTCACTCATTTCTGCCTCTGGGTCTGTCTGTACTCTCTCCCAGCTCCCCACACACCTGGAATTCCCTCTTCTTCTTCTCCTGTCATCTACCCTCCCCAAAAAGGCCACCTCCACAGCTCCAACCACACCCAGCCTGGCACCTAGCCTAGTGACCCACTGAGCCCTGGGATGTGTCAACACTCCCCTTGATTCCAGGGCACTTCACATAGCCTAGGAAACAATTAGGCTTTCAGATTTTCCAAATGAGGCCAGGTGCAGTGGCTCACGCCTGTAATCCCAGCACTTTGGAAGGCTGAGGCAGGCAGATGACTTGAGGTCAGGAGTTCAAGACCAGCCTGGCCAACATGGTGAAACCCCATCTCTACTAAAATTTTGTGTATATATATATATATGTGTGTGTGTGTGTGTGTACAAAAATTAGTCAGGCATGGTGGCAGGCACCTGTAATCTCAGATGATACTTAGGAGGCTGAGGCAAGAGAATCACTTGAACCTGAGAGGCAGAAGTTGCAGTGAGCCGAGATCATGCCACAGCACTCCAGCCTGAGCACAGAGCGAGACTCTGTCAAGAAAGAAAAGAAAAGAAAGAAAGAAAGAAAGAAAGAAAGAAAGAAAGAAAGAAAGAAAGAAAGAAAGAAAGAAAGAAAGAGAGAGAGAGAGAGAGAGGGAGGGAGGGAGGGAGGGAAGAAAGAAAGAAGGGAAGAAAGAAAAAGAAAGAAAGAAAGAAGAAAGTAGAGGTCAGTGTGTTTGCTGGAAAAGGGGAAAACAGAGAGGGAAAGAAGGGTAGAGAAGGAAGAGAGGGAGCCACCCACTTCCTTCCTAAAACAGACAGATGGACAAAATCCTGGTGGAACCCAGAGGGAACTGCTCCCACTGCCAGGAGGGGCTGGGGAAGCCACCAGAGAGACCAAGCTGAGGCTTGAGGTACAACTAGGAACTCTCTAGAATTTCTGGACCTCCACTGGGCAGAGAAACAGGGGAAAGACAGTTCAGGCGGAAGGTGTGAGGCATGGGCAGGAGAAAATGCCGCATGCCTGGGCTTTCCATGCACGGCATGACCAGTGCAGCCCGAGAGGAGACTGTTTGGAGAACAGAGGGGACAGGGGAGGGGGCGAGGACTTGGAAAGGACTTCACGAGCCGGGCCAAGGCCTCGGGACTTTTTCCCATTGATTTCAGGGAACGCCCAGTAGATGCTCACTAAGCCTTGGTTGAAGGAATGACTTGGTCGACTGTTGAACCCGACTCGGAGGAGGGGACCCCAAGTCCCACCACTGGAGGGGTAGGAGCCCCGGGACCCCATCCCCCGCCTAGGCCCCTAAGCAGCTGCTCCTCCCTCTCCCACAGACTCCAGCCTGGATGTTTTCCTCTGCGCTTGATGAAGTTAAAATAAGCCCTCTCTGGGGTGAATCGCAGGCGTTCAAATTGGATTGGCACACGGACGTCGAGCAGTTGGTGGCAGGAGCCAGGGGACCGGAGAGCAGGTTTTCGCTGGAGGGGACATGAGCTTTATTTCCCTCTTGGTTGCTGACGAGGAAGCAGCTGTCCTTGCCTGATTATTTTTACCTCGAGTCACAGCCTCTGCCACTGAGCCCCACCTGCGCCTGCCTGCCTGCCAGGGCCAGGTGAGGAGCCCACCGCCCTGGCCCGGCTCTGCTGCAAGCTGCGAGCTCCACCTACCGCCACTTCCACTCAGGACTCAGAAGCAGCCCCGGCCTCAGGCCCAGACCCTTCCACACCGCGGCGTGCTCACTGTCCAGAAGAGAGAGACCTGGAGCAGCCTTAAGAATATTTGAGACAAGGCCGGGCGCGGTGGCTCAAGCCTGTAATCCCAGCACTTTGGGAGGCCGAGACGGGCGGATCACGAGGTTAGGAGATCGAGACCATCCTGGCTAACACGGTGAAACCCCGTCTCTATTAAGAAATACAAAAAACTAGCCGGGCGAGGTGGCGGGCGCCTGTAGTCCCAGCTACTCGGGAGGCTGAGGCCAGAGAATGGCGTGAACCCGGGAGGCGGAGCTTGCAGTGAGCTGAGATCCGGCCACTGCACTCCAGCCTGGGCGACAGAGCGAGACTCCGTCTCAAAAAAAAAAAAAAAAAAAAGAATATTTGAGACAAAAAAAAAAAAGAAAGAAAAAAAATGACCAATTCTCCTCTTCTAACACAACAGCTAATCCCTTCTTTTGTTTTAGTTCAGACTTTTAGTTTGATAAAATTAAACGTGAATATCCCTTTACCATTAACCAAGAACTTCCAACTCTGTCATGTTGTTCTACGTTTGAAAAGTCCAAGAGGTGAGTGTCATTAGCATCATTTTAAAGTTGAGGAACTGATGAGAGGCTGAGGTGGGCAGATCACTTGAGGTCAGGAGTTCGAGGCCAGCCTGGCCAACATGACAAAACTCTGGCTCTACTAAAAATACAAAATTAGCCAGGCATCATAGCATGTGCCTGTAATCCCTAGCTACTTGGGAGGCTGAGGCAGGAGAATCGCTTGAGCCTGGGAGGCGGAGGTTGCAGTGAACCAAGATCGCACCACTGCACTCCAGCCTGGGCGACAGAGTGCCCAGACTCTGTCTCAAAAAATAAAATAAAAATAAAGTTGAGGGAACAGAGACTCACAGGGGAAGTGATTCGGCTTAAATCACACAATAAGAGAGTGGGAGAAATGGGATCTGAACCCCCAGTTTGTCTGACTCCAAATCTTGTGCATCATTCACTATATTTTTAAGTCTTTGTGCATGCATTAGTTAGGAATGCTGTCAGCTTCAAGTAACAACAACTGTGCATTAAATAAATGGTGGCTTCTTTTCCTCACATTCCAAAAAAACGGTGGTAGGTGGTCTCCAGATTGGAGAGCAGCTCAGTGATGTCACAGACTCAGGGTCTTTCAATCATACTGCTCCACTATCCTTTTTGACATACTTACTGCCTCATGGACACAGAAAGGCTGCTGCAGCTCCAGCCATCTCACATGCATTCAAGGCAGAAGGAAGAGAGGGAAGGGGATAGTGAAAGCTGTGACAATCTCTCGCTCTCTTTTTTTTTTTTTTTTTTTTTGAGACAGAGCCTTGCTCTGTCATGCAGACTGGAGTGCAGTGGCACCATCACGGCTTACTGCAGCCTGCATCTCTTAGGCTCAAGGAATCCTCCCACCTCAGCCTCCCAAGTAACTGGGACTACAGGCATGCGCCACCATACCTTGCAATTTTTTAAAAATTTTTCGTAAAGATGGGCTCTTGCTATGTTGCTCAGGCTGGTCTCGAACTCCTGGGCTCAAGCGACCCTCCTGCCTTGGCCTCCCAAATTGCTGAGATTACAGGGTTACAGGCATGAGCCACTGTGCCCAGCCAACAACCCCTTTTCACAGGAAAGCAAAATAGTTCCCTAAATTCCCCCAGGAGACTTTGGTTTACATCTCAGTGGTAACATGACTACCCACAACTGCACGGGAGGCTATAAAGCAAGCGTTTCTGGACAAAGAAGAAGGGCGGTGAGAACAAATGCTGGGCAGTCACCAACAGTATCTACCAATCTACATAAAGTTGTACTTAGTTGCAATTATACAATACATAATTTTCGTTTTCTACTTTTTTCTTTTACTATTAGATCATTTGCAATTTCCTTATCACTAGGTCATTTCTATAATTCTCATTAATGGCTTAGTATTTCTTCAAGTGGATGAGTTCTGATGTATTTGTTGGACATTTATGTTGCTTCCACTTTTTAAAATATTATACATAATGTTATGATGAATATCTTCATGCAGCAAGTATTTTCCGTGGAGTACAATTATTTGGGTCAAGAATTTTTTTTTTTTTTTAATTGAGATGGGGTTTCACTCTTGTTGCCCAGGCTGGAGTACAATGGTGCGATCTTGGCTCACTGCAACCTCTGCCTCCGGGTTCAAGCGATTCTCCTGCCTGAGCCTCCCAAGTAGCTGGGATTACAGGCATGTGCCACCATGCCCGGATAATTTTGTTTTTTTTTTGTTTTTTTTTTTTTTTTTTTTTAAATAAAGACTGGGTTCCTCCATATCGGTCAGGCTGGTCTTGAACCCCCGACCTCAGGTGACCTGCCCACCTTGGCCTCCCAATGTGCTGGGATTACAGGCGTGAGCCACTTCGCCTGGCTGGGTCAAGGATTTTAACATTTGTTGGTGCTCTTAATACATTACTCTCTTGATTTTCAAGAGGGTTGTGCTATTTTCCATGTAGCTCTACTTCAGTGTATTGAGTTCACCACAACTGTGCCAGCACAGAGTTTTATGATTTTAAAAAGGTTTTCACCAAATTCATATCATAAAATGATACCATCTTATGATGGTTTATTTTAAGAAGAAGGAGAAGAATCGGGAAGATATATTGGTGTTCCGTGTGCTATTCTTGCATCTTTTCTCTGGGTTTGATAATTTTCAAATTAAAAATTGGGAGACAAGAGGTCTGTCTCTGCCTAGGGCAGAGCTTGGAGCCTTTCCCAGCTTCCTGGGCCAGCAAAACATGGGCAGGACCTGATTTAATAAAAATGCTATTGTTTTTATTCCTATGATGAAAACTAAGGAAGAACATTTTTCCCCATGTATTTTTCACTTTGTATTTGTGTTTCACTTCTAACTTTTTTACTTTATTTTGTATTGGTGAAGTATTTGTTCACTTCTTTATTTGGTGAAATATTTGTTTGTTATCTGGAGTAAGAGATTCGCTCTTATAGGCATGGCCATGCTGAGACTGGTATCAACTCTGGGCATATTACAACTCAACTCCTTCATTTGATTGCTCCCTGGGAGGCAGGTGGGGAAGGGAATAGGGTCCCAAGTCACAGATGACAGAACTGGAGCTCAAGAAGTTCATGTAGCTTCTAAGAGGCAGGGCCTCTAATTCCAAGTTTAGTGTTTTTCTTTTTTCTTTTCTTTTCTTTTCTTTTTTTTTTTTTTTTTTTTTTTTTTTTTGAGACGGAGTCTTGCTCTGTCATCCAAGCTGGAATGCAGTGGCACGATCTCAGCTCGCTGCAAACTTCACCTCCCAGGTTCAAGCGATTCTTCTGCCTCAGTCTCCCGAGTAGCTGGGATTACAGGTGCCCACCACCACACCTGGCTAATTTCTGTATTTTTAGTAGAGATGGAGTTTCACCATGTTGGCCAGGCTGGTCTTGTACTAGTGACCTTAGGTGATCTGCCCGCCTCAGCCTCCCAAACAAGTTCAGCGTTTCTCTTCCACAGTATTGCTTGCATTAGTTCATTCTCACACTACAATAAAGAAATACCTGAGACTGGGTGATTATAAAGAAAAGAGGTTTAGGCTGGGTGCGTTGGTTCACACCTGTAATCCTAGCACTTTGGGAGGCCAAGGCAGAAAGATCATTTGAGCTCAGGAGTTGAAGACCAGCCTAGGCAACTTGGCAAAACCCCATTTCTACAAAAAAAAAAAAAAAAAAAAAAAAAAAATTAGACAAGTGTGGTGGCATGCACCTGTAGTCCCAGCTACTTGGGAGGCTGAGGTGGAAGGATTGCTTGAGCCTGGGAGGTCGAGGCTGCAGTGAGCCATGTTTGTACCACTGCACTCCAGGCTGGGTGACAGAGTGGGGAAAAAATAAAAAAGAAAAGGAAAAGAAAAAAAGGAAAGAGGTTTAATTGGCTGACAGTTCCACAGGCCGTAGAGAAAGCACAACAGCTTCTGCTTCTAGGGAGGCCTCAGGGAGCTTTTACTGATGGCATAGGGCAAATCAGAAGCAAGTATTTTACATGGCAGAGGCAGGACCAAGAAAGAGAGAGGGGGGAAGTGCTAGATACTTTTTTTGTTTTGTTTTGTTTTGTTTTGTTTTTGAGACAAAGTTTTGCTCTTGTCGCCCAGGCTGGAGTGCAGTGGCGCGATCTCGGCTCACTGCAACCTCCACCTCCCGGGTTCGAGCAATTCTCCTGCGTCAGCCTCCTGAGTAGCTGGGATTACAGGCACCCGCCACCTGTATTTTTAGTAAAGACAGAGTTTCACCATGTTGGCCAGGCTGGTTTGAACTCCTGACCTCAGGTGATCCACCCGCCTTGGCCTCTCAAAGTGCCGGGATTACAGGCGTGAGCCACCGCACCCGGCCAGTGCTAGATACTTTTAAACAACCAGATCTCATGAGAACTCTTTCACAAGAACAGCACCAAAGGGATGGTGCCACACCGTTTATGAAGGATCCGCCCCCATGATCCAGTCACCTCCCACCAGGCCTCTCCTCCAACATGATGAATTACAATTTGACAGGATATTGGGGGGGGGCACAGAGCTTTATTGAAATATAATTCACATATAACTTGCCCATTTAAAGTGTACAGCTCAATGTTTTTACTGCATTCACAGCTGGGCAACCAACCATCAGCATAATCAACTTTAGAACATTTCCGTCTCCTCAAAGAGGTGATGTACCCCAGGAGTTACTCAGTCACATCAGGTAGAGGTGAAAAAATACAGAAAGAGATGGGGTCGGCCAGGCGCGGTGGCTCACGCCCATAATTCCAGCACTTTGGGAGGCCGAGATGGGTGGATCACGAGGTCAGGAGATCGAGGCCATCCTGGCTAACACTGTGAAACCCCATCTCTACTAAAAACACAAAAAATTAGCCGGGCGCGGTGGTGGGCGCCTGTAGTCCCAGCTACACAGGAGGCTGAGGCAGGAGAATGGCGTGAACCTGGGAGGCGGAGCTTGCAGTGAGTGGAGATCACACCACTGCACTCCAGCCTGGGCGACAGAGCGAGACTCCGTCTCAAAACAAAAAAAAAAGAAAGAAAGAGATGGGGTCTCACTGTGTCACCCAGGCTGGAGTACAGTGGCTCACTGCAGCCTCAAACTCCCGAGCTCAAGCAACCCTCCCATCTCAACCTCCCAAATTGCTGGGATTATAGGCATGAGCCACCACACCCTGCTGAAAACATTTTTAAGCTTTAAGAAAAGAGATGGGTTGGACGGGGCTGTGTGAGGAAAGCAAAGGAGACAGGCTGTGCCATGGCCTTGCTATGTGGCCACAGGTCCCTTCCCTTCTTTTCTCTGGTTCTTGGTTTTCTCCTCCTAATACAAATAGTATGTATGCATGTATGTATGTATGTGTGTATTATTTTGAGACTGTATGTATTATTTGAGACTCTGTTGCTCAGGCTGGAGTGTGGTGGCATGATCTCAGCTCACTGCAACCTCCGCCTCCTAGGTTCTCCTGCCTCAGCCTCGCCAGTAGCTGGGATTACAGGCATGCACCACCACAACCAGCTAACTTCTGTATTTTTAGTAGAGACAGGATTCCGCCATGTTGGCCAGGATGGTATCAAACACCTGACTTCAGGTGATCCACCCTCCTCGGCCTCCCAAAGTGCTGGGGTTATAGAGGTTGAGTCATCGCGCCCCGCCAAATAGGTATTTACTGGGCACCTGCTGTGTGCCAGGCTCCAGGCCAGGCGCGTCACAGATCATCTGAAACCAACAGCAGAGACGTGACTTATTCAGGTCTGTACACTGGTTGGTGGCAGAGAGGGGCCTGGAATGGGGGTTGAGGGTAGGCAGAGGTTCTGACTCCCAGCTCAAGGCCATTGTACCAGCTGCTTCCATGTTTTACTTCCGGAGCTGCCTCAGTGACAGGTGGGGACAGGTGGGGTGGGGGGGGGGGGCTTCTCTTTTCTCCCAGGCTGAGGAGGGGCCAGCTGCAGGTTGGCACAAAATCGTTGTTTCGCCCTCCGGTGGCCACAAGCAGCAGTGCAGGTGTCAGGCCTTGGGGGTCCATGAGGCAGAGTCCCTTCCCACTGTCCCCAGCACCACCACCCTCAAACACACACGCAAGGCATCTGTCTGGGTGTGACTAGGTCTGTTGGAGCATTCCAAAGCGCTCACTTTGTCAAACGTAACCTGGGTGCTGGGGGCAGGCGGGTGGACAAGTTCGTGATATTTGCGGAGATCAGGGGATTCCTGAGCCAGTTTAAGCCGAGATCAGGGAAAGCACCCTAGAAACCTGAAGGATAAGTGGAAACGAACCAGAAAAGACCAGTTCTGCCTATTCCTAAGCGGAGGGAACGGCGCACACAGAGGCCTGGGGATTTCACTCTGGCTGGAAGGTAAGGGGAAGAGGCACAGTGAAGGAGCCACAGCTAGGTAGACTGGGTGAGCCATGGGAGGAAGGGTGGACTTTGTCCTGGAGGCACTAAGGAGCCACAGAAGGATTTTGAGCAGGGGAGAGACAAAATCAGATAGAAATGTTATTATTATTATTTTATTATTTTATTTTATTTTATTTATTTATTTTTATTTTTTTTTTTTTTTGAGACGGAGTCTCGCTCTGTCACCCAGGCTACAGTGCGGTGGCCAGATCTCAGCTCACTGCAAGCTCCGCCTCCCGGGTTCATGCCATTCTCCTGCCTCAGCCTCCCAAGTAACTGGGACTACAGGCACCCGCCACCACGCCCGGCTAGTGTTTTTTTTTTTTTTTTTGTATTTTTTTAGTAGAGACGGGGTTTCATGATGTTAGCCAGGATGGTCTTGATCTCCTGACCTCGTGATCCGCCTGTCTCGGCCTCCCAAAGTGCTAGGATTACAGGCTTGAGCCACCGCGCCCGGCCTACTTTTTTTTAAAGTAAGCTGAATAGACGGAAATTTTAGGAAGATCAGCCCGACTGCTGTGTGGGAGAGGGGTTGGAGCAGGCCAAAGAGAAGGCTGTGCCAGTGCTGGTTCTGGGCCCATCCCGGATTCTCGAGGCCCAAAGTTTGTAGGGGCGTGAGGGAGGGGAAGGGATCCCACTTTGTCTACAGAGCGGGAGCCAAGCCCGCTCAGAGAAAAACGACAGTGACCCCCACACTCACAAATCTCTTCTCACAGCCATGCTTTATGTCCCCGAGAGAAAGAGGTGACTCTCAACATTCTGTAGAAAAGAAACAGAGTAAAGAGACAATGCCTGGGTCACATAAAAGCTGGTTGATGGCCAAGCCTCAATTCTGGGGGGATCAGGGTGACCCCAAAGTGAAAACATCCCAGTGGCTGGCTCTTCCTTCCAAAATTCCTGGCCCTGGGCTATGGGGGGTTTGGCTGAGGGGCCAAGAGTGAGGACCCAATGTCCTCAGGCCACCCTCGAGGCTCCCTTGGGTCCTGGCAGACCTCAGGCTCCCCACCCCCTGTACCCAGGCAATGAGCCCGAGGTCCGCAGTGGCTATCGCCTACCCACAGCCTGCAGGCTTTGTCCTTGGAAACAAGCAGCTTGTCAAAGCTGCCCTCTGTAAGGCGGATGGATGGCCCTTGGCTGCCAGCTGGACAATGCCCAGGCTCTGCGGCGGGGAGATTAGGCCAGCCGTGGCCCAAGCCAGTCCCAACCGCTCAGGGACCTCAAATCGGGGTCCATGGATGCCCTGCCCCTCCATGGTGCTTGATCATCTTCAGGAGTGACTCCTGGAAAATGTGATCCCCTGGAAGGGAGGGAGTCGGGCTGGAGGCGCCAGGGCAGGGGCATCACCAAAGATGGGAAGGTGGTTGCTTAAGATACAGAAAGAAATTTGGGGTGGGACAGGAAAGGCACGGTGAGGAGGGCCGGAAGCCACACAAAGGAGACTGGCAGCGTTGGGGTCCGGAGGCTGTCCTGCAGCCCACTCCTTCCTTGCTTTGTGACCTTGGGCCAGTCCATTCTCCTCTCTGTGCTCAGTTTGCGCATGCATACGATGGGCTCCTAAGAATCCCTGCCTTGAGTGAGATGGTGCAAGTGTGGGAAGGCCCAGCCAGAGCCAAGCAGAGTGGGGCTTCATCTTGGGCCTCTCCTTCCCGCACTTGTCATCTGCAGCCTCTCCTTCCCGCACTTGTCATCTTGAGCCTCTCCTTCCCGCCCTTCTCATCTTGGGCCTCTCCTTCCTGCACTTCTCACTGGCTCTGGAAACTGGGACTGGGTGGGAAGTGGGCGGGTCGCAAACAGGAGAGAACTAAGTCCTGCCCACGTTTTGCTGGACCAGGAACCTGGGAAATGCTCCGAGCTCTGCCCCAAGCAGAGGCCTCTTGTCTCTCAATTTTTAATTTGAAAATTATCAAACCCAGAGAAACCCACCAATATATCTTTCTTTGGTATATATTGATTACCCTCCTTCTTCTTAAAATAAACCATCACAAGAGCAAGACCCTGTCTCTCTCTATATATATAATAAAAATAAAGCAAAAATTGTTGCCAGCAGGCTTTTTTTTGGGGGGGAGGACAGAGTCTCGCTCTGTCACCCAGGCTGGAATGCAGTGGGATGGTAATGGCTCACTGCATCTTCAACCTTCCAGGCTCAAGAGATCCTCACACTGCAGCCTCCCAAGTAGCTGGGACTCCAGGTGTGCACCACCACACCCAGCTAATTTTTAAATTTTTGTAGACACAGGGCAGGGTCTCCCAATGTTGCCCGGGTTGGTCTCAAACTCCTGACCTCCACTAGCCTCCCATCTCAGCCTCCCAAAGTGCTATGACTACAGGCATGAGCCATGGCACCCAGCCTGGCAGGATAGCTTTTAAGTGAGTTTTGACAAGAATGATAAGTGGACTGTGTGCCAGGCACCATGTATTAGCTACGAGCTTGGTACATGTTAAGTCAAAGTCACTTAAATCTCACAGCACCTCCATGAGTTATGGACTATTTATCAACCACGCATTACAAATGAGGAAACTGGCTTGGAGAAATTAGGTGTCATGCCTTAGGTCAGAGTCAACATGAACTTGGATGAACTTGGATGGATCTATCTGCCCCCAAAGCCTGGGCCCTGGGGTCACTCAGTCTAATCTCCCTCCTAACCAGGCATCCCAGCTACTGAGGCCAGGAAGGTATGCCCCCAGTCCCTACTCCACAATTCCATGGAAGATCTTTGCCTCTGCATCCCCCCAACCCCTCAGCCTCCCTCTGCAGCCCTGGCCCTGGCTCTGCCCCTATTCCCTTCCCCCAGACAGGCCCTCTCTGCCATCCCCGCAGTACCTTTAGAATGGCCTGGATGAAGATCCAGAAAGCCAGGTTCAAGGCCCAGCTCTGCCACTGGCCACTGGCCTAAGCCGGGGTGAGAGCCCTCAGTTCTCCTCTGGAAAATGGGTATGCCTGCCCCCAGCCCTTCCTCGCAGCAGGTGGAAAGTATAGGAGAAGCGTCCTGTAGGGAGCCGGCCCCCGCAGGCAGTAGGCCTGACACTGAGCGCTCCCTCCTCCCCCACCATCCCGGCCTCCGAGGGGCCTGGGGAGCCCAAAGACCCTTCAGCTTCCACTAGTTTGCTCTGAATCCAAGTCTCACAGGTGGCCCCTTCTAATCGGGTGACTTTAACCAGTGTGTTTGGGGAAGGTAGTGACAACAGGCCCGGGGAGAGGGACTGAAGGTCTCCTCCCACCCACCTAGAGGCAGGTCTCTGGCTGGCTGGGCTGGGTGGGGGGCCCAAGAGGGCGGGGTGGGGAGCGGAAGGGGGCGTGGCCGAGGGCGGGGTCTCCTGGGTCGAGGGGCGGGATCTCCTGGTACCAGCCAGAGCCAGCCGTCGCCTCCCGGACTTCAGTCCCCGCAGACGCCTCGCAGACGGTGAACAGCCACAGGCGCCAGGCCAGGCAAAGCAGGTGAGGAACTGGAGCTGGGAACAGGGGAGGGACCAGCGGGTGAAGGGGAGGCCCCTGACTCAGGCCCATTGGCGCCTCGCAGAGGACGGACGTGCAGTGGCGGGCAAACTTCGCATCTCCCTCTCTGGCCTCAACGAGTGTTTGGAGAGCAAGAAAAGTGGGCTGGGGGCTTGAGGGCGCGAATCCAGGCAGACGTGAACGAGGGAGTGCTTTTCAGAGTCCAAAACGCGGGAGCCTCCGAGTCCTCCGGTGAGGGGCATGTTGGATTTTCGTGCTGTCTTAAAGAGGGAAAAGGGGTGAATGATCACGGGTGATGGCTCAGATGCTGTCACCAGGTGGCAGGAGGCCGGGTGTCAGGACACCGTGTTTTCTCAGGCACATTTGTGTAATGCCAAGAGACCCAGGAGGCTCTTCCCTGCAGGCGGAGTCCCCCAGGTTGATGGGAGTGACCCCCAGATCACCCAGGGTTAGGGTATCCCCGCTGAGCACAGCGCCTGGCTGCGGCACACCCACCAGCGGGAACGGCAGGCCGAACCTGGAGGAGGTACTACTGAGAGACTGGGAGGCAGTCCAGGCAGGAGGGATGGCATGGTCACAGGTCTGGAGAAGGGAAATTCAGAAATGGACGCACCTTGGGGAGCAGGGGAAAGGTGGTGGCACCGAGGAGCGGTGGACAGGTGAGGCCAGGGAACTCGGTAGAGGCCCGAGGAAGCAGAGCCTTGGCAGAGAACACCAAGCAACACAAAGAAGCCACCTGGTCCTGAACTTCCCCACCCCCGCAGGGACCCTGAGCTCTGTTTCGCCCCTCTTTGGCCAGCGACTGCTGCTGCCTCCTCCTCTCCCAGCTCTCCAGGGCAACAGTGTTTCCTTGCTTCGGTCCTGAAGGGGCTCCTGGAGACCATCTTTTGTGCAAGTAAATGTCGTCCCTAGTGGGAGGGCCACCTGGGCTTCCAGCCCACTGGTTGGTTCCCAGCTCAGTGGGGTCTGGGAGCCAAGCAAAGGGCAAAGGGACCCTGCAGAAATCCAAGGGGGAAGCAAGGCAGGATGCCAAGCTGCTTTCCTGTGACTTTCTTTCCTCAGTTCATGTTGGCCTGCCTGTGACCCCTGCTGTCAGTCACCTGCTCTGTTGGATCCAGGATGGCACCGTGGTGCTACTGTTTCCTCTGCCTCTTGGTACCTTCACCTCTGGGAGGGCGGTGCCTGGGAGGAAGTCAAGGGGACTTACAGCTTCAAGGGTTCCAAGTGGCCATCCCACCTCATGAGGTCACTGCAAAGGTTACGCAAGATAAGCCCTGGCACAGATGGAATAAAAGCACTCACTAAGGGCGACCCCTCTTACTCATCAGCCTGTTTACTCCTCATGCAGGGAAAAGGTTCAGGGCAGTGAAGGGCCCTCCCAAGATCCCACTCTGAGTGGTGGGATTTGAATTCAGGTCTGACTGCAGAGCCTGCAGCTTCCACTGAATGCCCCCTCCCACCCACCCCCAGAGTAGGCATTCAATAACAGCTAGTGTGCGGGGAGGGCTGCCCCACCGCCACCTGTCTTCTTCTCTCCCAGATCAGAAATCTCTCTGGGACCCCCTCCAATTCCTCAGGTGAATCAAGGAATCCTTGGGGCCCAGGTTGGTATGAGGGATCCCCCCAGGGAGGGTCCCCATCCCCCAGCTAAGCAAGTCTGTGATCCAAGGCATGCATTGGCTTAGAATGCAAAGGAGGGGAAGAGTGACATTTAGTTTCATCCCCACCATACCAGGCCCTGCAAGGAAAGCTTCACTGGTTTCCATCTCATTCCTGCCATTGTGCAGATGACGAAACGAGCTCGGCAGCAGGACAGGACTCAGGGGGCCATAGACATGGCGGGGTTCAGCCCCATCCAGCCCGAATGACTCCAAGCCCAGTGTCCTTAGCTCCGCCCAGCCCTGGAAGAGTCAGATGCTCACAAAATGCACCCCCACCCGTCTCTCCTATCGTTTTTAGCCCCCGTGGCCCCTGGCGAGGTGGTGGAGACTGCAGGTGGGGTGTGCAAGTTCTCTGGACAGCGACTGAGCTGGTGGCAGGCCCAAGAGTCCTGCGAGCAGCAGTTTGGCCACTTGGCACTGCAGCCCCCTGATGGGGTTCTTGCTTCACGGCTGCGCGATCTGGTCTGGGTGGGCCAAAGAGAGGTGCCTCTGCAGAGACCCCCGCAGAGGCGTGAGTGTGGGCCCCTGGGAAATGGGAGCAAGGGGCAGAGGCTCGGGTGACCTTAAGAGATAGGAGCCCACAGTGACAATACTTGCAGAATGAGCCGGGAGTAAGACCCCATTGCATCTCCAGGTTCCCTTGCCCTGGACTGGACGTCGGGGTTTGACTCTTGGGCAGGGGAACGCTAGCCCGCATTTCCTCCTTCCTGAGGTGGGGAGGTACCCCAAAGCCTGGAAAGACCCCGCCGCTAAGCCAAAGGGCAGGAGCAGGACCATGTTCACAGGGGAGGAAACTGAGGTCGCGGCCCACGTGTCCCCGCAGGTGCCCGCACCACTGCAGTGCTGGTGTTTGGCGAGAAGACGGCTGACCGCGCGGCGCGGCTGCGGAGCCCCCTGCCTGAGCTGGCGGCGCTGACCGCGTGTGCTCACGTGCAGTGGGACTGTGCCTCGCCCGACCCCGCCGCGCTCTTCTCCGTTGCCGCGCCCGCGCTGCCCAACGCGCTGCAGCTGCGCGCCTTCGCCGAGCCAGGGGGCGTAGTGCGCGCTGCGCTGGTGGTGCGTGGGCACCACGCGCCCTTCCTCGCAGCCTTCCGCGGCGACGGCCGCTGGCACCATGTGTGCGCCACATGGGAGCAGAGGGGCGGGCGCTGGGCGCTGTTCTCCGACGGGAGGCGGCGCGCTGGGGCGCGGGGACTGGGCGCCGGCCACCCGGTGCCGTCCGGCAGCATCCTAGTGCTGGGCCAGGATCAGGACTCCCTGGGCGGTGGCTTCTCGGAGCGTGACGCCTTCAGCGGCAACCTCACCGACTTCCACCTGTGGGCGCGGGCGTTGAGTCCCGCGCAGTTGCACCAGGCACAGGCCTGCGCGCCGCCCCCAGAGGGCCTGCTCTTCCGCTGGGACCCGGGCGCCCTGGACATCGCACCCTCGCTGCTGCCCATGGTGTGGGTGCGCCTTCTCTGTCCCGGTACGACCCGCCCCGCCCCGGCCCCACTCCATGGCCCCGAATCCTTCCCTTCCAACCCTGGAACTCGATCCACCCCTTGCCAACCAAGCCACACCTAGCTCTGACCACGCCCTCTCCAGGCTGCAGTGCCAGCGAACTCCAGCATAAGCCTGGTCCCAGCATAAGCCTCCCCCTTACCCCTACCCCGAGCTGGCCACAGTGTCCCTCTCTCAGGTTTCACATTGCCCCCTAACCCCGGGGCCGTGCATCCTGGCTCGCCAGGGTGCGCAGGACCCCTAGGGAGCCCTAACAGCTGCCCCGCGCCTGCCAGTGCCCTCCGAGGAGTGCCCTACGTGGAACCCGGCACCTCGCAGTGAGGGCTCTGAACTCTGCCTGGAGCCACAGCTCTTCCTCTGCTGCTACCGGACAGGTGCGCCCTGGCTGTGCCCCTGGGCTCTGCTGAAGGGAAAGCCGATGTGGACCAGAGTAGACTGAGAGGGGGTGAGCTATTGGCAAAGTCTGGGAATTCAGAATCATCTCAGAGCTTCAAGGTCTCCATGGAGTCTAAGCCACAGAGCAGTGGGTTCAGACGGACCTGAGGGTGAATCCAAATTGTGTGACGTTGGGCAAGCTCTTTTGCCATTCTGTGCCTCAGTTTCCCCATCTAGAACACTGTGTGTAAGACTCTGGACACACAGCCATCAAGGTGCTCTTCCTTCCCTGGGCAGCACGTGGTGGGTAGAGGTCGCTGAACAGGCTGGCACCTCTGGGCAGGGGTATTGCCCGGGGCCCAGCCTGGCATCCACTCCTTTGCAGAGACCTATCATCGGCTGCAGGATGCCCAGTCGTGGCCTGGCCAGGATGTTATCAGCCGAGTCAATGCTTTGGCCAATGACATTGTGGTGAGCTCCCTTTCAGGGGCTGGCGAGCCTGGGGGCTCTGTGGGTCACCTCGCTGCACCTCAATTTCCTCCCCTGTAATGGTGTGGCTCCTGGGGGGATCCCCTCATAACAACCAGACCCAGAGTCAGTGGCTCCTCTGCCCACAGCTCCTCCCGGACCCCCTCTCCGAAGCCCATGGGACCCTGTCCCCAGCGGAGGCCTCCAGCTTCCTGGGCCTTCTGGAGCATGTCCTGGCGATGGAGATGGCTCCACTGGGGCCGGCCGCACTTCTGGCTGTTGTGCGCTTCCTGAAGAGGGTGGTGGCCCTCGGGGCTGGGGACCCTGAGCTGTTGTTGACAGGCCCCTGGGAGCAGCTGAGCCAACGCGTTGTATCTGTGGCCAGTCTGGTCCTGGAGGAGCAGGTGGCTGACGCATGGCTGTCCATCCGTGAGGTGAGGCTGGCAGGGCTGGGTGGGCAGAGGCCTGGGCTGTGGTTCCAGCCTAGCCACTAGCTGGTTGTGTAGCTCTGGGGGAGTCAGCACCTAGCTCTGGGCTCCATCTCTGCATCTATCGGGAGAAGCTTCTCTTTTGTCTACTTGATAAGTTTAATTTCCACAAACAATTGCACTTGAGGCTGGGCACAGCGGCTCATGCCTGTAATCCCAGCACTTTGGGAGGTTGAGGCGGGTGTATCACATGAGGTCAGGAGTTTGAGACCAGCCTGGCCAACATGGTGAAACCCTGTCTCCATTAAAAATACAAAATTAGCCAGGCCTGGTAGTGGGCGCCTGTAATCCCAGCTACTCGGGAGGCTGAGGCAGGAGAATCACTTAAACCCAGCGGGTGGAGGTTGCAGTAAGCCGACATCACACCACTGCACTCCAGCCTGGGTGACAGAGTGAGACTCTCAAAAAAAAAAAAGAAAAAAATTGCACTTGACCAATAGCTTCTGTAGTTAAATGAAATGATTAAGAGCCGCCAGTCAGTAAGAGCCTCCCCTATCTCCAAGAACCTGCTGACCACCTTAAGTGAGGGATCTATACGGAGTGAACAGTCCACCTTGTCTGCCTAAACAGCCCAGACACCCTGGACAACATGAGAGGTGCTGTTCAGATGGAGAGGCTGTTGGAAACCTTGTCCAGACAGAAGTGGCTGTCGGCCTGGGAGTGATCAGTCCAGAGCAGGGGGGAAACCAAGAATCATGAACAGTGCCTGCAAATTATCTGGGGTTGAAGAAGCAAACCTGGTCCCCCTGGTGGGCCTCAGAGGACAGATTTGGGACTAGGACATGGGGGTAGGGGAAAACGGCGTAACACAGGAGGCTGGTTCTATGGAATGATTCGCTATGGGTAGTGAGCTCCCCATCCTGGGAAGTGTGCAAGCCCATAGTTGATTAGGGATCCGAGACACTGCAGTAGACTGGGGAAAGCCAGACTGAAGCTCAGTTTTCTTCCCTGGGGAATGGGGATGATCACACCAGCCTTGCTAAGGCAATGGAGAGGCATTAGGGATGAACAGTGTGACTTGCCCAGCACAGAGTAGGTGCCCCATGAATGCAGGTTCCTCTACTCCGTCCCCTGCTGTCACCACTCCCACCCATGGCTTTCCTTTTGGAATCTCAGTGTTGAACAACCATTACAGGTCTAGCACTGAGTCACAGCGAAGGGGTAGGCATGGCCCAGCCTTCCGAGTGTGCCCTGGCTGACAAACAGGAGGATGGGGTGGCTTGGGAGATAGAATTGGATAGGTCGAAGGAAGCTGGGGCACGCAGGGCTTCGAATGTCAACCTGAGGACCCAGGGCTTGATCCTGGAGTCCTTAAAGAGCCACAGAGGGTCTGGAGAGGGTAGGACCACCTCCCACATCATGGAGCGTTCATTCCAGCACTCAGGGCAGACAGCAGTGGGGTGCAGAGTGTGACAGGAAGCTGAGATGCAGCATCCTCCCAGGTGGTTGGTGGGCCTATGACCCTGGTGGCGAGTGTGCAGCGCCTGGCACCCCTGCTGAGCACCACAATGACCTCAGAGCAGCCCCGAATGCGCATCCAGCACCGCCATGCTGGTGAGCCTGCACCCACCTGCCCACACGGCTGGACTCAGACCTCCCTCCTCACCCTGGTGACTGGGAGCTGTCTGCACTTCCACAGGCACTCTATTCTGTTTCCTGCCTTTGCCCACGCTGTGCCCTGAATCCAGAATGCCCTCTCTCCCTTGATCTCCTAGCAAATGCCTATACATCCTTCAGAACCCCGCGTGGGCATCACTCCCTTTAGGAAGCCTTCCCGTTTTAGCTCTATCCTCCACCGAGAGACAGTTCCTCCTGCCTCTATTACCCCAGAACCTTGAACATGTCTCTCATTGCATTTCTGGCAATTACATAATGGGATTATCTCCCTCCACGGGACACTCCCTGAGTGGCAAGCCGTCTCTGCATCTCCGGGCCAAGCCCAAGTACACACTCGGTGAATGTTTGTAGCCTGAATGGGGGTGCACCTGTGGTGAAGCTTCAGGTACAAACACGTGTCCTTTGGGCTCCCATCAGTTTCTGGTGACTCATCAATATTCAGGTCCTGCCTCGCGGTGACCGCCCCCCCTCCTTTCTCAGTGACCCCCTTCCCCTGGAATTGGAAAAGTCAGATTTGCCTTGGGCAAGTTGCTGAACCTCTCTGAGCAGGAATGGTGGACTCTGAGGCCTATGGCAGGAAGAGAGAGATCCAGACCCTGCTAGCTGGGCCTGCTCAGCAGAAAGACCTCACTCGGAGGTCCAGCCACCCAGCCCCGTTTACCCCCAGGCCTGGAGGTACGCAGCTTACGCTTGAGGGAGGCCAGCATGAGGGGCTGCTTCTTCACAATGCCCGGTGGGCGTCCAGAGGGGCCCGGCCATATCCACATTCCTGCAGGTGAAGCGAGGCGACTCCTCGGAAAAGGTGGGTGAGGATGAGGGGGTGTCGAGAGCCCCGTTGGGTTCTGGGTCAAACCTCAGCTCTAACCATTGCTAGCTGTGCTACTCATCTTTCAGAGTCTCAGTTTGCTCATCTGTAAAATGGGCACATTACTACTTGCCTTGTGGCTTATGAGGTTAAAAGCACCCACCACATAGTGGTGTTCACTTAGTCTCCTCCATGGAACCACGCACATCTTCCCTCGGGAGTGGGTAGTGGAGGGAGACCCCCTATGCTTGATGCCATGCAGTGGTGGGGGATTAGGGGAAGGGGCAAAGGGCCTTGGAGATGTGAGGTTAAGCACATAGACTGTGGCTGCTTGGAATTTTGACTGTTCCACTTCTTAGCTGTGTGATATTAGGGAAGTCATTTAACCTCTCTGAGCCTCAGTTTCCCTATCTGTAGAGTGGGGAGAGCATCACCCTTAGGGCCAGCTGGTGGTGCTTGCCCAGCCACCGGGTGGTGCCTTGGTGCCCCTTCCACTCAGCCAGGCCTCTCTGGAGTCACCGTGATCCACAGCTGGTTCACCTCCAGAGTCTTCCAGCATACCCTAGAGGGGCTGGACCTACAGCCCCAGGCCCCTGCCAGCTCAGAGGAAGCAAACAGGGTGCAGAGGTGAGTAGGCGCCACCTGGAAGGTTGTGAGGGCCTGTGTCCCCTCCCCAGGAAGGCCAGAGCCCGCGTTCTGGTGGGTGCGTGTGTCCTTAGCAGCCCAGGGCCCACCGTTTCCCACCTCTGCCCGACACACACACACTTCCGCACCTGCCAGAGGTGAACACGGCTCAACTCCCATCTGGGGTTCTGGCTTCTGTGTTGGGACTTATCCAAGTTACCAGCAAGTCCCCAAGGCAAGACTGAACCAGGTGCCATAATTCCTGATACCTTTTTGGACACAGAGGCTGCCACCTCCACCGTAGGGGCCTGGGTGACGTGCCCCAGCCAGGCACCATCCCTCCTCCACAGCCACCCTTGAAAGCTCCCATTCTTCCCACAGGTTCCTAAGCACCCAGGTGGGGTCAGCCATCATCTCCTCTGAAGTGTGGGACGTCACTGGAGAAGTCAGCATAGCCGTGAGATTTCATCTGCAGCACCAGGCCCAGGTACTGGGTAGCGTTTCTGGGAAGCAGCCATCCTGGTGCATGTGTCCTGGCTCAGTTCCCCCAACACCCAATATTTATTCATTGGACAACCAAGGCCTACGAATGCACACAAAATGTACCTGCAAGTCACCTCCATTGTCCTCAAGGGAATGGGAAGGGAAGTGATTGACTGCAGGGGCACCTTATGGCAGGTGGCATTAATGAATGGCGCATTCATTACTCCTCCAACTGTGTACTTTATTCACAGCTTGATTATTGGCCCCAGCTTGTAAGTGGCAGAGCTGGGATTTCATTCTAGGTCTGCGTAACTTGAAAACCTGTTAGTTCTCATGGAGTCTTTCATCCACTCACCGCAGTGTGTGTGCAGGGGCCTTCACATATGAATGTGCTTCATACAAATAAAAATAACCTAAATGTCCATCAGTAGGGGACTCCTTTAAAAGTTTTGTAGGTCTGGGCACGGTGCCTCATGACTGTAATCCCAGCACTTTGGGAGGCTGAGGAGGACGGATCACTTGAGGTCAGCAGTTCGAAACCAGCCTGGCCAACATGGTGAAACCCCATCTCTACTAAAAATACATAAAAGTTAGCCAGGCATGGTGGTACACACCTGTAGTCCCAGCTACTGGGAAGGCTGAGGTAGGAGAATCGCTTGAGCCCAGGAGGCGGAGGTTGTAGTGAGCTGAAATCACACCACTGCCCTCCAGCCTGGGCGACAGAACAAGATTCTATCTCAAAAAACAAAAAAACAAGTTTTGTAGATACATATGGTCAGCTCTCCATATGGGAGGGTTTCACCACCAAGGATTCAAGCAACCATGGATGGAAAATATTCAGAAAAAATAGCATCTGTACTGAACATCTATAGACTTTTATTTTGGGGGTCATAAATAAGACAGTATAACAGCTATTAATACATTTATATTTTATTTTCTAAGCAAGATAGCATAACAGCTATTTATATAGCATTTAAGTTGTATTAGGTATTACAAGTAATCTAGAGATGACTTAAAGTATACAGGAGCATGTGTGTAGGTTATATGCAAATAGCATGCCATTTTATATAAAAAACTTGAGCCTTGGCAGGTTTTGGTATCCTTAGGGGTCCTGGAACCCATCTCCTGCAGGTAATAGGGACCAAGTGTGCAATGGAATAGTCAACTGAAAGTTGTATAGGGATTGGGATATTTCTGTATAAACTGACATGGAAAGATCTCCAAGATATGTTAAATTTCATTTCACGTTTAATACACAAATTTCTTCTCCCTTCTGAAACACTGGAATGTTTCAGAGAAAGCCATCTTCTTTGCTCACAACCAGTAATCTTGGACACACACACACACACACACACACACCACTGCTTATCAGTCTCTTGTATATATCCTCCCAAGACCAAAAAAAAAAAAAAAAAAAAAAAAGTCAAATTGATTGAGGCCAGGCGTGGTAGCTTATGCTTGTAATCCCAGCACTTTGAGAGACTGAGGCAAGTGGATCGCTTGAGGCCAGGAGTTTGAGATCAGCCTGGGTAACATATGAGAACTCATCCCTACAAAAGAATAGAAAAATTGGCCAGGCAAGGTGGCACAACATCTGCAGTTCCAGCTACTCAGGAGGCTGAGGCAGGAGGATGGCTTGAGCCCAGGAGTTCAAGGCTGCAGTGAGCCATGATCACACCACTGCACTCCAGCCTGGGCAACAGAGCAAGACTTCGTCTCAAAAAAAAAAAAAAAAATCAAATTGATTGAAATGTCTAAATCTACATATGCTAAAATGCATCCATGTTAAGCATACAATTTGACAAGTTTGGACCAGTGTATATACATGTGTACCACTGCCCCACTCAAGGTCTAGAACATTTCTACCTTCCCAAAAAGCTTCTTTGTGCCCCTTCCCAGTCAGTGTTCCATGCTGCTACCCCAGGAAATCACTGACCTGCTTTCTGTAACCGTAGATTGTCTGTCTTGTCTTTTCTTTTCTTTTCTTTTCTTTTCTTTTCTTTTCTTTTCTTTTCTTTTTTGAGATGGAGTTTCGCCATTGTTGCCCAGGCTGGAGTGCAATGGTCGATCTCGGCTCACTGCAACCTCCGCCCCCTGGGTTCAAGCGATTCTCCTGCCTCAGCCTCCTGAGCAGCTGGGACTACAGGCATGCACTACCACGTCTGGCTAATTTTGTATTTTTTTTTTTTTTTTTTAGTAGAGATGGGATTTCTCCATGTTGGTCAGACTGGTCTCGAACTCCCGACCTCAGGTGATCCGCCCACCTTGGCCTCCCAAAGTGCTGGGATTTGCAGGTGTGAGCCACTGTGCCCAGCCCTGTGTCTGTCTTTTCTAGGATTTCATGTAAATGGAATCATCTAGTATGTGTTGAGGCCTGGCTTTTGCTCAGGTCCCATTGTTGAGAATCATTCGTGTTGTTGCACTTTTCAGTAGCTCGTTCCTTTTTCACTGCTGAGTAGTATTCAGGTATATAGATGTATCATGATTTGTTTTTCCATTTACCTGTTGACAGAGATTTGACTTGTTTTCAGTTTGGGCTACTATGAATAAGTCTGGTATGAACACTCATATACAAGTCTTTTTGTGGATAAATGATTTCTCTTTACTAGGTAGATTCCTGAAAGTAGACTTGCTGAGTTGTAGCATAAGTGTATTTTAACTTCCTAAGAGACTGTCAAACTGTTTTCTAAAGTGGTTGAACCATTTTTACATTCCCACTAGCAGCATTGGAGAGTTCCAGTTGCTCCACACCTCTGCCAACATCCTTGTCAGTGTTTTTAAATGTCATTCATTATAATAGTCATGTATTGATATCTCATTGTGGTTTTAAGCTGCAATTCCTTGAAAACCAATGATTCTGGGCATCTCTTTATACACTTATTAAGCTGTCATATATCTTCCTTTGTTAAATGCATCTTCAAATCTTTTCCCCAATTTTTAAATTATTTGTTTTATCATTGAGTTGTAAGAATTCTGTATATATTTTGGATACAAGTCCTTTGTTAGAGATATGTCTTGTGAATAATTTCTTCTAGTCTGTGGCTTGCTTTTCATTTTCTTAATAGTATCTTTGGAAGATAAGTTTTTAATTGTGATGAAGTCCAATTTATCAATTTTTGTCTTGCATAGCTCATGCTTTTTGTATCTTATCTAAGAAAGCTTTGGCAATCCAAAGGTCACACAGATATTCTCAAGGAAGTTTATCACTTTAGCTTTTACGTGTAGGTGTATAATTTATTTCAACTTAAGTTCCATATATTATGAAGGTAAAAAGGTTGAAGTTCATTTTTTTCCATATAGACAACCAGTTCCAACACTATTTGTTGAAAAGATTATTCTTTGCTCCCGTTGAATTTTCTTGTCATCTTTGTTGAAATCAATTGTCTGTATATGTGTAGATCTATTTCTGGGCTGTGTGTTCTGTTCTAGTGATCTATATGCCTATCCCTATGTTAATTTCATACTGTCCTGATTAATGTGTCTGTATAGTAAGCCTTGAAATCAGGTAGTGTATCCTTCAACTTAGTTTTTTGGGCTTTTCGTTTGTTTGTTTGTTCGTTTTTTGAGATGGGTGTGATCTCTGGTGTCATCCAGGCTAGAGTGCAGTGGTGCGATCTCGGCTCACTGCAGTTTCTGCCTCCCAGGTTCAAGTGATTTTCCTGCCCTAGCCTCCAGTAGCTGAGATTACAGGCACATGCCACCACGCCCCGTCAATTTTTTGTATTTTTAGTAGAGACAGGGTTTCACCATGTTGGCCAGACTGGTCTTAAACTCCTGACCTCACGCGATCCATCCGCCTCAGCCTCCCAAAGTGCTGGGATTATAGGTGTGAGCCACCGTGCCTGGCCTAATTTTGTTCTTTTTCTTTTTCTTTTTTTTTTTTTTTTTTTTTTTTTTTTTGAGACAGGGTCTCATTTTGTTGCCCAGGCTGGAGTACAGTGGTATGAACACAGCTCACTGTAGATTCAACCTCCCTGGCTCAAGGGATCCTCCTCCCACCTCAGCCCCAGCCCTTCAAGTGGCTAGGACTACAGGCGATCTACCATGCCCGGCTAATTTTTTTTTTTTTTTCTTTTCATAGAGACAGGATTTTTCCATGTTGCCCAGGCTGGTCTCAAACTCCTGACCTCAAGCAGTCCACCTGCCTTGGCCTCCCAAAGTGCTGGGATTACAGGCACGAGCTACCACACTCAGCCTTGTTCTTTTTCAAAGTTACTTTGGCTATTCTAGATTCTTTGCATTTCCATATATATTTTAGAATCAGCTCATAAATGTCTATAGAAAACCTACTAGTATTTTGATTGGCATTGCATTGACTCTGTATATCAATTTGGGAGAACTGGCATCTTTCAATTCATTATCAAGACATAGCTTTCCATTTATTTAGGGTTTTTACATTTTTTTCTCAGTGATATATACCTTTCAGTGAACAGATCTTAGAGATATTTTGTTAAATATATTCCTAAGTATTACAAAGTTTTGGATATTACCAGAAATGGTATTGTTTTCTTAATTTTAAACTGTTCATTGCTAGTATACAGTAATATAATTGATTTTTGTACAATGATACTATATTCTGCAACCTTGCCAAACTCACTTAGTACTTACAGTAGCTCTTTTCCTGAATCTCTAGGATTTTCTACATACATGCTCATGTTGTCTGCAAGTAAAGGCAGTTTTTGTTTCTCCTTTCCAATCCATGTCTTTCTGTCTTCCTTTCTTCCTTCCTTCCTTTCTCTCTCTTCCTTCCTTTCTTTTTTTCTTTCTTTCTTTCCTTCCTTCTTTCCTTCTTTCTTCCTTTCTTCCTTCTGTCCTTCTTCCTTTCTCTCTCTCTCTTCCTTCCTTTCTTTATTTCCTTTTCTTTCTTTCTTCCTTCCTTCCTTCCTTCCTTCCTTCCTTTCTTTCTTTCTTTCTTTCTTTCTTTCTTTCTTTCTTTCTTTCTTTCTTTCTTTCTTTCTTTCTCTCTCTCTCTCTCTGTCTCCCCTTCCTTCCTGCCTTCCTTCTTCCTTCCTTCCTTTCCTCCCTTTTCTTCCTTTCCTTTCTTTCTTTTTCTTCCCTTGTTGCACCAGCTAGGATCTCTGGATCAATGTTGAATTGGATGGTGAGGCCAGCCATCCTTGTCTCATTCGTTATCTTAGAAGGAAGGCATCTAGACTTTCACCGTTAAGTGTGATGTTTGGGTTTTTGTAGATGTCCATCAAATGAAGTTCCCTTCTCTTCGTGGTTTGCTGAGAATTTTTATCATGAATGGCCTTTGAATTTTGTCAAATGTTTCTTGCACGTTGATATGATCATATGGTTTTCTCATTTATTTCATTAATCTAGTAAATTGCCCTGACTGATTTTCAAGTGTTAAACCAACCTTGGATTCCTGAGATCAGTGTAATTTGATTATGGTTATATATATATATCTTTTATATATATTGCTGGATTCAATTAGCTAGTATTTTGTTGATGATTTTTGTGTTTATGTTCATGAATAATGTGTTCTATAGTTTCCTGTACTGTCTTCCTCTGGTTTGGGTGTCAGATTAATGCTGGCCTCATAAAATGAGTTGGGAAGAGTTCTGTCCTCTGTGAATGTTTGATCAGCTTCAGCAGTGAATTCCTCTGGACCTCGTGTGTTCTTTGTGGAAAGATTTTTAATTGTGCATTCTGTTTCTTTGATTGATACAGGTTATTTGGGTGTTTTATTTCTTCTTGAGATGGTTTGGTAATTTGTGCCTTTCAAAGAATGTGTCCATTTCATCCAGGTTGTCAAATTTCCGGCACAGAGTTGTTTATACTATTTCCTTATGATCCTTTTCACATCTGTAGACGCTACAGTGATGTTTTCTTTTTCATTCTTGGACAGTCTGGCTAGAACTTTGTCAATTTCGCTTATATTTTTATTTTTATTATTTATTTATTTTTGAGGCAGTCTCTCCCTCTGTCGCCCAGGCTGGAGTGCAGTGGCACCACCACAGCTCACTGCGGCCTCGACCTCCTGGGATCAAGCGATCCTTCCAGCTCACCCTCCCAAGTAGGTGGTACTACAGGTCCGTACCACCACGTCTGGCTAATTTTATTTTGTATTTTTCACAGAGACAGGATCTAACTTTGTTGTCCAAGCTGATCTCAAACTCCTGGGCCCAAGTGATCCCCCTGCCTCAGCCTCCCAAAGTGAGCCACCACGCCCAGCCTTGTTTAATATTCTAAAGGATAAATTTTTGAGATTGTTTTTATATATTAATAATTTAAAATATGTTAAAATAAAAATAAATAAAAGCAATGTGTTACTCATTGTGACAAATTCAGAAAATATAGAGAAGGATAAAGACAAAATGTTATTACCCAGAGATAACCGCTATGAACATTTTGGTGCATTTTACTTAAGCTGTTTTCTGGGCACATAACACTATATATATTTATTTCCTTTTGCAAAATGAAAACCCTTGCTCTTTCAGTGGAGCCATGCAAAGCATGGCGCTGTGTAAATCTTGAGCAGGTTAACCCTCCTCTCTGAGCCTCAGTTTCCTCATCTGAAATTGCAAGAATTTATAGCTATCTCTTAGGCTGCTATGAAGATCAGCTACAATAAAGGACATGAAAGTGCTTGGCAAGACACAAAGTGAGGTGTGATTACCATCACCCTCGCCAGTCAGGACAGATGGCCCAAGTCCCAAGCTCAGGCTACCTTCACTACCTAGACTGGGGCTGGTACCACTAGCCGCTTGATGTGTCTTCACTGCTTAATGACATGTTATAAAATCTATATTTTTGTCATTGTTTAATTACAAAAGAACTAACACATGCATCGTAACACATTCAAACCCAGACCTAACCACTGTTAAGTTCACTGTGTGTTTGCTCCCACGCATGCTATGTGTGTACGTGTGTGTGTGTTTTCACAAGTATGCAGACCTTAATTTTTCACATAAATGGGCTTATGTGAAATAAATGGGCTTATGTGCCCAATGTTGTGAATTCTTCCTTTACTGAACAACGTATCACAGAGATCTTTCCACATCAGTAGCCAGAGGTCTGTGTGTTCATCTTACCAGAGGCAGTATCCCAAGGAGAGGAGAGGCACAGTTGCTTAACCACTCCCCAGTGATGGCTGCTTAGCTCGTTCCCAGTTTTTCCACCTTCCACACCAGAGAGTCTGCACTCTCCTCCCTCTGCCTCCCCTCTGCCCCTTCATCCACAATGCATGGTGGGCAACCCCCCGGTCCCTAAAATGCAGAGTCCTTGGCATCCCTCCATTCTCCTGGTCTCTCTCCTTTCCCATCCACACTCACACCTGCACCGTGCTGCTCAATCCACGCTCATGCACCTGCCCTGTCCCTGTCTCCTGCCTCCAGACCTTCCGTCACAAGCTGGTGGAGCCTGTCTGTGCTTTCTGGAACTACAGTATCAGGTTAGTTTCCATTTCCAGGGTTTTTTTGTTTTTGTTTTGTTTTGTTTGAGATGGAATCTTGCTCTGTCGCCCAGGCTGGAGTGCAGTAGTGCAGTCTTGGCTCAATACAACCTCCATGTCCCTCAAGCGATTCTCCTGCCTCAGCCTCTCAAGTAGCTGGGATTACAGGCGCCCGCCATCACTCCCAACTAATTTTTGTATTTTTAGTAGAGACAGGGTTTTGCCACGATGGCCAGGCTGGTCTCGAACTCCTGACCTCAGGTGATCCACCCGCCTTGGCCTCCCAAAGTGCTAGGATTACAGTGAGCCACCGAACCCAGCCTTTAAGATGATTTTTTAAAAAGATGTCCACTCTGCTTGGGGATGAGGCAAGACTTACACATGGTTTTGACCTCTGTTCACCATCTGCCTTTCAGGGTGACTCCAGGCTCCTCCCAGCTCTAGGACAAGCTGGGGCAGGAGGATGTGTTACCCAGCAGGTAGTGAGCTCCCTGTCATGAGAGTATGTGCAGGAGGAAGCACTCACTCTGTGAGATGCCTAGGAAGGGACTCATCTGTCAAATGGGTGTTGAACTTGATCTATCTGAGGCCAGGGCCCTAGGGCTCTTGAAGGAGCAGAGCAGGCTCCAGGGATTAGCCCGGCTCCCTGCCCTGGATCTTTAGCTGAGGTAGGGAACCTTGGTCCCAGTGGCTCAGTAATTAATGAAGTTGATAAACAGCGATCACTGGTATCAGCCCCGCCCTCCTACCATCCTAAGAATGTCAAGCATATTTTATAGGTGAAAAACTGAGACCCAGGAAGGGGCGGTGACTCCCCAAGGTCACGTAGCTGGTTAGAGGCAGGGCGGTGATGGGCCCCAGGCTTTGGGGAGAGCCTTTCCCCTGCTTGCTCCTGGCCCCTCACCCCCTTGTCCACCTTATCTCAAGAGCCCTCTGTTCCCTCCCCATCCCCCAAGCCCACATACAGGGGGTGCCTGGGCCACCACGGGCTGCTCCGTGGCTGCCCTGTACCCGGACTCCACCGCCTGCTTCTGCAACCACAGCACCAGCTTTGCCGTCCTGCTGCAAATCTATGAAGTACAGGTGAGTGCATGGTGGGAAGGGGGTGTCAGGAGGGGGGTCCTTAGCTGCAGGTGAAGAGAAGAGCCAGTAGGTAGTAAGAAGAAGCCTCTGAGGGATGCCAGCTGTCATAGATTGCGGGGGACAGGGCTGAGTGCAATAGTTCATACCTGTTGTCCCAGAACTTTGGGCGGCTGATCACTTGAGCCCAGGAGTTCAAGACCAGCCTGGGCAACATGGCGAAACCCCATCTCTACAAAAAATGCAAACATTAGCCAGGCATGGCGACTCGCACCTGTAGTCCCAACTACTCAGGGGGCTGAGGCAGGAGGATTGCTTGAGCTCAGGAAGTCGAAGCTGCAGTGAGCCAAGATCATGCCACTGCATTCCAGTCTGGGTGATAGAGCAAAACCCTGTCTAAAAATAAATGAGTAAATAATAAATTGTAAACAACTTGTTGGGGGGAAACTCTAAGGGGACATCAGGAGGGGCTGGACTCACTGGAGATGGAAAGGGGCCCTGAGTGGTCACTTGCTGAGAAGTCAAGTGGGATGGGACCTAAGCCTCAGGAATGCTGGGGTCACCTGGCATGTTGAGGGGCACGTTAGAAAAACAGGTTACCAAATGCACTTTTCCTGTAAAGTCAGGGCCAGGCATGGTGTCTCCCACCTATAATCCGACCACTTTGGGAGGCCAAGGCAGGCGGATCATTTGAGGTCAGGAGTTGGAGACCAGCCTGGCCAACATGGTGAAACCCCATCTCTACTAAAAATACAAAAATTAGCTGGGCATGGTGGCCCGTGCCTGTGGTCCCAGCTACTCAGGAGGCTGAGGCACAAGAATCACTTGAACCCAGGAGGCAGAGGTTGCAGTGAGCTGAGACTGCGCCACTTGCACTCCAGCCTGGGGGGACAGAGTGAGACTCAAAAAAAAAAAAAAAAGAAAAAAGAAAAGTCAGAGCGTGGATGCTTTTCCACATCATGAACGATCCACCCACAGCCCCATTCTGACGACACTCCATGGTCCCTAGGATCCCTCCGCGTGAGCACATCGGTCAGCGCTCTTAGTAGCTGTCCAGTCGGTGGAATCTGGGCCAGTTGGGGTCAGTCTAGGGAGAGCCAGCAGGAGGGAAGGACATGCTCACACCTGCTTATTAAATGCCTACTGTGTGCAGGCCTGGGCCCTGCTGGCTGCTGCTGCACTGCAGATGTGAATATGGCATGGGGGGGCCTTACAGTCACCAGACGGGGCGAGGTCTGGCCTGGGTCGGGTCTGGGTGGTGCCAGGGGGTTTCTCTGTCCCTCCACACAGAGAGGCCCTGAGGAGGAGTCGCTGCTGAGGACTCTCTCATTTGTTGGCTGTGGTGTGTCCTTCTGCGCCCTCACCACCACCTTCTTGCTCTTCGTGGCGGCCGGGTGAGGAGAGTTCACCACCGTAGCCTGGCGGCCTGGGCCCTCCCCGCCTCGCTCAGGCCTCCATGTCCCCATGGGTCGGGTGTCCACCCTTGGTCCCGGCAGAACCTCGGTCTCAGCCTCTCCTTAGGATGTGCAGGGTCCCCTGTGGAGCTGCTTTCTTTCCCTCCACCTGCCCAGGCACAGGGGACCGGGCAGGACAGGGGCCTGCGGAGTGTGGGGACCGGCAGTGGTCTTGTTAACGGACTCCTCTGTCCTCTCCAGGGTCCCCAAGTCGGAGCGAACCACAGTCCACAAGAACCTCACCTTCTCCCTGGCCTGTGCAGAGGGCTTCCTCATGACCAGCGAGTGGGCCAAGGCCAATGAGGTGGGCGGTCAGTGGGTGGGCCGGAAGCCCAGGGAAGCCTGGGAAAGTGCCTGTGGGTTTTCCTAGGGTGACCCCCTGCCCCCCACCATTTTCACTTGGCTCCACTTCCCTGGGGAGGAGCAGGGCCCAGGGAGGAAAGGCTCCAAATGGTGGAGCGGGGCCCAGGCTGCTGCCCAGAGGCCTCACCCGCTGACACTTCTTTGGGTTGGCAAGGCCAGGCTGGGCACAGGGCTGCGGGGCCGGCCTGCACCTGCGTCTGACCTCGGACCTAGGTGGGGATCCCCACCCTCCCCCGCTCCCACAGGTGGCATGTGTGGCTGTCACAGTCGCAATGCACTTCCTCTTTCTGGCGGCATTCTCCTGGATGCTGGTGGAGGGGCTGCTGCTGTGGAGGAAGGTGGTAGCTGTGAGCATGCACCCGGGACCAGGCATGCGGCTCTACCACGCCACAGGCTGGGGTGAGGCCTGCTCTGCGCCCGCACTCTCTTCTCCCCAGCTGTACCTTGCATGGCCGACCCTACCACCTAACACGGCCCCACGCTCAGCACGCAGCACCCAGCACCACTCAGCATCCGGCATTTAGCATCACCCAGCACCCAGCAACACCCAGCACCCAGCAACACCCAGCACCCATCTCTGACATGACCTCAATTTCCTTAGTCCTATTAACCTCCAATTTACCCAAGCCCCTTCCTCATAATCCGTCTCCACTTCCCAGCCTCCCCTCTCCATCCACAGTGCTATCTCCCCAAATCTGAAGCCAGCCAGTTGCCCAGCCTCCATCTCTGGAGACGCCCAGCTGTAGCTTCCAAAGCAGCCTCAGCTCTCCCCACTCCCAAACTACTGTGGCTCCAATGCCACCCCAACAGTATCAGAGACCCCAGCCCTGCTCCTTGGACCTCCCCAGTGGCCCAAGTACAACCTTCAGTAGGGGACAGCTGCAGCTTGGCGGGCGCGGTTCTGGGTCCTGGAGAAGAAAGAGCAGGTGACCCGGCCTTGAGACCCCCTTCCCCCTCCCCTAGGCGTGCCTGTGGGCATTGTGGCAGTCACCCTGGCCATGCTCCCCCGTGACTATGTGGCCCCTGGACATTGCTGGCTCAACGTGCACACATATGCCATCTGGGCCTTCGTGGGGCCTGTGCTCTTCGTGCTGACTGTGAGCGGGGGACCTGCAGGGGAGGGGCGTGTTGGGGACGGAGAAGGCCTCTCACCCACTGACCCCAGGTCTCCAGGCCAACACCTGCATCCTGGCCCGTGTGGTGATGGTCACCGTGTCCAGCGCCCGCCGCCGTGCCCGCATGTTGAGCCCACAGCCCTGCCTTCAGGAGCAGATCTGGACCCAGATATGGTGAGGCCCCAGAACGGGGGGCCAAGAGGAAGCGGGAAGTGCAGGGTCAGCCGGCGCCAGGCATGAGGCTCACCGGGCGAGAGCACGTGCGAGTCTGTGTCCAGAGCGTGGCCGTGTGGCCATGCCCGAGTCTGTGTTGAGTATGTGGGTGCATATGTGTCCCTGCATCTGTGTCACACATGCTCGGGCACGTCAACTTGTGCACCTATGCACCCATGCACCCATGCACCTATGCACCCATGCACCCATGCGTGTCACATGTGGGGATGGTCACTGATCCATGTGAGGGAGCTGTGGACATCAGCCACTGTTCGAGGGGTGCACTGTCTACGGAAGGTACTGATAGCCTACAGGAGACAAAGTAGGGGAGACCCTCAAATCAGGGCTAGCCCCAGACGTTCAGGGTTAGCTCCAGAAGTTCAAGTTCAGGGTGAGGACCTGGGTCCCTGTTCCTGCCAAAGACCCCCATCGCCCTCTGGGGTCACGCTCTGCAAGAGGGGGACCCCGCCGGCCTCTTTTCCCAGCCCTACCTCCTTGCTGGCTTTCTCCTTCCCCACCCATCCTCCACCAAGCACAGGGCAGCCCAAGCTGGGGGGACCCCCGAAAAGCCAGGGAACCCCAGGGCCCTTAGAGAGGGAGAAGGGAGTCCTGACCCCATCCCTGCTGCTCCCACTGCTCAGGCCTCGGCCCCTGCTCTGAACAGCTACCACCCTGTTCCTTCCAGCCAGGCTGGGGGCTGGGACCCCATCTCCCAAGTGCCACTACCCTACTTCATGCCACCTCTGTCTCTGAGGAGGGGGGCAACAAAGTCCAGTCAAAGGTCCTGGCTCCCTCTAAGTCCTGCTGAGCCATGGCCCTAGCCCTCAGCTGCCACCCCACTCCAGGCACTTACAGGTGCTGCTATCCCTGGAACCCTGCGGGGAGCTCCCCAGGCCTCCAACCCCCGTCAGCCCTGCCTGCCCTCCTACAGGGCCACAGTGAAGCCTGTGCTGGTCCTGCTGCCTGTCCTGGGCCTGACCTGGCTGGTGGGCATCCTGGTGCACCTGAGCCCCGCCTGGGCCTACGCTGCCGTGGGCCTCAACTCCATTCAGGTACCTCCAGCCCCAATCTTCTGGGACTAGGCCCTGATATGCATGAAGGCTCGGAGGGGACGACCGGGGTGTCAGGGACTGGGGCGGGGGATGAGCCCTCCATCATAGGAGACATTCAACAGCAACTGGGACATTCTCTCTAAGAAGGAGTTTTGAGTGTGGGGGGGAACAGGCAACCTCCAATCAACCAGCGGTTCGTGCAGGAGGCTCCTGGGGCCCCTCTGCCCACTACGGAGGCTTAGGCCCAGAAAGAGGGTGTTAAGGCTCACTGTGCTTGGACACTCAGGGTCTGGCAGAAATTCCAGCCCCTTAGCTGGTGCCAGAGCCACTTAGTTCTTGCCAGGAAGCTGGGGAGGGGATGCAGAGCATCAGTCACCTCCCGCTTGGGGTCTGCGGCCTGCTGGGATAGCCGTTTAGAAGAGGTTTGGTGAGGAGGCCTGTTCATGAGGCTGCAGGAAAGGGCCCGGGCTCCCCGGGTCTCTCAGGGCCTGTGTCAGGGAGGGGGCCAACTAGGTCCCTCTTGGGGGATTGGCAGGTCTGTGGAGGACCAGAACATTAACTGCAGTGACAGCCAGGGGGCTGGGTGCTGGGAGTCAGGGGGGCCCACCGAGGCCCTTCCTGGCTCCTCCCTTTCCCTCGACCTCCCTGGACCATTCCGCCAGGCACCTCTCCCTGTCACCTGCCCCTCTTGCTCCCCGCTTTCCCGGCCCGGGTCCCTCTCAGGGCCAAAAGGTGGGTGGGTGAGGGCCCAGGCTGGACTGTGCCAGGCTCAGGAAGTCAGGTGCAAACTCCACCCAGGGTCCGTGTGCCCTCCGAGCTGGGGACCCTCCATCTTTTCCTTGAAGAATGGGAGCCAAGGTGGTAACAGCCACTCACAGTGCCTGGGTGCTCCCTCTGAGCCCCAGGCCAGGCTCCTATTTTTATCTCTCAACAAGCCTTGTAAGTGGGGAAACTGAGACCTCATGGGGTCACCTGCCCAAGGCCCCCCAGGAGGCAGCATCAGTGCTAGGACACCACTCCAGAGTCTGTGTTCTCAGCCACAGGGCATCCAGCTGACTGCAGATGGGTCCTGGCTGGTCCCTGGGAGCATGCTTGGACCCAGTTACTCATTCGTCCGTGTGCTAGTCACAGCTCGCCCGGTGTGCCAGGCACTGTGCTGGGTGCCAGGCCACAGCAGGGAACGAGGTAGCAAAAAGCCCCTGTATTTGTGGAGCTGCCCTTGGTAGAGCAGAAAAACCATGGCCACGATGAAGAAATGAAGTGTTCAGTGAGGGGACGAGGCAGGGGAGCCCTCTTCCAAGCCCCACGCCCCCCAGGGCTTCATGGCTGGGTTCAGTCTGGCTGGCCCCTGGCGAGGCTTCTCCACCTGTCACACGGTGGGGCAGGTGGTGGCATCTTGTTGCCATGGCGATTCCTCCAGCTCTTTCCCAGGTGCCCCTCTCCACATCATGGGGCATTGGATCCCTGATGCTCTCCGTCCTCACCTGTGCCCCTCAGGTGGGCAGAGACACAGCCATGGGGCAATGCCACCATCGCACCGTCTCAGCTCCCTCCCGTCACTTCTCATTCTTTCCTCTCTCTCTGTCCCAATCTTGGTCCCTGAGTCTTCTCTGGTTCTGTCTCTCAGGCTCCCCCTCTGTCACTGTCCCCCTCTCCCTGTGCCCCTCTCACCCTCTGGCCGTGGATGTTTTTTCTGGCACTGACCCTACCTGGCTCTTTCTGGGTCTGTCTTCATGTTTCTCCACTTCTCTCCTCTGTCTCTCTGACACCGGATTGTTTTTTGTTGGTTGGTTTGTTAGCTTTTTTTTTTTTTTTGGAGATGGAGTCTCATTCCAAGTGCAGTGGCACAATCTCGGCTCACTGCAACCTCTGACTCCCAGATTCAAGCGATTATCCTGCCTCAGCCTCCTGAGTAGCTGAGATTACACACCTGGATAATTTTTGTATTTTTAGTGGAGACGGGGGTCTCACCATGTTACCCAGGCTGGTCTTGAACTCCTAACCTCAAGTGATCCTCCCGCCTCGGCCTCCCGAAGTGCTAGGATTACAGGCATGAGCCACCATGCCCAGCCCTCTGACACCGGTCTTTTTATCTCTGCCTCTCCATCTCCATGTGCATGACCCTGTCTTGCCCCTGCCTAAGGCAGCCTCAGATCACCCTTGAGATGCTCACCTGGTGAAGGCAAGGAGCGGCTGCCTTAGGCAGGAGCTCAGAAGGCAGGAGTGGGGTCTGGGCCCTGCCGCTGACAGTCACATGACCCTCTTGGGCTCAGGGCCCTGTTCTCTCAGTCCCTCTCCCCAGGCACAGCCTTTCCCTTCACCTCTCCTTTGGTCTCTCTCTCTCTGTGTCCACCGAGGTCCCTCTGTGTCTTCCCCTCGCACTCCACCTCCATCCCTATCCCCCTGTCACTCTCCGTCAGTCTTGGGCATAAGTTGGGTACATCCCACTCTTAGGAGGGTGACCAAGTGACCAGGGAGGAGGCCTGGGACTCAGGGATGAAACTCTGCCCAACCTCATTCACTCTCTGTAAGTCATTTGTATCTTTCTGGCCCCTGTGCCGGGTTGTGTCCAGGGAGAGCAAAGCCTCACTTCTATAACCAGCCGTAGCTCACACTTGCCCTGGTGGACAGAGCCTTGTTGTGAGGCCTGGAGAAGTGGCACCAGGCCTCCGTTTCTACATCTAACTGAAGGGGATCAGATTCCCACCCGCCTCATGGGATCATCGTGGAGTTTGGCTGACATAACATTTGCCAAGGCTACGCACGATACCTGGCACGTGCTAGGAATCCCACGAGTGTGAGCTCATTGTTTTGTTCAGTTGTTCAACACACACTCCCCTAGCACCTCCCCGTGCCCTGGCTGGCCTGCACGCTGGGGGACGTGGAGATGCCCAGGGCCAAAGAATTCTGTGACATTCTCAGCCTGAGGGAGAGGCAGACATTAAAACCACACAACCACAGTGTGTCGTGACTGAGGCCGAGAGAAAACGGGCCTTGGTCAAGGCAGTGTGGAGACAGAGGAACAGGTCATCAGAGGCAGAATGGGCCACCTGGAGGGGGTCACTCTCAGCCAAGACCTGACAGCTGTATGGAGAGGGGGAAAAGAATGTTTTAAGCCGGGGGAGGGGCATGGTGGGGTCAAATGGCGGGGAGACATGAGGGGTAAGGCTGGTGAGAAATGGGGCAGGAGGGAGTGTGGGGGGCAGACAGCATAGGGTCCTCAAAGCTGTCGTAAAGAGCTCAGACTTGGCCAGGCACAGTGGCTCACGCCTGTAATCCCAGCACTTTGGGAGACCGAGGCAGGTGGATCACCTGAGGTCAGGAGTTCAAGACCAGCCTGACCAATATGGTGAAACCCCGTCTCTACTACATACAAAAAATCAGCTGGGTGTGGTGGCAGGTGCCTGTAGTCCCAGCTACTCGGGAGGCTGAGGCAAGAGAATCGCTTGAACCAAGAGGGTGGAGGTTGCAGTGAGCCAAAATTGTGCCATTGCATTCCAGCCTGGGCAAGAAGAGTGAAAACTCTGTCCAAAAAAAAAAAAAAAAAAAAAAGAAGAAGAAGAAGAAGAAGAAAAGAAAAGAAAGAAAGAAAAGCTCAAATTTTGTCCTGGGGTAGTTGGGAGCCATGCAGGGCGTCAGGCAGGTGCTGGTGTTCTTGGGTCGGCATTTGGAAAGATGTCTTTGGGTGGTGAGGAGTGGGTAGAAGGAAATGGAATGGAGAAGGCAGTGCAGAGGCTACAGAGAAAGAACAGGCTGGGCGTGGGGACCTGGGAGTCTTTGGGGTCTGTCTTGGAGAATGGGGGTGATGGTATCACCTCAGTTGGTGCCTGGGCACCAGGGAGACCAGCCAGGCTCTTGGGCTCCAGCTTTCAGCCCTGGGAGGCTGGAAGGCCCCAAGGAATTCCAGGCCCCCACCTGTGCCGTCCTGCCTGGGCCGCAGCACAGGAGCAGCTGCCTGTGACACTGCCCAGGGGGGATCCCAGGACAGCCTCAGGGCTGGACCACACTGGAGCTTAGGACCCATTCCTCTGTCCCCCACCCCCAGCTCCTGGTCCCTCTCCATCAAATGTGGAGAATGAATCCACCCCCGCCACAGACTTGCTGCGAGGGTCAAGTGAGGGCCCAGATGTGATGGTGCAGGGAGGGTGGTGAGGGCCTCTTGGTCCCACGGTGTGGGAAGAGGGAGCCAGCTCTGCCCCAGCCACTGTGTGAGTCCCTCACAGGCAGCACCTCCCATCCCCTCAGGAACGAAGTCCCGGCCTCATCTCCCCTTTCCAGATGAAAAGACGGAGACTCAGGGAGGTGAAGGCCACTCAGCTAGAGGCACAGTGAGAAGGCACTCCCAGGGCTGTTGTCCCAGGACCTGACTTGGCCTTGGAGCCTCAGGAAGGTGTCCCCCTCCTAACCTTACCGCACAGCATAGCGAGGCGGTGAGGATGGGACAGGCCCAGGGTGGGGCACAGAGGACTGGAGTCAGAGAGGCTGCCTGGTAAGCAGAGGCTGAAGGTTGGGGTTGCATGGGACAAAACCCCTTCTGGTCCCCCGTCCTGCTAAATGCCACAGCTGCCCCTCCGCAGGCAGACACGAGGGCAGGGCCGACTTACTGCCCATCAGCCTGTCTCTGGGTATCTCTGCGAGTGTCTCTGCCCCTGCGGGGCGCCGGGACCCCAGGCGAGGCCAGGCTATGGGGGATGGGGTCGGGGGCTCAGGGCTGAGGCATCGCCCACTCGCTGGGTCTGTCCTCAGGGCCTGTACATCTTCCTGGTTTATGCTGTCTGCAATGACGAGGTGAGTCTGGGGGCGCTGGCTGCAGGGAGGGGGGTCCGAGGGGTGGGGAGGGTCCCTGACCTGACCTCCAAGCATTCCCCCAGGTGCGGAGCGCCCTGCAGAGGATGGCTGAGAAGAAGGTGGCCGAGGTGCTCAGGACGCTGGGGGTGTGGGTGGGGGCGGGAGGCCCCCAGAGCCAGGTCCCAGCCCCCACATCCTCTCCTTTCAGTCCTGTGCCAGCCCTGCCAGCTGGGGGACCAGCCTGAGGCCCCCAGGTTCCTGGGAGGCAACCCGAGGGAGCCCCATAGCCTTGGCTCCACCCCGGAGACACGCGACTCTCAGAGGTACTCTCAGCACCCAGGTGGGGATGCTGCCCAGTGCCTCAGTTTCCCCAGCACTCAGGCAGAGCTGGGAGGACAAGGGCAGATCCTTTTAGTCCATCTGAAAAAAGGAAACCAGGGCCCAGGAAACTCTGCAGCCCTGTGGCTTGAGCAATGTCCTGTCACTCATTCCCCACTGCCAGGAAACCCGGGCTCCTGGGGCCTGGCCCAGGCATAGACTTGTCCAGGGTGACCTTCCCTGGGGCTGCATGCAGAAGGGTTTGGGGGATTCCTGGAGATGGTGAGTAAATGAGGTCGGGGCTCTGAGGCAGGGCATGGGTTGAATGACTTCGAGGCCAGGCCAGAGGTTCCAATCCTAGCTCCCAGTCACCTCCTGTGTGCCCCTGGGCAAGTTCCTTTCCCTCTCTGGGCCTCATTACTAATCTGTGAGGTAAACCTTGGAGTGGATTCTTAGAGTATTGGATCCTGAGGGCCCCACTCCCAGGATGGGGGAGCAGAGAGAGCTCTCCCTGCCTTCATCTCTGAAAAGTTTGCATTGTCCTCACTAGGGACCTATGGCCCTAGAACCCCCTCAGCCTTCTCCTCCATTGCAAACCCGGAGAGACAGGTGAGGCTGGGACAGCGTGGGTCACACAGGGCTCTGCTAGGGGGCTGGCAAGGCCAGCAGGCAGGGTCAGGAAGCCACAGGGCCTGGGTAGGGCCGGGATGGGGGCTTCCCTGGGATCTGTTTCTCTGTTCCTGGGCTGAAGGGCCCAGGGAGGGGGAGCTGCTGGCCGCAAGCTGGCAGAGGCCCCTATAGCCAAGGATCCCCAGGGCAAGGGGCAGCAGAAGGAGTGGGAGCCACCCCTGTGACAGCCCCTCTGTCCTCAGGCTGTGGAACTGACAGCATTCAAAGCTTCAGGTACAGTCCCCACCTCAGCGGGTCCCCTCTTTTCTTTTTGGGCCAGGACACCCGCTAAGCCCCCCTGTACCAGGATGGAAGTGATTTGAAATCAATATACCCAACCTCCCACAATTGCAGAGGCCCTCCCCTCACTCCACAGGTCCCCTGGGAGCACTGGGGGCCTGTCGGGGACCAGGCAGTACCCCTTGGGAGAGCTTCGTTAGAGAGTAGGTCATGGAACCCTAGTCTGAGCGGGCGCTGCCAAGGAGCACAGCCTGCCTCCCTCTGTCCTCCCCTCTCTCTGCCCCCCAAGTCCAGCACCCGCCCCTCACCCTCTGAGGGCTCCAGCCTGATGCCCTAGGACCCAGAGCCTTCCAAACCCGCTGAGGCACAAGTGCTTTCCTCCAAGGCTGCAGGTCGCCAGCTGATGGGGGCATGACAGGGGCTGGGCAGTGGCAGCGGGGACTGTGGGAGGGTGAGGACACCCCAGGTCCAGCTCAGGGAGAGGACTGAAGCCTGGGGAGCTCAGCCGGGCCCAGGGGAGCCATGGGGACCCTGCCCGCTGGTCGCTTCCCTCGGGGAACACTCCTTCCATCTGAAACCCACACGGCCCCAGCCTCGGCCAGGCGACTGTTTCCAGTCAAGGCAAGAGCCCTGTTTACCAGGCTCCTCCCAGGGGCAGGCTCAGTGCTCAGCCCAGGCACCTGCTGATTCTGAGCCAGTGAGGGGGAGGTGGAGGTGCCTTTCTCCACCCATTGCGCGGATGAGGAAGTTGAGGCACAGAAAGGCGCCGCCGCTAGCCAGAACCCGAACAGAGCCAGGGCCAGGCCCCCACTGGCGCGGATGGGGGACTCCAGGCACAGCAGTAGCCACACGGGTGTAAACGTAGGGCCACGTGAACCCGGGTCCGTGGGATCCCAGGCCCCGACCAGCCCCCATCCCCGGCTGGCATCTCAGTCCCGGAGAGTCTCAGCTTCCCCTTCTGCAGAATGGGTTGGAGGTGCCCCCCATAGGCCCGCCCAGACGCCCCCCGGGGCCAGCGCCCCTCCCCCACCTGCCCCACCCCCACCCGCGGGCGCCGCGGCTGCAGGAACAAGAGAGCGGCGGCGCCTCTGCGCTCAAGTGACAGCGCCTTTGTCTCCGCTGAATGGGTGCGTTGCTAGGGCCGCTCGTAGCAACGGAGCCGCTTCCACCTGGGCCCCACCCTCCGGACCCCCCACCCGGCCCGGCTCTCTGGACGCCTCCACTTCCAGTCCCGACCCCACCCCGCAGGCCACTCAGCGGCCGGAGTTGTGAAGGCGCGGGGCAGCGGGGGCTGCCAAGCTGTGTCCCACACGGGGCCGCCACCGCCCTTCCTGAAAGGCCGCGGAGCCCTCGGGGCATGCGGGTGTTCCAAGGATGGAGAAACTGACTCACAGCCAGCGAGGACTGGCCAGGGTCTCCCCCAGCCTCAGTTCCCAGAGCCCATCCATCCCCGGGTTCTCCACCAGGATCCTCTGCCAGCCCAGCCCAAGGGCGCACTTTCCCACCAGGTTTCTAGGGAGTGTCTGGGAAACTCGTCGCCAGACCCTGCCCAGCTCAGCTCTGCTGGGACCCCAGACCCCAGAAGGGCGCAGCGGGAGTCCCTGAGAGCCAACAGCGGCCCCTACTCCGGCGGCCTCAGCCTCTGACTTTTCCTAAAGGAGTGTGGGCCTCAGCCCCCTGCTCCCCTAACCCACCAGGTCCCCAGGCTCTTTCCCCCAGTCTTTGCCTGTCTGTGATCCGCTCCTTCCCACCTGCCCCGAAGTTCCAAGGGGCGCTGCAGTGTCTGGTAATAAATAGAATTGTTGGGTTCTCCTGTCCTCTGGGAGTCGTCCTGGCCTGGGCAGAGGGAGAGGACGCCGGGCCCTCTGGGAGGAGGGAGGAAGCCAGAGAAGCTGCCACTTGGCTTTGGGACTCCAGGGCATCAGCCTCATCATCAGGGTAGGCGCAGCCAGCATTTATGAGCGCTTGCTGTATCACTGGACGGTGCTGAGCCCTTTACCACCTCAGAGTCACGGGTCCTCACTGCCGTGCTGAGCCACCGTCACTCCTGCTGTGCAGAGGAGGACACAGGCTCAGACCACTCAGGCCTGGGGTCTCCCAGGCCCTGTAGCAGAGGTGGCAGGGGTGACAGTTGGTATGAGTGGGAGCCACCTAGGCAGACAGCTCGCAGGTAAGTTGCTAGTCTGGACACCTCCAAGTCACACCATGGGACCAGGACCTGCCACCACAGTTGTGTGGCTGTGGGTAAGGTCATTCTGAATCTTGGTCTCTTCTCGGTAGAATGCGTTTCAGGGCAGGGAGGGGAGCAGGGATGTGAGGGCTCTGCACCAGGCCTGGTTCCAGGGTGGACCCCAAGGCTGGCGGCAAGGAAATGAGGGCCCAGGCTCTGGGAGTGGAGGCACACAGGCAGCCAACACTGTCCTGCTGACGCCAGCCTGGCTCACATCCTGCTGGGGCCAGGTGACAGGTGACACAGCATAGCCAGTACCTCCAAGCAGCTCCCGGGAGGTGGGGCAGGGCTGGATGAGAAGCAGATGGGACCCAGTAAGGCATGCATAGCTCCCAGGGGCCTCCAGCTTCCACGCTGGACCCTGCCTGGGTTGAGTCTGGGACAAAATCTGTCCAGGGTGTTGGCCCCACCCACACAGGTACAGGGCCCAGGTGCTTCTTGCTGAGGATGGTTGTATAGCCTCTCCATGCCCATCCGTCCTCTGTCGAATGGGGGACATCATACCCACCCAATGGGCCATGCGAGGGGTCCGCACAGTCCTGCACTTGGTTCCTGGCACAGCCCTCAGCAAGCACTCAGAAAGTGTCAGCTGTGGCCCGAGTCAGCTGTGGCCTGGGCTGTGGGGGCCAGAGCCTGTGGCCCAGAGGAGGTTCAAGGCCTTGAAGGCGCCAGACTGGGGAGGCAGTCCAGAGAGAAGACAGCATGGCTCCGTGGGGCCAGTAGAGCCCCTGCCGTGTGCTGGGAACACTGGGCCAAGTGCGGCACTCTATCCTCAACGGGGACAAAAGGGGCGGGACCCTGAAGGGGCAGCAAGGAGGCAGGCAGGGCACTTGGTGGCCCCCCAACCACCTGCATCTCAGCACCCTCACCTTCAATGGGCTCCTGTCACCTCAAAAACCCATCATATGGGCTGTGGGGGAGGGGACAAATGTGGGACCAAGGGGTCCCTTCCCATCCCCCACCTTCCTCCATTCCATATCCCCCTTGTCCCCTACACACAGCCTCTCTTTACTCTCCAGTCAGAGTAACTTCTAGGTCCCCAAACACAGCCGCTGATACCCCTCCATCCTTCTGCTCACACTGTTCCCTCTGCCTGAACTGTCCCCACCTCCTATCTAGCTGGTGAACTCCTGGGCATCCTTCAAAACCCAATTTGGATGACACCTCTACTACAAAGTCTTCCTGTTCTGAAGACCCCCCCATCTCTCCCAGGAGCAGGGTCAGTCACTTCCTCATCTTGTCTGTCTCAGTCATATGAAGTATCACATCAGATTGCAGTCTAGTTTAAGATAGTCTCCGCCTACAAGACTGGACATTGCCCAGGGCAGGAACTAGGGCATCTGCAGGTGCCAAGAAGAAGAGGGACACCTTTTTCTTTGCATAAAAGCCACTGTCAAGCTGTGTGCCTAGGGCTACATCACCCTAGAGGGGACATGCTTTTCTAATTTGCATGAAGCATCAGGAGGCTGAGGGTGACCCTGGACATGAACTAGTCAAGTTGATCAAAGTGGATCAGGACGACAGAGCTTTGTACTGTGGCTGTGCCCCTCTTAGCTGTGTGACCTTGGGCAAGCTGCTTCGGCCCTCTGTGCCTCAGTTTCCTCATCTGTAACCTACAGAAGTGGCTTCAAACAGCAGTCAGTGTGACCAGATGAGGCGGGAAGCGCTGGGCAGGGGTCCTGGAGCGGAGGAAGCCTCAGATGGTGGCGGTGCTCACTGCCGCCACCACGTGGGGCCAGGGAGGAATCTGTGAGGGATGTGGTGGGGCAGACAGGAAAGGGCAGGGCTCTGAGGGGTCTGGTCTCCCAGGTCTGTGGCTCATGGGCCCTTGGCAAGTGCCTTCCCCTCCTAGAGTATAACCCCTGCCTCACAGGGATGCAACAGGTACAGTGAGATGAGGGTGACACACAGCAGGTGCCCCTTAAATGACTGCTCCTTCTGCCCCAAGATGGGGGCTGAGCCTGCATGGCCAGGGTACAACAGGTAGAGAAGCCACAGCACCCCCTGGGTCTCCCAGTGCCTCAGGGTGCCAGGGATGAGGTGGGGCCCAAACCCCAACAGTGCCTCGTGTCCCCCCACCCAGCCCCGCAGCCCACCTGCCTCCTCAGAGTTTTGAACCAAAGAGGGTCTGCATGCCACCTCCATCCGAGTCAGAGTGCTGCCCCACCCTAGACCACCCAGAACCACCCGAGCCATTCTGCTCTGGCCCCAGAAGGTAAACAGGCAAAAGTAGCTGGAAACTAATTGCAAAATTTATTCCAGGGCTGCGGGGGCTGGGGTGATTCTTAAGGGCACTTCTCGTTTCAGGGCTGTGGGTCTCCGGCCTTGGCAAGGGCACACATTTCAGGGGGCAGAGGTGGGGACTGAGACAGGGTGGTGGGAGGCAGGAGGCAGGAGGCAGGGGTGTCCAGTCTCCTCCAACTGGGCAGGCTCAGCATAAGCTGCAACAGTAACATGAAAGCGGGATGGACAGCAGGCACCCAGCTGGGGACAGGAGACAGCAGGCACCCAGCCGGGGACAGGAGACAACTGAGGCCTCTCCCTGGTGCTTTGCCCTGGGGAGTGTCTTTCATGACCTAGGGCAGGAGGCCAGGGAGCTGAGGGCCAGCTTCATGGGTTTGCAGCAACGGGTTGGAGCCACAGAAAGGGGATCAACAGCGCTTTCCCTGATCTACAGGCCCATGCCCCCTCCCAAGTTCACTTGCATTCCCACCCACAGAGACTTGAAGCCCCCAACAGGGCGTCCTGCTGTTCACCTGGTGGGTGGAGGGCGGGCAACAGCGCTTCTCTGGATTGGGGCTGGGGCTCAGAAGTAATGACCCAGCACCACCCCAAGGGTACTTGGTAGGCGAGTGTCTGGGGAGAAACCATCAGCTGTACTTAGTGGCAATCCCCAAGCCCCAGCTTCAGTCCTCAACTCTGTCCCCTTCCCTCCATCACACACACCTTTCAAGGAGTGTCTAGAAGCTTAAAAACAAAAAAAAAGGGGGGAAAAAAACCTCTTGACTACAACCTTGCAGATAAATACCAGCCTGGGAGGGCCACCTCTGGGTGGGGCTAGGATGTCGATTGTACCAAACGTTCTCCAGGTGGGAGAGGGAATCAGGGATGCCTGGAGCAAAGTTTTTTCCCTGATGATGTATCAACACTCCCTCTTGCAGAGGTCAGCTGGGGTAGTAGGGCTAGGGAGGTCCTGTTGTCCTAACCAGTCTCCTGGTGTCCTCTAGGGCCCAATAGCCCCTCTCAATTTAGCAAACTCGGTTATCCTTAGTTTACAAAACAGAGGATCTCCTTCCTGGTCTCTATGGGGGGGAACACTGGAGACCCTCTCTCCTCCCCCAGTTGATACCTGCTCAACTTCTCCCTGTCTCTGTTTTCAGGAGAGAAGGAAGGGATGACCTCTGATCCAAGGGACATCGAGGCCCACCAGGGAATCCCGAACCTCCTCCCCGGACCTGCAGGCTTCAGACTCCAGGAGAGAGCTGGGAGCCAGGGGGCGGGGGAGGGGGTGGTTAACAGCCACCTCCTTGGGGCACTCCAAGTAGCAGGCAAGTGCCAGTGGCCACCCCACCTCCGCCAAGCCCTGCCCAGCCTCACCCACCTTCCCAAACACAGTGTCAGAACTCAGGGGCAGCGGCCTTTGGGACGGGGCTGGGGTTCCTGCGTGGGCATCAGAAAATGAACCACGTGGAGCCAGCGGCAGTGGCTGCGGCCCCGCCCCGGTCCCGCCCCCAGTCCCGCCCCCAGTCCCGGCCCCGCCCCCGGCCCAGGCTCAAGTCTGCTTGGCTTGCAGCATCTCGATGAGCAGGTTGTTGCGGGGCATCTCGTTGCCCAGGTGCTTGTGGTACAGGTACTCCTTGGCCTGCATGCTCAGCGCCCGCACCTCCACCAGGCACAGCAGCAGCTGCTGGAACTTGTCCCCGCAGTGCGGGTAGTGGCACAGGGTGTAGTCGAGCAGGGCGGCGTTGGCCTTCTCCTGAGCTCCCTTCACCAGGGTGTGGTTATTCAGAAACTTCAGATCTGCAAAGGTAGGCTCTCGGTCACCATCGCATCACCAGCCATGCCCATCAGGACTGGGCCAACACCGTCACCAGCATCACCAATACCACCTTCCCTACGACCACCAAAGACACGGGCATTGCCACCATCAACCATGCAACATGGGCTCCCCATTGTCACCGTGTCGGCATCACCGTTGTTGTCACCCTGGTTGACAAACACCACCATCGTCACCAATACCCACATGCCTGTGTTTTTCATAAACGTGGCCACCGCCACCATCAACCACCCACAGTCACCTGTCACCACCATCACGGCCATCATCATCACCACTGTGGTCACAATGAACAAGAATCATGAAGCCCATCACCAGCCTCCCTGGGAGGATCCCTGGGCAGTTATTGAACCTCTCGGTTCCCCATCTGTAAAATGGGGGTGATGACAGTACCAACTTCACAATATTGTCCTGAAACTTTAGGGAGCGGCTGCGTGCAAAGTGCTCTGATGAACAGTGTCTGGCATGTGAGAAGCTCGGTGGGTTGGGTTAGCTGGCACCACAATAATGCCATCACAATGGGAGCTGCTCTCACCGCCGTCATGGCCAACCATTGCTGCCATAACCAACACCATCCCCCTGGCACGATCAAAGCCATCTTGTCTCCATCATCACTGATGCCTCATCTCCATGACCATTGCCATCCGCATCCCCACTCTGCCACCATCACTACTGTCACCCCATCACTACCACGCCCATAGAGGTGCCCTGTGGGTGGGAGGATCCCATCTCATGCTGCAACGCATGACGACTGGTGGCCCCATTCTAGTGGACAGCTGGCATGTTCTTTTAGTCTCCCCTATGACCAATAGAGAGGATCCAGTACCCGGGGGAAGGACTCTCATGGGGCCATGGGGGAACATGCGCATTCACTGCAGGAGTGCAGATGGGTTGACATCCTGATTAACCTATTGCAAGCTGAAAATATCATAAGTCAAAAAGCACTTACTATGCCTGACCTGCTGCACATCATAGCCTGGCCTGCCTTAAATGTGCTCAGACCACATTACCCTAGAGTTGCCAGAATCATCTGACACAAGCCTATTTTACAATAAAGCGTTGAACATCTCTTGGAGTTTACTGAACACCATGTTGAAAACGCAAAACAGAAGGGATTATGTGGGTACTCCAAGCACGCTTTCTGCCGATTGCATGTTTTTCGATTTCTGCAGGACCATAAAGTCAAAAAATCCTAAGCCAAAGCTCATGAGTCAGGGGCCATCTCTGCTCGTGGTGGTGAGGAGGTGGCCTGGATGGCCACGTGGTGGCTGCACCCCAAGGAGTCACGTGCAGTAGGCAGAAGTCAGGAAGCCCACACAACGCAGGGCAAAGGGACATGTCTTTAAAAGCCTGGGACTGAGTGGAAAACAAAAATCACAGAGGGAGGTCAGGACAAGATCAATAAAGCTCAACCATGTACATAAACTAGAAATGCTTGTTGGCCAGGCGCAGAGGCTCATGACTGTCACCCCAGCACTTTGGGAGGCCAAAGTGGATCACTTGTGGTCAGTTTGAGACCAGCCTGGCCAACATGGTGAAATCCCATCTCTACTAAAAATACAAAAAAATTACCCAATCATGGTGGTGCGTGCCTGTAATCCCAGCTACTTGGGAGGCTAAGCTGGTGAATCATGTGAACCCAGGAGGCGGAGGTTGCTGTGAGCCAAGATTGCACCACTGCATTCCAGCCTGGGCGACAGAGGGAGACTCTGTCTCTGAAGGAATAAATAAATAAATAAATAAATAAATAAATAAATAAATAAACAAACAAATAAAATAAAGCTTGTACACAAAGCAGATGTGCTTTGTGGGAAGATAGGGGCAAACAGGACGACCCGCATTAAACATCAAGGAAGGGCTCCTTTTGGGGAGGGGTGGAGGGGTGTGGCTCTGCGTGCACCAGTGATTAAACAGAGGAGTGCAACTGATGTGTCCCCCACACCCGAGGTGAGGTGCCGTGAAGAGACAAAAAGCAAAATGTCTTTGGAGTGAGACAGACGTGAGTTCAAATCCCAGCCACCGCTGAGGTTCAGTGCTCCCTGCCCTGACTTGACTTGACCAGCCTTCCTCCTCCCTGGAGAGGGAGAGTCTGGGTCAGTTTCTTGTCACCCACGTTCCTGTCACAGCTTGCAGTCCTCGTTCAGCTCCTGGGCAGCATTTCTAGCAGGTGCCCAGCCTGGGGGTGCAGGGTCAGCAGGAACCCACAGAATCTGTCCCCAGGCCTCAAAATCATCTGATGCAAGCCTGACCTTGCCTGGGATGGGGTGACCAGTGGCTCAGAAAATGGTCATCCACCCACTTCTCCTCCACCCCATCACCACCAGCCCTGCAGCTGCGGGGGTGTCCAGAGGCAGCATGTGCAGCCCTGGCCCCCTAATCCCCCTTAACACCCTCTGCGCCAGGAGAGCGCCACGCTCCTGGCAACCCTGATCCCTGGCCGCCCCCAGCGCGCCTGCTGAGGCCTGTGTTGTCCAAAGTCGGATTTAGGGAAACCCGAGCTGGGCCTGGGGGCGGATGGCAGGACCTGGCCTCCATCTTCCCACCCCAGCCCCAGCTTCCCATCCTCCCTTCTGAAGTGATCAGTTCCCCAGGGTCACCATTAACCCTTAAGGCACCTTTATGTCAACTACATGGAAGTTCCCCCTTGTCCAGAGAGATACTGCTATATCCACCCCAATGCCTCCTGGCCCAGGTGCTCTTGTGCAGTGAATGACCTGCCCAACTGTATGGAGCAGCCCTACTCCCTAGCCCGGCCTGCCCCAGACATATTCAAAGGTCATGGGAAGTCATGCCACCTAGCTGGGCTCCTGCTGGCCCCATCCCCATCCCATCTGCCTTCACTCCCCACTGTCCCGGGCTGAGCAAGTCTCCTGACATTCTCTTCTGACAATTCATAATCGGGGTCCAGAGAGGGACAGGGACCAACTCAAGGCTACACATCAGTAAAGGGTCCTGGAGGAAGCAGCTGGAGGAGGGAGGACTGGCCAGGACGCCGCAGTAGGGGCAGGGGCAGGAGGGGGCTGGGGAAGAAAGACCAGGGCCTCGGCTTTACCGGGATTTACTGTTCTCAACAGCACTGCGCTAGGGACACCGAAGCGGGGTGCGGGGGTGGGTGCAGGAGGACAGGTTTCAGGGACGCCCCCACCCCCAGTAGTTCTTTGGCCTCCCAGCTCTTGGCAGACTGGAAACCCCCACTGCCCCAGAGAGGTCAGCCACAGGGCTGGGGGAGGGAAGCACAGTCGCTAAGGGAGCATCAGCGGCTACAGACCAGAAGCCCAGATCCAGTTTCCTGGGCACCCCCCAGACACCTTGCACCCAGCTCAGTTCATCTCAGCAGACATCCAGACAGGCAGGGCAGTGCATCCCCAGTGCTCAGGGAACCAAGGACCCCTGAAGATACACAAGGTGCTAGAGTCTGGATTGAAACCCAAGTCTCGGCCGGGTGCGGTGGCTCAAGCCTGTAATCCCAGCACTTTGGGAGGCTGAGGCGGGTGGATCACGAGGTCAGGAGATCGAGACCATCCTGGCTAACACGGTGAAACCCCATCTCTACTAAAAATACAAAAAAAAACTAGCCGGGCACGGTGGCGGGCGCCTGTAGCCCCAGCTACTCGGAGGCTGAGGTGGGAGAATGGCGTGAACCCAGAAGGCAGAGCTTGCAGTGAGCCAAGATCGCGCCACCGCACTCCAGCCTGGGCAACACAGCGAGACTCCGTCTCAAAAAAAGAAAACAAAAAGAAACCCAAGTCTCTCTGACACCAAAGTCCAAGTCTCCCAGGATAGGCAAGCAGGACTGGGGCCCCCTGCCCAGGAGCTGGGTCAAGCTGGGATGCCTGTTCCTGCGGGATTGGACATAACTTTATGTCCCATGCAATCCATGAGTCCTGTCCAAGAGCCCCCACCCCTGGGGTCCTAGGTTTCCCCCAGAGAGGCTACTCTGGACTCTACACCTGACTTCCTCCTCACCTGGAGACCTTGGACAAGTCACTCCCTTTCCCCAAGCCTCCCTGGACTCCCAGTCTCTAAAAGAGATCATTGTGAAGATTCCAGCAGATAACAGATGTGACGGTGCCAGCAACCCACAGAACACCACACCGTCCTTCCAGCAGACACGGGAGCGGGGGTCAAACAAACCTGGAGACGCCCCCTTCATGTGTCAGAGGTTCAGATCCCAGCTTTACAACCAGCTGGGTGACCTTGGGCAAGTCACTTCCCCTCTCTGAGCTGCAGTTTCCTGTCATCTGCACGACAGGGGCAAATTCATCTCTGCTTCACAGGGTGGCTAGGGGCTGGCTCTCATCTGCATGCCCAGCTCTGGGCCCCAGGCACCCGAAGGTTGGAGACGGGCATGTTGGAGAGGAGCCTGCGCTCCCCAAGCCCGCTCAGCTCCCAGCACTCGTGGAGGCGGAGGTGGGAGGGAGCTGGGAGATGGCGCCCCCACCTCGGAGAGCAGCCCGCTAGCTCTGCAGAGCTGGGGGCCCCCAGGTTCTCAGAAAAGCCCCCTTTTCATGGTTTAATTGAATATTTGAATAATCCTTTCATTCCAGCGAGGCATAAAGAATGTTGTCCCAATAGCGGTAACTCAGGCAGGCGCCCCCGCGCACAATGGCCCCTCGAGTGGGGCTGCTATTCAGGCCGCCTTTTGTTGGCGCGGAGCAGTGGGTAAATTGCAAACGCTTAAGGGAATGCTGCTGCCGCCGCCTCAATGGAAGTCAGGAAATCGAATGTTAGGTCAATCCATTAAGCTTCGATTAAGTCCTCGGCAGAACAATGCCAGCCGGGCCCATCTTCATAAATACCGTGATTGCCAGGAGAGAGGCACTAATTTTAATTAAACCTCCTTACCTGCCTCCGCGCCCTCCCGAGACGGCTATTTAGACACCAAATGGCACCCTTATGCAGAGGCAGGCGCGAAGGAGGCGCTGAGTGAGCCGCAGGGCGGTGGGGCGGTGGGGCGGTGGGGCGGTGGGGCGGGTGGAGGGACACCAGCACTCACAGCCAGGCTGTCCGGCCCAGGGCAGAGCCGCCACCGAAGGGGACGCCCTGCGCGCCAGCTGGAGGTCTGCTGGCAAGCGGCGGTCCCTCTCCGGGTCCCAGTTTCCCTGGAGCCCCAGCTCTGGTGGTCTGGGTGGGATCAGGAGAGGAGCCCTCTGCTCCAGACGCTGGAATCTGCTCCAGCCCAGCTCCAGGTCTAGCCTCTGCCAGCGCTCTGGGCTGCCTGCCTGCCATCCTTTTCCCATGCTGCACTTAGAAGGATCTTGATAAAATGCAAATTTCATCATGTTACTGCCTGCTTCAAGTCCTTCCCAAGAGAAAGTTCAAGGTACCAGGCCCTGGCATTCAAGGCTTTGCCCAGCTCAGCTCCTGTCCCCTCGCCAGCCTCCTCCCCACCCCGTCCCCACCCGTACAGCCACACAGAACTTTCAGGATTCCCGGAACTTTGCACAAGCTGTTCCTTGAGTCTGGAAAGCCATTAATGCCGCTTGTTTTTTTTTCACCCAGAATGCTCTTACTCATACTGCTAAGCCCAGCTCAGAGCCCCCACCCCCCAGAAGCCTTCCCTGATAGCCAGGTGGTGCTGGTTTCTCCTCTCTGACCCAACCCTGATCACACTGAACTGATGGGGTTCTTCTTCCAACCTGGAGCTGGCCAGCCAAAGGCCGCTGCGGCCCCCCACACCCCTTTCTCACTGCTTGCCATCAGCTGGGGTCCTGGAATCTCCTCCCCGTTCCTCCTCTGGTACCCCTAACCTCACCAGGTTCCTGGCTTGCTGGGCTCAGGGCTCACCCACCCACATCAGCCAGACTCATGTTCCCGTGCGGAAAGATAAGGCACTGTGCCAGACACACAGCCGGTGATAACGATAGAGACTGTGAGCATTCATTCACTTCATTCATTCACTTATGCATATGCACACTAACTTAATAATGGTGATTATGATTAAAACAATTCTGGCACATACTTCCCAGGGCTCAGCCAAGCGCTGGGCACTTTGGGGAATTCTCTTACTCAATCCTTGTAACAAGTTAGGGATTAGTAGGAGGGTCACTCTACAGATGGGGAAATAGAGGCTCAGAGAGGGAAGTGACTTGCCCAAGGGCACACAGCCAGAAAGAGACCAGAGGCCAGATTTAGAATCCACTCCTCATCCCTACCTAGTTCCCTTTCCTAAGCACTGCGCCACCTTGATTCTCACACACACAGCACGCATGCGCACACACACACCCTTCTCCCCGCAACTCAGCCTGTCCCAGCCCAGCACTGGAGCCTCTCCCACCTCTCAGGCCTCAGCTGCTGCATCTGGAAAAAAAAAAAAGCTGATGACCAGCACGACATTAGGGCGGGGCACTTCCAGTTTTGAGCACGCCCACACTTGGACCCAAGAGAAGAGGGATCAGCTCTGCCATCTTCCTTAAGCCCCAGAGAAGGAGGAGTCCTGGATTCACCCCCAGCGGCGGCCAGAGCTATGCCCAGGGCTTTGGTGGGAAGAGGGGCTGGGGGCCAAGACACTGTCCCTGCTTTTCAGGGGACACCCAAGGACAGACAGAGCCCACCCTCCACCCACCCCTCCTTAGGGCCCTCCCAGTGGCCTTGTGATGGCAGCCAGGTCAAGAACTCTCACCTTACAAACCACCCAGACTCCTGCTGACACACACTCCAATTCTAGGTGCCTCCAAGCACCACTCTCCGCCACAAATCCCTCATGTTCCCAGATCTCCTGGTCCCTCCCCAATCACACACAAACTCTTCACACAGCCTAACACTTAAGAAACCACAAGCGTGTGAAAGTTCGTCGTTTGCACATGCCAGCACACACACATGCACGGAAACAGAGACAGACGTTCGCGTAATTCCTGCAGGTTCCATGCCCCAACCACACAGACCCCCACCACGCATGTCTGTGACTCTATCCTGTGCCAGCCTGCTGAGTCTGGCAGGCTGCGGGTAAGGTGCTGCTGCCGGCAGAGGTAGAAGGGAGCTTCCCCAGCTGCAGCCAACCGGGTCTGGGCCCCTGAGGCTCCTGCAAGGATTTCAGGCCATAGCTCCTGCAGAGCCCTGGCTGGTGTCCTGAGAGGTGGCTTAAGGTGGCCTTGCAGATAAGCCCTCCAGTTAGCAGCCTGTTCTGCCAGAGTCGGGAGACCTAGCCCACTGCACCCAGCAGCATGGCATAGAGGATGTCACCAATCCCACCCGAGCACTGGGCTTCCCACTTTTCATTAATCCCCTCTGCCTCTGCAACACTCCCCACTCCTCCCTCTCTCTGGCAGGCACGCCCTTCCCAGACTGTGACTATAATGCCAGCCACCAAGACAATATCTTAATCCTGTCCCCTCTCCAGGTGATGAAGCACTCACTCATCTCTATTCCATCCCATCTGCATCACTGCAAAATCATTCATCCCCCAGAAAACTCCTATTCATCCTCCAAAACCCTGCTCAGATGTCCGTCCTCCAGGAAGCTTTCCAGAAAGAGCTCTTGCTCCCCACCCAGGGTTCCCTAAGCCACACCCATCTCTCTGTCTCAGCCCTAACCACCCAGGCTGCAGGTCTCTTCCCGATTGGCAAGGGACAACTATGTCCTCAGCATCGCCGGGTATGGGGAGGGCATTGGTGACGGCTTGCCAGGGAGTGAGGGTGCAGACTGGAGTGCCCAGGCAGGGTTGGGGTCAGGAGGGCAAAGGGAGGGAGACCCCCCCCAGGTGCTTGGGGAGTGGGGTGGGTGGCCGGGCTGCACTGGGCCAGGACTGCTCTCTGCCTCTCCTCCACTTTCTTTTCCTCCTTAGCACTGGTCACAACTGTCCCCCTATGCCTGCCTAATCGTGTTAGGAACCTACGTCTTCCTAATCGTATTATGCTCATGATCCCCCCTAGAGAAGGTCAGCACCACGACGGCTGGGCTTTGGGGGTTTTGCTCACAGCGGTATTCCCAGTGCCTTCGGTGCAATTGCTCGGTGCCTGTTTGTAGAGTGAATGAATGGATGCATGCGTGCATGGGCAAAGGGGTCCGGGCCCCCAGGAGCTACAGTCAGAACTGGGGCCCCCTAGATCCAGGAATTAGAGAAAACAGGGACCCCAGGAGCCTGGAATACCAATCCCAAAGTCACATGGGCCACCAGATGGGGAGCCGTCCCCATTTAAGAGCCAGGCCCTGGCCGGTGGCCCTCAGACCTTTGTTCACTGAATGAGTAAGGGAGGGGCCTTTCTCCCCTGAGGCTCCTTTGTGGCCACTCTGGCCGTAGCAGGGCTACCTTTCCAGCCTCACCCACCCTCCCACCCGCCCGCCCCTGGCTGTCTCCGCCTCTCTGTCACTGGAGCCGCACTCACCCAGGCTGAAGAGGATGATGAACTTGAGGCAGACAAACTCCTGCCGGTCCAGCTGCAGCGCGAGCAGCTGCAGCACCAGTTCCTGTGCCCGCAACACCAGGCTGTGCAGCAGCGAGCCCGCCTGGGCGGCCACCGTGGTCAGCTCCACCTGGGGACAGAGGGCACGGGGTGGGGGACAGTCAGAGGACGTGGGTCCAGGCAGGGGGCTCTCTGATGGTGGATAGAAGGCTGAGGGCATGGATTGGAGGTGCAGGTCAGATGGGCTGGGGTCAGGAGGGCCCAGCCTTGGCACTGAGCCAGGCACAGGTGACACCTGTGCAGCCCCGGGGACCCTGCCGGGCCCACCCTTCCGAGCTCTCCTCAACCCGCCAGGCCCGGAACTGAGGGTACCCACGTCCTGCCCGCGTCCACCCCTCCTTCACACACAAACCCCAGCACCAGGCCCAGTAGCACCAGCAGTTCAGAGGGGCCCTCTACACGCTGGGAGGGGAGGGGTCAGGGGAAGGCAGGGCTGTGCAGGGACACACAGACGCATCCACGTGGCTGCCCAGAACCCCTACATTCACACCTAGATGCTGGGTCACAGTGCAGCCCAGAGTCTCACGCGCGCGCACACACACACACACACACACACACACGAGCGCAGTCATGGGGTCGCCCACTCCATGAAGTGAAGGCACACACATGTGCACACGGCCACACCCGCCCTTGTATGCTCACACTTACAGCAACACACACGCCCATGTATGTGTTCACAATTACGGGTTGATGGGAAGACAGTGACACCCACACACTGATGTGTGTGGAGATTTTGCACAATAAAACACAGGCAGGCACACACACAGGCCATTCCCATGGCCACAGAGACTTAGCCGGCCTGCCGACACTCACACCGCATGCAGACTGCAGGCACCTGCGCCCACAGGAAGCCCCAGAGACACCCTCTTGGAACCAGTGCTGCCCGTCCTGTCCTCCTGCCCCTGATGGCCTGTGACACCAAGGCGAGAGCTGGAGATGAGGAGCAGGGGCCTGGGGGCGCTGGAGCAGTGAGCAGAGTCTGTCTCCCCCACCCCACAGCACCCACCGACCCCACGGTCCCTCCTGTGTCCCCACCTGGGAGTGACGCTCCTGCCAGCAGGCTGGACCCTTGCCATCAACCCCCTTCTCTGCCTCTCTCCCTCCCTCTCTTTCCCTACAGCCTGTCTCCCCAGGTGAGTCCTCCTCCCTGGCTGTGTCCCTGTGTCCCCGCCCTGGCCCCCACCTCCCATCGGGCCCCCACCTCCCATCTGACCCCTCCGCCTGCCTCCTCAGATGCTACCTGGCCATGTCCCTCCTCCTCCTAAAGCTCTCCCTGGACCCCTGCTGCATCTGGACTTTCTACTTCCCAGATCCTCATTTCCTGCTCTAAGGGGCCCAAATTCTCTGAGCTCTCAGGAGCCCTTTGCCTATTCATTCATTCATTCATTCATTCATTCATTCAAGATTTAGGGCCTGCAAGGTTTTGTCCGCTAACCCAGCCCTAGCAACCCTCCAGCCTCCCTGGTCTGTCACCTCATGCCACCCCATACCAGCACCAGCAGGGCCTGGGGGCTCCATGCTTCCACCCTCTCTGAGCCTGTGGTGGAGGTGAGGACTGCCCCCCTCACCCCAGCCAACTCCAGTGGATTATTTCCAGACCCAGGGCCACCATCACATCCTCCTCCATGAACCTCTTCTGACCATGCCCACACCCCCTGAGCTGCTCCCCAAGAGCAGGGCTCCCAGCAGCCGGCGCCTCTCAAGCCTGGACCAGGGCTGCTCGCAGAGGGGTCAGACCAGTGGGTGCCCCATGAATGTGGGGAAAGGGCTGATAATCAGGGTGCCCAGAGCGAGCCCCGAGAGGCCTGGGTCCTCCTCTCCGAGGCCCTGAATCCTGGAAGTGCACAGCGGGGCCGGGGCGGGGCCCAGGGGCGGGGCGGGGCCCAGGGGCTGGTCACCTCCTGCCCGGTGACCAGCACGATGCTGCCCTCCTTGCCGTGCTGGACCTGGCGGTAGATGTGGTCGAACACCAGCAGCTCGCTCCAGCAGTTCTGCAGCAGTGTCATCTGGTCGGCAACCTGGAAGGAAGAGGCACGCGGGGGGCCGGGCTCCAGCCAGGGTCCAGGTCCAGCCACCTTCCTCTAACCCCTTCTCCTCCCACTGAGACCCAACTGGGCGTGCGGCCCGGGCGAGTTAACCTCTCTGTGCCCATCCACCCGAATGTCTGTGCTATCAAAGTGCAACAGGGGTCTGGCCAGTTAACAAAGGGGTGTTTGGGGCTTGAATGGGCCAGGCTTCAGGCCCCAGCTCTGTCTTCGGTATGACTTTACATAAGTCCTGGTAACCTTCTGTGCCTCAGTTTTCTCATCTGTACAGTGGGCAAAGTACTGAGCGGACAGTCCGGTACATGTTAGGTACACCATACATGTGACTAATGTCCATGGAGGTACTCTGCAAAGGACTCCTACAAATGCATGGCAAGATTATTATTAATTTTAACATTGTCCGCATTTAAAAACCTGTGGTCAGTTACACCTCTGGCAGCACCAACTGCTCAGACAGAAGCCATGAGGAAGAAACCAAGCGCTTCCCCCCAGGCTTACGCAGAGCTCTCAGGCTCAGGAGAAGGAGGGAGGTCCCACCTGGCCTGCGGTCAGGCCCAGGGCATGAGCAGGGGGGCGGCAATGGCCTGGCACCTGAAGCAGAAACGAACAGTGACAAGGGGCCAATTCCAAATGCCCAGGCTGCGGCCAGAGGCACTCGGTGCAGGGGCAGGGCCAGCCCCTGTTTGGAGTGTCCTTTGACTCTGCAGGACTCAGAAGCAGAGCCAGGGATCCCCTGGCCCCAATCCCTATTTTTCAACTGAAGAATCTGCCACCCGAAGAGGACAAGAGACTCTCCCAGGATCACACAGAGGCAGGACCAGGCCAGGGCCACGGCTGGCATTCCTGGTCCACAATCTCCACTGTGACAAAACGAGCCCTTCTGGGTATTCGGAAGCACACTGGGCACAGCACATGGGCCTGGGCAGACATAGCCCCATCCCTCTCAGCCTGTGCCACTCCTCAGCTGGCCACCAGCGACCCAACAGACACTTCCGGCGCACCTTCCCGGGCCGTGCCCTCTGGCGAATGCAAACCATGACAGCTAACAGTCATTCCACCGCAGCCCTACAGCCCTGCGAGGTTTGTCCAGTCACCACCCGCATGACAGAGAGAAGAAACTGAACAGAGAGGCCACACAGCTCTGTCTGGTTCCAGATCTGCGCTCTTAACCACTAGCTGTGGAAGAGGACCTGTCACTCGCCCGCCTTGCCATCCAGGAGTTCCTGGTCTCTCGCAGGCTCTTTGCCTCCTCTACAAATCCCTACCTCATCCCTCTCCTTCCTCGAGGCCCACCCCACTCTCTGGATGCAGAATCTGCAACATCTCATGGCATCAGTTAAATGCCTCTGTCTTCGCCAACACCTGTGAGATCTGGGGAGGCAGAACTGGTGTCCAGCTCTTCTCTGGGCCCCAGAGCAGGGGTTAGAGTGGCTGATGAATGGCAAAGTTCTCCCCAAGACAAGCACAGAGTGCAGAGGGATCACTCCCCACCTGGGGCCAGGGGCTCAGAGGGGCCACTCCCCACCTAGGGGTGGCTCCCAGTCAGAGGGGAGCTGGCCCAAGCCTAATGAACAGGAGATAGAAGCCTCCCCCCTCCTCTCTGTTCCCCTTCTCTCCTGGGGCCTCCCTGGGGCCTGTGTCCTCAGGCAGACAGAGGGGGAGAAAAGGAGAGGGAAAAGTCAGGAATTGGCACACAGACCGGCCTGCGGGCCCACGTGGTGGAGAAGAGGGAGGTCTATGTCCGTTCCCTCCATCCCCACCTCACCTCTGGGTCCAGAGCTCCCTCCGGCTCCCAGCAAAAGTTTCTTCCCAGAGCCCCTACCATGGGCCCCCAGGCTCAGTCCTGGCTGGGTCCAGGAGAGACTGAGGCCTGGGCAGGGGCTGACTCAGCCATCTCTCTGTATCTCTCCACGGAAGTGCCGGCCCCCATGGAGCTGCGGTTTCCAGGAGGGAGCCAAGGCTCAGAGAGCACCTATTACCAGACACGGTGCCCAGTGCGGTACAGGACACCTCACCCCTGCCCTGCCGACATTCTGCCCACATTACAGATAAGGAAACACAGCCTTGCCGGAGGTGACACTCAGGCTTCAGGCAGCTGGGCTCTGCCCAGAGGTTCCTACCGGCCAGGACTTCTGGGGACCCTGGGAACCTCCTGAGACCCGGGTAGGAGGGGCCTGCCCAGGGGTCACACTGGCAGCAGGAAAAACTCAGGCCCACCTTGGGCACCCAGGTGGTCGCACAGGGCCAGGCTTGGCACCCCACCCCTCGCAGGCCCACAGGAGCAGACACCCTTGCGCCCAGAATGAAGGCACAAGGGGGTGGGGAGGTGGCGGAGGAGCGATAAGGGGTAGAATGAGGAGATAAGCCACGCTTCAGGCCAAAAGCAGATGGGTCACGGTGACCCGGCTGGCCCAGCCCTGGGAGCAGACTCTGTACCCAGACCTTAGACCCTGGATGGGGCAGGCCTGCCCGGTGGGGCTGATAGGGGTGCCAGGGGCAGAGAGCCGCAATATGGTCCCTGAGGCTTTGGTGCCCCATGCCCTGTGTTCGAGTCCCCATCCGGCCATGCATCGTCCACCATGCATCCTCCACCCTAATTTCCTGTTCTGGGAAGAAGGAAATATAATTTCTCTTTTTTTTTTGGTTAAAACATAAGAACACACGTTGGGCTGTGTGGGAACTGGTGGACCTGCTGTTGGTTCTTCCGTGGATGCTCCCTGGCTGGGATCCCACCTGCCCCTTGGCCAAGCAGGTCTTGACTCACTGCTTTCCTTGGGTGGACAGATGGATGCACAAAGACACCAAACTCCAAAACACTCCCCACACAGATGAGAACGCGCACGCACGCATGCACACACATACACACACACCTCTTTTTATTTAAAAGAAAACCACAGGGCCATAGTTGCCAGCCCCTCTGCAAGAGAAAGCAGGTGGCTAAGAGGTTCCTTTAACCAGAGAGGGTTGGTTTTCACTTTCCGAAGGTCCCTCCCTATGCTAAAGGCTCCTCTACCCTCAGGCCTCCTTGCCACCCTGGGAACAAGGACATTTGCAGCCCCAGCCCTGGGGTCTCCACCAGCCTGGCCTGTCTGCTGGGCCCATCAGCCATCCATCCCTCCTGCCAGACTGCCACAAATCTTCCTGGAGCCTTGGCGCTCTGCAGGCTGCCTCGAAGACCACGTATTTATGGGTGCCGAGCTGACCTCCCCCCCAGCAGGGCCCCTCTGGAGCCCCGTGGGGTCCGATCGGTCTGGCTGTGAAGGCCGGCAGGCTGTGTAATTCTCTGGTGGCTGACACACCGCGGGCTGGCCGCCGTGCTCTGCCGGCCGAGTGGTCAGTGAGGTGTCATTTGTCAGCCCAAGACTGACAGTTACTGCCGCTTAAATGAAACCGTCTATCTGGGCAGTTAAATCTGCTGTCAGTGGGGGCCTCGGAGCTGGATGTTGAGGGTGAACGGATGTCAAGATGGGTCACTGGGCACTCCTGGCCCCCACCGCCCCCCTGGGTCCTGCCTTGCATCCTCCCAGCCTGTCCTTCGCGGTAAGTGATCAGACAGGCTGACTGCCTGGGCCCTGGACACTGCTGCCCACCAAGCAGCAGGTACAGGTGAGTTTCTGCCACCTTGCAGGGAAAAAGTTGCTTTATAAGCGCAGGACAAAGTGGCCCCAAGACGGTCCCGGAACAATCGTGCGCTCAGAGGAGCTTGGGTCCAATGTGTCTCTCCCTGCTGCCTCCCCGCCCAGGCCTGCATTAAACAGTGTGGCTAAGGGGAAGAGAGGAAGGACACTGCGACCCCACTTCGTAAACTGCCCGCGCTCAGTGCTTCCCCTGTCCTGGCTCACTAACCCCTTACAACAGCCCAATGGGGTGGACATTATTTCAACTCCTCCCATTTTCAAGATGAGGAAACTGAGGCCCGGAGGAGTGAAGTCACTTGCCCAAAATCATACAGCATGTAAGCGACAGAGCTGGAAGTTGACAACAGGCCTCTCTGATTCTAGTCTTTGATAGTCACTTCTGTGCCACTCTCGGATCTAACATGCTGGGATTGTGTGCGACGGAAAAATGGAGACAGAGGGACCCCCATCCCAGTTGGGAAAGAAGATTTGGGAGGAAGATCCCAAGAGGGCATTTAGAGCCCAGCATCAGACACAACTGGGCCCCTGGCACCCCTGAGAGCTCAGCTGAGACTCCAGGACTCCTCCCGAGCAGCAAGATGTCATCAGCATCAGAGGGCTGAGTGGGCCTCTGCTCAGAGTCCAGGCTCTGTCAGGGGAGCCCCTCCCCGACCCAGAACCTGGAGCCCCAGCCAGCCCCGACAGGCCATCCATCACCCACTGCCCAAGGACCCACTCCTGGTCCAAGCTCTGCTCTGGCCCTGCCAACATCTCCAGCCCTGCTTCACAGGCCCATTGGAACTCCCAGAACACGATGCCTCTTCACATTTTGGGGCCTTCGCCTCTGCTGTGCCCACTGCCTGGAATCCCCTGAACCTTCTCTACTTTCTAGAAAGGCACAGAACTGTTCTTTGACTTCCTTAGAGCTGTTTGCTCTGCCCCCGGGGTTCTCTCTGCCTCTTCTGTGGCTCTCAGAGCCCTGGGCACCTCACACTGGCATTATCTCGGTACATGTCTGACTTCTCCTCCAGGCTGGCAGCTTCCTGGGTCCAGATGATTTTAATGTCCCCAGTGTCCAGCCCAAGGGTTGCTCCACTCTCAGAGCCAGAGAGCCCCCTCTTCTGTCTGCTAAGATGTGCCCTGTCTGGAGGTGGGGAAATGAATGATCAGCCAGAAGGGACACCAGAGTCACACACACCCCTCCCACTTTTCTGCCTCCTCACCTCTGGGCTTTGCAAAGAGACACCAGCCCAGGGCCCACTGGACCAGTGGAAAAGAACTTCCACGTGGTTGACGAGAGGCGCTCTAAGGGCTGGGCTGGTACTTATCTGCAAGGCCCCTTTACAGAAGCTGGTGACCACTGTTCATAATCCCGGGCTCAATTCAAAGACTTTGGGAAGGGGAAGCAGGAAGGTTTGGACCACGGAGAAGCCAGAAGCAGGAAAAAACACTCAGCAAAGCTGGGACAAAAGCCCTTCCCATCCTGCGTGAAAATCCCCGGGAGACTAGGAAGGCGGCCAGAGGAAGTGCCCTGCCCCTCAATCCAGGGTTCTGGAAGGCCGGGAATGCCCTGCTCCTCCTCCTCCCCTCTGCACAGGGGGTGCATGGGAAGTCTGGAGGGAAGCTAGCAACCAACCTAAGGGGCTTGGGGTCCTCATCCCCACCAGGACCTCCAACCATGAGCAGAAGGCAGGTGGGAGTGTTCAAGACCCTGCCTTTTGCCTCATCCATTAGGTTGGACCAGAGAGGAGGCAGTGGTGAGAAGGGGCTGGGATGAGAAACCCTCCCCATGACAGACACATGGTACATCCCCAGGCCTCAGCCATGACAGGCCCTCCACAGTGGAAACAGTAGCCACCACCATCAATCCTCAACTCCCAGATGGCCCAGGCCTCAGTCCCGTGATGCCTCTAGGGCTCGGAGCACCCACCCCCGACCTACCAGCCAGGGCAGGCAGTGCCCCCAGCCCATCCGGCCTCATGCCCCTGGAGGAAGCCCAGGCCCAAGTGGCGTCAGCACTGACAATGCTGCTCAAGGCTGCAGTGGCCCCAGCAGGGGGGGCAATGGGCTCTGCTGTTTACACCCAGCCCCAGAACAGCCAGGGGGGCAGCCTGGGTAAACCAAACACCGATAGCCCTGGGTGAAAGAGTGCCTGAATCCAGGCCAGGAAGGGGCAGGCCTTGGCCAGCTGGAGGGGCCCCTGGGGAGGTCTCAGAGAGCCAGGGCACTGGAGGGGCAGTTCTGGGGCCTCAGGCTCTTCAAGCCACTAGGTGGGAAGACTGGGAAGTTCTTTCCTATGTCTGGCCTCAGTTTCTCCTGCTGCTTTCCTGATTACTGTAGCTTCGGGTACCTCAACCCGGGGGAAAGAAGGCCATGCCATAGAGGAAGGCTGCCTTGCCAGGGAAGATCAGTGGCAGACCCTGGAATCCCTCACCCACCTACCCACCTAGCTCCCTGAACACACACATACGCGCGCACACACACACACACACACACACACACACACACACACACGACCATCCAGCAAACACAAGATTTGCAAAGGCAGGAGGATCTTTCACCTCAGCTGTGAAGCAGAAGGGCCCACAAATGTCCCAAACGCTAAAACACTAAGAGCCCCCATCTGTGTGTGACGTTGGAGGCTGGCAAGGATTGGCAGCCTCCCTGAATGGGAGGACAGGATGGGCCAGATCCCCTTCCCAACACTGGGCTGAAGGCTGGGGAGACAAGACAGTCTCCCAAGGACTCAGCTAGTCCTTTGAGGGAGCCCAGCGTCTCAGAGAACGAGGAAAATGCGTACCTAGAGAGCCCCAGAACAGGGAGCCCCAGAGAATGAAGGAGCTGCAGAGACACCAAGAAGCCGAGAGACAACCCGCCAGGGAGAGAGACAGTAGGAAGAGACACAGGCAGAGATCAAAGCAGCAGCAGCTGTGAGAGGCTCAAGGAGGAGAGAAGGACAGGGAGGGAGCGGGGACCCAGGAGGCTGTGATGGAGTGGAAATGCTCCTTAATGTCCCCAGGGTGGCCTCCGGGTCCCCAGCTACTGCCTGAAGCCAGTGGGCAGGATGGCCCTATCCGAAGGACAGCTGGGCTAAGGCTTGGGCAGCCGGGAGGACCATGATGCAGGGCCAGCCAGGCGGGAGGAGAGACTCACCTCCAGCTCCTTGAAGACCATGCACCTGCGTGCCCAGTCCACGATGGAGATGAAGGTCTGGTCGGCCATTCTGCACAGGAGGCCAAAGGCCGCCGGCTGGTCGGGGCGGCTTTTGGTGGGCTCCTGCAGGCAGCCCAAGATGCGGGCCCGCACCTGGTCCTCATCTGGCTCCAGCTGCAGCAGCTGCAGGATAAGCTCAGGCACATTGGGCCCTCCAGAGAAGGGCTCTGGATAGCCGTATGGCAGCCCAGGCTGTGGGGGGCTGGCGTAAGGCTCTGGGTACTCAGACTTGATGGCACGGCCAGGAAAGGCAGGGTAGAGGTAGCCAGCCAGTGGCCCATGGGCACCGGGCACAGCCATGGGCAGTGCTGGGGCCCCAAAGTCGCCCAGCGGCCCAGTAGGTGGACCGGCGGCCAGGCCCTTGGGCTCAGGCGCATGCAGGCTGGGAGGCAGCACATAGTCCGGTGCAGGAGGGGGTGGTGGGGGCACCCCCATCGGGGGCCCTGTTTCCAGCTTGAAGCCATTGGCCCGAATCTGTGCCTTCTTCTGCTGTTTCAGGGCCCGGTCCCGCTTGTACATCGGCCCAAACTTGTTCCGGCCACCCCTCATACGGTCAGCGCGCACGGCTGTGGGCAGGGGCAGAGGGTCAGGTTCACCCTCTCCAAGCCACCTCCCATGCTGTCCCACCACAGATTCTTTCCGAACAAATCTGACCGCTCTCTCCCCTGCTCAACATCCTTTCATAGCTTCCACTGACCACAAGGGAACTCAGTCTCCTTTGCCTGGCATTCAAGGCCCTGATCAGCTTTTCAGGCGATCCGTGCTAAGACCCCTCTCCTTCCACTCCACCTAACTCACCTCCACTCCTCTGTTTGACACATCTCCTTCCTCCTCCACCCTGCTTTCATTTTCTTTCTGACTCAAAAAACATTTTTTTCTCCTGAGCTTGCTGAACACCCAGCCTCAATGTCACTGCTTCCAGGAAGCACTCCTGGATTCACCCAGACGGACTCTACTGTCCTTGCCCCAGGTGCCCTGTCCTTGCCCACTCTTATCATGCTGAGTGGATCATGCCATGTGCTCCTGCGGGCTCAGTTCTGGGCTCAGGTGCCTAGCGCAAGGCCTGGCAGGGAGATGGTGACCGGAAGGGGACCCTGGTCAGCTTTGTTCACCACTGACCCCAGGGTCCAGCTGTTTGTTGACTGACTGCCTGACTGCTGAGCTCCAGCTGCAAAATGACTCAAGTGTCCTTCACTGGTTGTGAATGTGAAGCCGAGTTTAGAGCTGGCCAAGGCTCTGTGCTGGGGGAGGGGACCTCTCTTGCCAACTAGAAGCTCCTCCACCTGGCCAGGAATGTGTCATCAGCCAGAACCAACAGGTGCATCTCTGCGGCTGGAGTGTGCCCCCAGCGCCTGCTCAGACAGAGCCCCACCCTGGGCTCTGGGTGAAGGGAAAGAGCAGGAGAGAGGGGGTGGTGCTCAGCAGGGATGATGGCTGGGGGGCCACCTGGCCAATCTTCCTTCCCCCTGGGGTGAGCAGCGCTGTGCCGCTCCCAGGCTGCATGGGAGTTTCTGCTGCCCACAGCAGCCAGATCTCTGGCCCCTCGGGACCTGGCGCTAGGGGCATGGGCTCTGGGGACAGGATAGGATGTCCCCCTCCCATCCAGGGGTCCTTCCTCCAGGTGGCAGGGCCTGTGGTCTGCCACTCTCAGAGCCACCTGGGGCTTTCTACACTGTTCCAAAACCTTAATCAACCACTGCCTGTTCAGCACACAGTCCAATGGCCAGCCACCTCCAGAAGCTCAAATCTTTCCTGCCGAAATTTCTCTCCTCCTCTCTGGACTGAGAGCTGGGGTTGAGGGTAGGGAGGCAAAGAGGGGCCTGCGTTCCTTAGGGGCAATTCAAGTGTCCCCCACTGCCCAGCCCCCTCAAGGCCTGGCTAAGAACATGACGGGAAGGAATCTCACTGGCTGAGTGAATAAACCAGAGAGCCCTTCGGATGGACAGACAGACAAACAGATGGGCAGCTGAATGTGTGGGGGCTGGGCAGCGGTGGTGGGCAGATCCTAATGGAAAGCGTCATGGGCCTGACAGCTAGCCTGTGGATGAACGCCCAGACACCTTCAGCTTTCCTACACCAATCCCCACACTCGCTAGCTGGAGGAAGGCAGTGCCGTTAAGCCCATTTTTCTTTTCTTTCTTTCTCTTTCTGCCTTTTCTTTTCTTTCTTTTTTATTTTGATGTCTTTATTTTTTGAGACAGGGTTTTCCCTCTTGCCCAGGCTGGAGTGCAGTGGTGTGATCATAGCTCACTGCAGCCTGGACTTTCCAGGCTCAAGTGATCCTCCCGCCTCAGCCTCCTGAGAGCTAGGACTACAGGCACATGCCACCATGCCCAGTTACTTTTTTGTATTTTATAGAGACAAGGTTTCTCCATGTTGCCCAGGCTGGTCTTAAAACTCCTGGGCTCAAGTGATCCTCTTGCCTCAGCCTCCCAAATGCTGGAATTACAGGCATGAGCCACTGCATCCCGCCAAGCCCATGTTTCAGATGGGGAATCTGCAGTTTAGAGAGGTTAAGGATTTTGCCCAATGTCACCCAGCCTGACTGACAGTGCTGTGCTGGCACTGGGACTTGGCCTCTGCTGGCTAGGGTTTGGTATTGTTGGGAGGATGGGGACCTTCTCACAGAGGGAGGAGCTCTGCAGATCCTGTGCTGGGGCCCTGGCAGGGGCTGGGGAAAGGGTTATCTCCATAGGGTTCACTTTTGGATACTTCTCAGCCCAACCCAGGTTGGCCTTGCCAGAGTCCCTTCCCGGCCGGAGGTCCACCCAGCGCCAGCGCCAGCGCCAGCGCCCGGTTCCCTTGCAGCGACTGGGCCCTGATGTTGCACGAGGGGCCTTCGCGAAGGCCAATGGTGCTATCCCCTCAGCCCCTCTCCCACCCCCACCCCCTACCCGCTCAGGCTGTCAGGGGTCAGGGATCCAGGCCCGCGCGGCGCGCACCTTCCAGGCGCATCCCCACCGTCAGGCACTTCTGGAAGCGGCAGAAGGGACAGCGCTTGCGCTGCGTCTTGTCGATCTTGCAGCTCTGGCTCTCGGTGCACGTGTAGTGCTTGTTGTTCTGCACCGTGCGCTTGAAGAAGCCCTGCGGGAGCTGAGAGTCAGCGGGGCCCCGCCGCGCCCGTCCGCCGCAACCCTGCCTCGAGCCCGCGGCTCACCTTGCAGCTCTCACACGTGAGCAATCCGTAGTGGTAGCCGGACACCTTGTCCCCGCACACGGGACACAGCTCGTCCAGGTCCTCGTCGTAGGAATAGTCCATGCCCGCGGCGTCCGCCTGCGGAGGGACAGCGGTCAGGGCGGGCCGGCGGAGACCGGCAGCTTGGGGTCCCCGCGGCCACCGCCCCAGCGGCTGTCACTGGTCCGTCGCATAATCCCCTCGCCGCGCCCAGGCGCTGCCGCCGGCACCCACCGAGCGCCCCGCGCAGCGTCCCGGGGTGGGCCCGGTGCAGTCCCCGCGCCCGGCCTTCCCCGCCCAGGCCCCGCGCTCCCGCCCCGCCTGGGGGCTCCTCCCGCGCGGACCCCGTCGCGCCGGATCTGGGGCCCTCGGATTCGATGCGCTTCGATTCGGATTCGTTTGTCTGAGAACAAAACCCCGATTCTGAGAAAAGGAGATGGGCTCAGCCGCGGGGAAGACGCCAGGGGACCAGGGAGCGGTAGGGCGCCCGGCCCGGGTGTTCTGGGAACCCGACAGAGACGAAGGAGGCAGAGACAGAGTCCGGGCGAGACAGAGATGGGCGGAAACCCTGACAAGAGACAACGACCGACTCCGCGGGGCGCAGACAGGAGGCCAGTCCGAGAGTACCAGAGACACAGACACAGAGACGCCGAGCTGGAGAGAACCCGGCGGGGACGAGACACTGGGAGGGATGCGGGGGGGTGGGGGAGAGAGGGAGAGAGAGAGAGAAACGAGGGGTGGGGGATCGGATCAGATATTCGGAGAGACAGCGGAGGCCCAAGGAGAAAACTCAAGAGAGACCCACGCAGAGCCAGAGACACAACGATAGACGAGAGACAGAGACGCCCAGACGAGAGGAGCCCGGGAGAGACGAGGCCGGAGAGCGATAGAAACACGGAGAGAAAACCTGGAGGCGGAGGTGCCCAGCCCGAGGGTCGGGGACAGGGGACGCGCGGGAGCCCAAGCGCCGAGGCGAGGCCCCGCGGGGTCGGACCCGGACGGGGGCCCGGGCCGCAGGAGGCGGAAAACGACAGCGCCGGGACCAAGAGCCCGAAAACGCGGAGCCGCCGGGGGCCCCCGCGCCGGGAGAGACAAAGCCGCGGCAGCGACGGCAACAGGAGGCACAGCCCGAGCCGCCGCTGCCACCGGGACGTCGGGCGGGGAGACCTCGGGCGGGGGTCGGCGGGCTCCGGGAAGCCGAGCCCGAGGCGGGGGAGCGACCTCGGGCGGAGAGGCGAAGTCCTGAGGAGGGAAGCGACCGGAGCCAGGGCCCGGGACGCGAGAGGGGGAGCGACGGCGGCCGCGGCCGGCCCGACGCCCACCTGGTCGCTCCCGCCAGCAGCGCCCCGCGTCCCGCCCGCGCGGAGCCCGCACCTCCCGGCCGCGCCGCCGCCGCCGGCGAGGAGCCGCACCCGGGCGCAGCGCCGCCCGCCCGCGATGACGGCCGCTCGGGCCGGGGGCGGGGAGGCGGGGGCGCTGGGCTGGCGGCGCGGGGGCCTCAGCTCCCCCCCCCCCCCCCCCCCCCCCCCCCCCCCCCCCCCCCCCCCCCCCCGCCCCCCCCCCCCACAGCTGCCGGGACCGCTCCGAGGCGCACCTGGGACCCGTGCCCCTACGCCGCCACCGCGCCCCAAGCCAACCCGCCGCGCCGGGGCCGGGGGCCGGCCCCTCTATATCGGCGCTTGCGGTATCCGGGGGCGGAGGCCCGGCCGCGTCCTCCCCCCAAGCCCGGCCCGCGCGGGGCACCCTCTCCGCAGCCCGGCTCCAGTCTTCGCTCTCATCCTCCCCGCCCCCCAGCCCCTGTCCTGTTCCCCGGACCCCAAGCGCGGCCAGAGAGCTGCGGAGCCCGAGTGCCCCGCGATCTGGGCAGGTGTTCGGCTCTGGGGGCCTTGGGTCACCCGCCTGCAGTGGGAAGAGGCAGCTGCTGTCTGCGAACCCAACTGGGTCGTGGCGAATGCCACGCGGGTTGCTGGTCGCACTGCAGCGTGGAAGCGGGTAAGGGCGAGTGGCTACAGTGGCCGAGGCTCAGGTTCACGGGTGGAAGCCAGATTCTCCCATGGGCCCCGCCAAGTCTGCTCACTCGAGCCTGCGGCAGCTCTCTGCCCGTTGCGTCTTCAGTTGCCGCATCTGTGAAGTGGGTAGATGACCGCTCTTCCTCGCTAAGGGTGGGTCGTGAGGATGAACCCAAGCAGTAGGGGCAAAGCACGCGCGTGGCCTGGTGGAAGCGCTCAGTGGCGCCCCGCTGGGGAGATCTGAGGCGAAACCCTTCTGCTCACCAGCCTCAGTTCGCTGGGCTGGAAATGGGAATCGTGGAAATCCCATTTTACGAATGCCTGAGGCCTAGGGAGGACCCAAAGCCTTTACGGGGGCAGGAGCTGGGAGAGGAGGCCGGAGGCAGGGCCCCGCTGCTCCCTTCGGAGCTCTCACGAGGGGTGGGGCAAGGAAGAAAGCGCTGGGCGGCCTTGGGGACAAAGGGGTTCCCGGCCGACGGGCCGAGCAGTTGCTCTGGGCTAGGAACTATCCGTGGGGCCACTGTTTTTCAGTTGGAGAAACTGACCCGAGAGGAAGGGGCCTGCCCGCATCCTGCCTCCCCCCACCCCTGGCACCTGGGGTCGGAGAGAGTTTCAGGACCATGAGGCCAAAAAGCCGCGATCTTCAAGCAGGAAAATACCGCAATTTTGCATTGACAGCGGCACAACCCACCAAAAGGCTCCATCTGGGCTCCCGCCCGCCTAGAGGCCTCGGGCTTCGGTGGGAGCTGAGCCTGGGGCCTGCGAACTGTGGCCAGAGACCCCCGCGCAGACCCCACTCAGCTGGCTCACCCCACAGAAGGAGCAGAACCCGCAGATTAGCTGTGCAAGCTCTGGCAAGTCACTTCGCCTCTCTGAGCCTCAGTTTCTCCGTGCATAAAGTGGAAAATGTTGGTTTTACAGATGGGGTACTGTGGTTTCCATGCAAAAATCTTGGATGAGGAGGGAGGAAAGAGCCAGAGACCCTGTTATAGGTACCGCCTGCACCGCCAAACCCCTGAGAAACAAGAGCATCTGCCCGAGCTGGAGGTGGGGGTCCCTGCTGTCTCTGAACAGCTCCCCACCACAGTGGAGCCCTCAGACAGTGACTGTAGGAGCAAAGGGTGCTGGTGGATGATGGGTTGGGGTGCCCCAGTCAGCTGTTCTAAGGTAGAGCCCACCCGAGGTCTCCTGGAATCCTGGTGCTGGAAGCACAGGCCCCAGCCGCCCGGATGGGGTGGGGTGGGGGCTGGGCTCAGGCCCTTCTCCCTCTATCTCCAACTCCCTCTCTCCCAGGGTTTCTACTCTCACCGGCTGGGAGCCCATGGCTCCTCCACACTCCAGGCCCCGAGGCACCCACCCCCACAGGTTCCAGGTTCCAGCCCACCACCTGGGGAGTTCCAGTCCCTCATCCACCCACTCAGGGAGGCAAATCTAGACCTGCCGACCCAGACCTGGCCTGGCGGCAGAACCCAGGCTGACAGATGAACCCCGGAGACAGACACACCGATACACAGCAAGACTCAGAGACAGCCACAGAGACAACCCAGACCCTCAGGCAGGGTACAGAGCCCCAAGACAGGCCCAGAGCCCTCCGGACACACTCACAGACCTCTAGGCTCAGACCCACACAGCCTGGTGGATGCCTGGTCAGCGACAGCGGGACACCAGCGAACCTCCATGGGGCTTGTGGTCACAGGCCTGGCTCCTCCCATCGGCAGCCCAGGGAAGAAGAGGGGCTAGCATGGTGGGAGGGTGAGTCTGGGAGACCCCTGGCCCCTTCCCTGCCCAGAGTAGGGGGCACTGGTCACTGAGCAGAGCAGGCGGTGGCCGGCCAAGGCTGCAGGGAGGCACTGCAGAGGGAGGCTGGTCATTAGAGGCCTGGGCCGAGGCCCTCACTTACGGAGCGGAAGCAGCGCTCTCACGCCGGATGAGGGTGGCAGTGGGCACCAGGGGTCCAGGGGGAGGTTCCGGCAGCCCAGGTGGGGCGGTGGCAACTGTGGGTTCGCAGAAACCCCCTCACACCACGGCGGGCGGCAGCCGGACCGCAGGCTGGCCCTGTCCGTCCGTCCTCCTCCTCCTCCCCGCCCTGGTGGGGGGGCCACCGGAGGCCCAATTGGTCTCTGCCCCCACGTGACTCTGCAGGCCTCTCGCCTTCTTTGTTGGTGTTTCTCTTCATTTACGTCTATTTTTTTCTTCTTCTCCTAAAAGAAAAAAAATACCCCTATCTATCTGGGGGCCGAGGGTGGGGGCGGAGGCCAAGGCACTGCGGAGGCCTTGGCCAGCTGGCTGTTCCAGGCCCGCTGTGAGCCCAGAGGCAGGGACCCCACAGAGGCGGGTAGGCAGCCCTGCTTGTTAGCGACCGGGTGGGAGTGGGGCCTGATTTATGGGCTGCTCCCCCACCCGGCCTGCCGCCTGGCCTCTCTCCTTGTGAATGGCTACCTCCCTGGGGCCTGGCCTGGCATGATCTGGCCCGGCCCGGACATTGGAGTGGAGTCAGGACAGGCTGGTGCGGAGGCAATGCCATGGTGACTTGACCAGGCGGCCTGCTGCTTCCACCTGTCTTTTCACTCTTCCGTCAGGTGGAGGAAGAGGGGGGCCAGAAGGCGAGCAGGTAAGTGGCCTGGACACGTGGTGGGTGCATGCATGCCACAGTGGCCTCTGAAAGTCCCCATCTGCTGTGGGCTGCTGCTGTTCCCAGTCGATGGCTGGAAAAACTGAGGCTGAGCCGAGACTGCCTCTGAGGCCAAGTGGTGGCTACTGTGGCCCCAGGTTGAACCAAGTATGAAGCTAGGCCAGGACAGGACAGGGTAGCAGGAAGGGTGGGGTGGGCTTTATCTAGAAGGCTAGGCCTCCCTAGACAGCCTGGGACATCCCCATCCAATCTCTGGGTCCAGATGGGCTCTGAAATATCCTGGTCCTGTAGGGCCTGGGTTGCAGGGCCCTGTGCTGCTCCCACGGTGACTGGATCTTTCGTGTGTTCCTCTGTTCATCTCATATTTACTGAGCGCACACGTAGGGGTCAGGCACTGTTCCAGGCACCAGGGATCCCATGTGAAAGAGAAGAAAAGTCTCTGTCCTCAGAGGATTTACCTCCCTGCCTTTCATCTTGGGAGTGTAGGGAGGGGCACAGGGCAACTATGGGGCAGTCACTGTTGAGAACCACCCCTCCTCCTACATGTCCCTTCATTGGAGGAAATAAGCAAATCACACCCAACACCTCACTTATCTGGAACAAGAGGGACTTTTCTGGATAAGTGAAGCAAACTCTCTCTCTGTGTGTGTGTGTATGTGTGTGTGTGTATATATATATATATTTTTTTTTTTTTTTTCATGGAAAGTCACTGAAAAAGTAGAAACACCAACTATATTTAAAACCTACTGTGTGTTTTCCAGCCAGGCACCGTTTCTCACATCTGTAATCCCAGCACTTTGGGAGGCCAAGGTGGGTGGATCACCTGAGGTCAGGAGTTCAAGACAAGGCTGGCCAACATGGCAAAACCCCATCTATACTAAAAATACAAAAATTAACCTGGTGTGGTGGCTTGTGCCTGCAGTCCCAGCTGCTTGGGAGACTGAGGCAGGAGGATCGATTGAACCTGGGAGGCAGAGGTTGCAGTGAGCCAAGATTGCGCCACTGCAGTCCAGCCTGGGTGACAGTGTGAGATTCCGTCTCAAATAAAATAAAATAAAACCTACTGTGTGTTTTCCTCATTATGCCACTTAAAATTGTGTGTGAACATACAATAATAATACTGATAGCCTGTAGTCCTGGCTACTCAGGAGGCTGAGGCAGGAGGATGGTTTGAACCCAGGAGTTTGAGCTGCAGTGAGCTGTGATTGTGCCACTGTATTCTAGCCTGGGCAATAGAGTTTTAATAATTAATAATCATTAATTCAATAATAATAATTTTTGTAATATAATTTCACCGACAGTCATGGCTAACTGATCAAATATAGTCCACCTACAACATAACAGACAACTCATTCCTCAATGTGCATGACCTTGTAATTACGTCTTTTTCACCTAGAGAAGATCTTACAAGATATACTTCTCTTGCATATGGCTGGACCTAACTAGTCTCCCTATTTTAATATTCTTCTTTTTAGTGTTCCTATTTTGTTTTATGTCTTTCGAGACAGGGTCTTGCTCTGTCACTCAGGCTGGAGTACAGTGGTACCATCATAGCTCACTGTAGCCTTGATCTCCTGGGCTCAAGCGATCCTCCTGTCTCAGTTTCCTGAATAGCTGAGACTACAGGCACATGGCACCACACCTGGCTAAGTTTTGTGTTTTCTTTTGTAGAGATGGGATTTCGCCATGCTGCCCAGGCTAGTCTTAAACTCCTGGGCTCAAGCAATCAGCTGCCTCGGCCTCCCAAAGTGCTGAGATTACAGGCGTGAGCCACAGCACCTGGCCTTAGTGTCCCTATTTATTTATTTATTTTTGAGATGGAGTCTCACTCTCTTGCCCAGGTTGGAGTGCAGTGGCATGGTTTCAGCTCACTGCAACCTCTGCCTCCAGGGTTCAAGCAATTATCCTGTCTCAGCCTCCCAAGTAGCTGGGATTACAGGCATCTGCCACCGCACCCAGCTAATTTTTGTATTTTTAGTAGAGATGGGGTTTCACCATATTGGTTAGGCTGGTCTCGACCTCCTGACCTCAGGTGATCCACCTGCCTCAGCCTCCCAAAGTGCTGGGATTACAGGCATGAGCCACTGCACCCAGCCTAGTGTCCCTATTTTAATGCAATGATTTTGTTTCTGAACTAATATCACTCGCCCTCTGAATTTAATAAGAAATATTCCAGCAAGGCTGGGCACGGTGGCTTACACCTGTAATCCCAGCACTTTGGGAGGCCGAGGTGGGCAGATCACGAGGTCAGGAGATCAAGACCATCCTGGCTAACACAGTGAGACCCCGGCTGTACTAAAAATACAAAAATCAGCCGGGCTTGGTGGCGGGCGCCTGCAGTCCCAGCTACTCAGGAGGCTGAGGCAGGAGAATGGTGTGAACCCAGGAGGCGGAGCTTGCAGTGAGCCAAGACAGTGCCACTGCACGCCAGCGTGGGCAACAGAGCGAGACTCCATCTCAAAAAAAAAGAAAAAAAAAAAAAATATATATATATATATTGGCCGGGCGCAGTGGCTCAAGCCTGTAATCCCAGCACTTTGGGAGGCCGAGACGGGTGGATCACGAGGTCAGGAGATCAAGACCATCCTGGCTTACATGGTGAAACCCCATCTCTACTAAAAAATAGCAAAAAACTAGCCGGGCGATGTGGCAGACGCCTGTAGTCCCAGCTACTCGGGAGGCTGAGGCAGGAGAATGGCGTGAACCCAGGAGGCGGAGCTTGCAGTGAGCTGAGATCCGGCCACTGCACTCCAGCCGGGGCGACAGAGCGAGACTCCGTCTCAAAAAAAAAAAAAAAAAAAGAAAGAAAATATATATATATCTCCCAGCAAATACCCATCACTAACATGTCACATACATGTAACAACAACAAAATCATGAATCTTTGCACCTCGTTTGATGAGTGACCTTATGAGGTGGGGTCTGTTTTGTCCGCCTTCTTGAACAAGACAAACAGGTCTCTCTCCACCCCATGATGCCATAGAAGGAACCAGCCTGGCTTTGTCATAGTCTCCTGCTGAACCCTTGAGCCCTGAGAAGGAGAATTGCTGGCAGAATCTCTGGATTGAAACCCAGTTCTACCACTTTCTAGCTGTGTGACCTGGGACCAGTCACCTCCCCTCTCTGGGCCTTCCGTCTTCTCTGTAAAATGGGGATGAAAGGAGACAACACGTGTAGCGTATTCAGTGGCTGACTGGTATGGCATGTGTGCTCAATAAGTGTCAGCAAAACACAAACAAACAACCAGCTGAAGGGCTCGCTGATCTGTCCTCAGAGGCCCTTTCCCAGTTGAGTCTGAGATTGCAACATCATCATGGACATTGTTTGCCCTTCTGTGATGCACGCCTCACCCCAGCCTGGGGAACCCTCCAGGAAAGGCCTGATTTATCTCTGGGTCCACAGCAGCCCGCACGGAGCAAGCGTTGGAACTTGCTGATTGACCACTTTCCCCTGCACTTGTAGGTAGAGCTCTGCTGCCTGCTCCTTGGGTCCTGTCTCTTCTGTCGGCATCAGCTGTCACTTGCCATCACTCAAGGCTGGGTGCTCCTCATCCCCTAACCAACCCTGGCCACAGTCACTGATAACCCCTTCCTCTGAGCTGTCCCCTCCTACCCTCAGCTAAACTGGGTGCTCTACGGGGACGGGGACAGCCAGGGGTTACCAGTGTGCTGGGAATGGCAAGGCCCCAACTCAGAAGTGTCCCCTACGTGCCAGGTCCCCACCTAACCCCTCCGCACCTGCAGTCAGTCTCGAATCTCCCCAGCATTCTGGGAGGTACGTAGTAATTCCCGCTCAACCTCCGACAGCAGCAGTTAAGAGAGGAGGAAAGTCAGGCTCAGAGAGACCAGGCACCTTCCCAAAGTCACTAGGCGAGGGTGTGATGGGACCAGCGTTCAAATCCCGGCAGTGAAGTCCAGAGCCCAGGCCTGCAGGCTGACTCCTCTCCACCCTGCCAGAGCCCCTGGGTGGCCTGTCTGTCCTTTCCTTCAAGCCCCAGCCCTGGTGGTCCCAGGCTACTGCATCCACCCGGAGGGGAAAGCCAAGGAGGGGTGTAGTCCTGACTCAGGCGCCCCCAACCTCCCTCCCCAGGCGAACAAAGCCCAGGGTCTCTCTCCTAAGTGGGGACTTTCCCATAGTGCCAGACCCATTTCCTGGAGGTGGGATAAGGAAGAAACAAACCAGAGGCCCAGAAACTGACACAGAGAGGAGAGGGACCGAGTCATCAGGCTGCAGAGCGGGAAAGGTGGCCAGAAAAAGAGAGAGAAGCTGCAGAGACTTGGGCAGAAAATACGAAGAGAGAGAGAAGGGGGAGACCCAGTCGGGGAGGGAGGGAGGATGACAGAGAAATTCAGAGTGGTGAGGGTTGGGAAGAGAAGAAGCGAGAGCGAGAAGAAATGAGGGAGAGAGAGAGAGTAGGGATGAGACAGATTCAGACAGACAGAGGGAGACTGAGGCAGAGAATGAGAAGTGGGAAGGGCCGGGACCCGGAGAGCTGGAGGCGGAGGGAGGGTGGATGTGGAGACCCCGTGCAGGGCAGCAGAGGGGGCGGGCCTGCTGGCGGCAGCAGAGGCTGTTTCCGCTGCACCCCTTATCAGCCTGCTGCCAGATGTTCAGATCCGATGCCAATGTCAGAGAAGTCCATAGTGCTGGGTCAAGGCCGTGGCCGGCGGGAGCCTCAGCTGCAGTGTGGGGAGGGGGGCTAGGGGCCTGCAATAGACCTTCTCGCTCTTCCCCCTCTGCCTGGTGGCTCTCTGGGCTGGACCACCTCATGGGGATGGGGAAGACCAGGTGCCTCTGGGGCCACTTCTCTAGACTGAGAGCAGGGACTTGTGGAGGCAGAGTGGGGCTCCTGGCAACACGTGGACACATACGTCTTTGCACATTCGAGAAAACACGTGGACACACACTCAGGCACATGAGTGCACAGTGCCACATGGGGACAGCTCACAGAGTGCAGTGAAGAGCTGCGCCCCCCATGGCATTCCGCAGTACCCCACAGCCTGCTGGAGCCCCTGCTCTGCATGTTCAGCTTAGGGCCCTACCCCTCAACCCCTCACCTGACCCAGGACTGCAACCCACGCTGGAGAAGCGAGGCAGGGGCCTCTTTGTGGCTGATAGTATTCCTGGGGCCCACACTGCTCTTCTATGAACTGGATGTGCCCGGAATCTGCTGCCCCCAGGGCTGGGCAGAGGACCTGGGACCCTTAGAACATGAGGCCTGGGGGAGCCCCCGTAGGATGTGCAGAAGGTGGCATCTGGCAGAGCTGGGCTCCAGCCTTGGGTCTGGCCTCTCCACCAGGCTCCTGGAGCGTGCAGTGCAGCTGGGGCCCCCAGCTTGGAGTAGCTTATCTCTCGGTGCACACGCTTGGCCCTCAAGGGGTGACCCAGCCTTGCTCCCCACATTCCACTTCAGCCACGCAGCCGGTGGGCCCCCCACAGCCCCGAGAAAGGGCCTGTGCTTGGAGGGTGGTCAGGAGCCATCGCGCTGAACCACCCCCTGCTGGGCTCCAGCCCTGCACAGCCATCTCTGGTGTCTCTTCGCTTGTCTCTGCTTTCACCTCTGTCATGATGAATCTGTCACTGTCGGTATCTTAATCATGTTCTAACTTGTTTCTCTCTGCTATTTTCAGCCTCTTAGTCTGTTTTTCTTTTCTCTCTCTGGGGTCCTTGAATGGGGCCACATCTAAGGATACTGACACTCTTCTTTCTAGCTCACAGTGGCCAGCCGGGTGGGAATGTCTGTGAGAACTTGGGCTCGGGTGAGGGACAAAGGGGCTCAGAAAGTAGGGACCTTGGAACTGTAGTGGGTGAGCTGGGGCAGCCCAAGGAGCCCAAATTCAGGCCCCCTCCCACCCACGGCTAGGAGTCAGCCTGGATGATGGACACTGATAGGGCTTGGCGCTGGAGGGCTCCGCCATTTAGTGGAGAAGCCTGGGGGTGGTAGCAACGGGGAGGAAGCTGGGGCTGGAGGTCTCCCAGCCTGAGAGCCTCCTTCCTGTTTGTAGGGAAGTCACTGCCTCAGAAACCTGCTAGCGGGAGAGGAGGGAGGCCATGGGGACTTCCGGGAAGCTGGCCAAGGGCCCGAGGCCACCCTCCCTGTGCCCACATGGGGCCCTCCGGCCCTGGCTTAAAATAGTGCAGTTCCTCCTGTAATGCTGCTGGGCCCAGCCCAGACCTCAGAGCGCTGCTGGCTGGCTGCTCGTGCTGCCTGCAGAGGCCCAGGTAGCCAACCCTCCTCAGATTGTGGCTGGAGGCTTCGTGGGAATATGGGTGGGAATGGGGAGTTGCAGAAAAAGCATGGGTTCCTGAGTCAGAAGCCCTGGATTCAGGTCTCAGCTCGAACACTGACTAGCTGTGAGACTTTGGGCTGGTCCATTTTGCCTCCCTGAGCCTCAGTTTCCACTTACGGAAAACAGGGTGAGTGCCTGGCTTTTAACCTGAACGAGATGACGTATGTAGCAGATTCCTTTCGACCTTGCCACACATAAAGTGGACACTCAAAAAATGGGAGATCCTTTTGCCTCCAACTCCTCATCTGAGGAAGTGCCTCCTGGAAGCACTCCTCAGTACCTACACTGCTCCCAGGACTGGGTGTTGAACAAGGAAGGTTTGTGGAGAGGCAGCATGCAGGGAGGGCAAGATGGGGCTGTGGTCTCCATGGTGAGACTTGTTGCCAAGGGAACAAGACTCCAAGAGCCCCGGGTCTGGCAGTTGGGCACTTTTGCCATAGGATCTCAGAGACTGATTACCACTGTGGACCTAAAACCCTGATGGGCAGCCAGGCCAAGGCTCCTGGCTCTGCTGAGTTTCTGCTGTTGGGGTGTAGGGGCGACAGCTCCCCGTACCCAGCCTCCTTTCAGGTATTGACTTCACTGAGACCCAACATTAAGCCAGACACACTCACTCTTCCTTAACCCTGCCCCTGTCCCCCAGAACACAGGTACCATCACCCCCATTTGTCTGACAGGGAAATTGAGGATCGGAGAAGCATCTGTCTGGGTCAAGGTCACATACAACCAGGAAGGGCAAGAACTGGAACGAGGAGTTGCAGGAAAAGCATGGGTTCCTGAGTCAGAAGCCCTGGATTCAGGTCTCAGCTCCAACAGTGACTAGCTGGTGAGATCTCTGGTTGATGTGCCTGCTGTCTCATAGACCGCATGAAGGAAATGACCCCTGGAAAGAGCTCTGTGTAGTCAGACCCAACCTCATCCCAGGACTCTCCCTTGCCATCATTTCCAGGGGCGTCTGTCTTCAGACTCTGACTTAATTTGGAGTAGCCAGCTTTCCCTGTTTCTTCAGGTATGTAGATGGTTTTACGTACCTCTGAGGGTTTGCACAAGGATAAGAATCGCAGCACAGATCCTATCGAATAGTACGCGCTCAATCGATGCCAGTTTATATTTATTCCTGACATTTGGTTTATATTCATTCCTGACATCTCGCCAGTTATGTAACCTCAAGCAAATGACTTACTCTTTCTGGGCCTCAGTTTTCTTATCTGTAATATGGGATCATTATAGCATTAATCTCACTGGGTTGCCCTGGGGAATCAGTAGTACTCTAATGCACACAAAATATTTAGCACAGAGCTTTGCTTTGTTTTCTAGATGTTACTTTATTATTGTTCCGTATTATTGGCTGGCACCCAGGAAACTAAAAACTCAGTGTCACATAAGCAGCAATTTATGTATTTAGAGCAGTGTCCTTTTATTCCATGGAATATTATCCCAGCAGAATTTTAACAGGAGGCAAAAAAGTCCAATGCTCAAATGCTTTTGGTAGAACCTGGGTTAAACGTTAGTTTTCTTCAGGTGGGACTTCTCAGAGCCTTTAGTATGCCAATAAGGGCTGAGAATCAATGAGGACGATAGAGCAAGTGCAGCACTTCCCATATTTTTGGCAACAGAATTCTGGCTTTTTCCATGGAACCATCTCGGGGTGAAGGGGGGGGTGTTGTTCTGAGAAGCCATACGAACGGTAGCACCTGCAGTATTCTACATGTTTGGACAGCACCGCTTTTCAGCTCACTTTGGTTGGGTCTGTTCATCCACCTCTTACAGAATTAATCTTTTATTAATGTTTTTTATTTTTATTTATTTTTGTATGGAAAAGGTTCACCCAAAGGCCATTACTGAGCTTTGCTACAAACTCTGGACACCCACATTCAGCACTACTGAATTGCTAAGACTGAGCAGGGAGGAAGCCTGTTGCAACTTTAGTATCAGATAGACCTGGATTCAAAAGCCAATTCTGCCACTGACTCATGTGTCATCTGAAGCAAAAGGCTTAACTTCCTTGAGCCTCAATTTGCTTATTAGAAAAATGGGGCTGACACCTACCCCTTGCAAGGCCGTCAGGAAGATTACTGAGGTGACACGCGCGAAGCACCAATCACAGTGCCTGGACTCTCGAGGCGGTGGGCCAATGCGTCCCTTCTCCTCCCGGCACCTCTGTGTATCTGTTCCCTCTTGTGGGGCAAGGAAGACAGTCTATTAATTCGTTCTGCAGCATTTCCTTTGTTCTAAACCCATCTCTTTCAAAACTCAAGGGCTCTCTGGTTTCTTGTGCTGGAGGCTGAGGAATGGGAAGGCAGCTGGGCTTCCCTCATTTCACACAAGAGGATTAATAGACTTTGATCAAACCCTCCTCAGCCTTTATCTTCCCAGCCTGAGAAGCCTTCATCTCTCCCATCTGTCTTCATACACCCTCAACCCAAACTCTGCCACTTCTCTGATCATATGAGCAGGCCTACAGGACAGTTGGGTAGATCTGGGTTCAAGTACGAACTTAACACTCCTGTGTGATTTTGGCCACATCCCTTGATCTCTTAGAGCCTCCATTTTTTAGCTCTAGAAAAGCTATTAATAGATCTCACCTATTTTCTGGAAAGACAGTATCACTTTGTTAGAGCACAGTGCATCCTAGACCATCCATTGGCCTCTCACGCACTATGATGCTGCCCTCTTGCCCAAGACTCAGCTGACGGCCTTCTTTCCCCACACTCCTGAATGTGGCATCCAAGGCTCCCAATTGCTTCTCCAGCCTCAACTCTTGCTAATCCCTCCCACCTGCCACCATTCCAGTCATGGCAGTCCCTTGTTATACTGGAACACTCCCGTCTTTCTGATACAGCCAGCCCTTTGGACATGGATCCCTCCACCTGGCCTACCTGTGGATCCCTTTGCCTCGTGACTTTCTTCAAGGGCCACCTTCAACAACACTCATCTGTGAAGCTCTTCCTGACTATCCTGCATAGAACAAGCCACTCCTTCTCCAGGCCCTTACAACCCCACATACATTCCTAATGACCACCTCATCCCCCCTGCACTGCGGTCTGTATCTGCCTCTCCACTAGGCTCACTTCTCTGCTTGTGCCACTCACCCCGGGAGAGTCTTTTCACCTCCCTCAACTGTAGTTTCTTCACTTACAAAATAGAAGTAATAATCCTTGAAGTTCAATATGGTGCCTGGGACACAAGGTGGGCACTTCAGTCAGTGCTGGTTCATTGATTCAGACAGTTCTGAGACACCGCCCCCTGCCAGAGCCTCAGCAACAGTAATTGAGGTGGGTGTCAGCTATGAGCAAGAGCCACAGGTCTGAAGGCACAAGCCGGCACCTCAGGACACGCCATCATCCCTCCCCAGAACCCCAGACAAGCTTCATAGACAGATGCCATGTGCAGAAGGATTCACATTTATTGGTTCAAATACAGTACCTAACACTTGCTAAACATGCATTTCACACTAATTGGTCACATTTCCACAGGTAGTCAATTCACAGAACAAGGCCCATCCCTTGCCAGCTGGCAGGGTGGGAGGTAGCAGAGGGCCTGGGTAGCCTGCAGAGCCCACCAGCTATCATTTGGTCATGCAGGGTTGATGGAGTCAGGCTGGCAGGCAGCCCTTGGCCGGCCCTTTGGGGACAAGGGCTCAGGGACATCCCGTTTCCTCGATTCCTACACACAGGACTGTGGGTGGAGGTGGACCTAGGGCAGGTAACCCGGGGGTAGGCTCGTGGATGTGTGTGCCACCAGAGCCCCTAAAGGTAGTGTCTATGGGAGTGGTGCTCCCTATGCCCTGGAGCACAGGAAGGAAATGGAGGCCTCTTCACGGGGGTGACCAGTCCCTGGCTGGGTAGGTGGGAAGGAATCCCCAGACATAGACCAGACATTACAATGCAGCCACCAGCCCCTATGGCAGACCTGGGATGGCAACACAGACAAAAACACCAACAGCCCAGGGCAGGCGGGGCTTCTTTCCCGACAGAAACAAGTAAACAGAGCAGGAGCTACAGTATTCTTTTCCCACAGGATTGCTCAGAGAGGAATCGACCAGGATGTCGCTTAAGAGGTAGTTTTTTTTTCTTTTTCATGGAAATTTGAGTCAACAACATTATCATCTATTACAAGACATTTTAGAGAAAGAAAACAATGGTCATCAAAGGGCAAAGACAGCAGGGCTAGATCTGGGGACCAGCCTCCACCAGTAACACAACTTTTGTTCTTGGGCTTGGAGCAGGCTCTGACCTTACTCACCGCCTCCCTTTGAGCCTACAGTTGATTCCTGTGCAGGCTGTGGCCCATTTAGGGCTTCAGGCCCAGGAGACGGATGCTAGATGGGGACTGGGCTAGACAGAGGGACCAGGCTTCTATGAGCGGGAAGAGGCAGGGCCACCGTGGCTCATGTCGTAGGACAGCTAGAAGGCTTCAATCTCATGGTGGCCCAGGTCTGGCCAAAGCGGAAGCCCCAGCTTGCTCCAGACTTGGCAGGCTCTCTGGAGCTCCCGCCTTGGAGGAAACAGTTCAGGTATGGCTCCCAAGCCCAGAAAAAATGTTGCTGTGGCAGCCTAGAGAGGAGTTTCTGGGGATCCTGTAATTAAATACACATCCCTGAGCTGTGGCCCCAGAAACCCTTGTCTCCAGGCTAACCAGTTTCCAACACGTGGTGGAATGACTGCCGTTTCTCATCCTGACACACAGATAAAACATCATTTCACAGACACTGGACATAGATGCTTCAAGCCAAGCAGAAAGGGAGGATGATCAACTGCAAAGGCAGAGGGGAGTGCAAGGGAACTCTCATGGGCTGGGGTAGGGGGAGGCAGGGGAGTAAGAGTAGCTTTTTTTTTTTTTTTTTTTGGTTAAATTTTGTTTTTGTTTGTTTTTTTGTTTTTTACTTAAAAAAATCAATTAAAAAATTCAAAGCTTAATAAAAGGGCTGGTCTGAAAGACTGGATTCTTAAAACAATTGCAAAAATTTCAAAAGCAACAAGGAAAAAAGATATATACCAGGGGCCCAGAGAGGAGGGCCTGGAACCACAGCTCAGCTTTCTGTCCTGCTGAGAGGACAGGGTTCCCTTAATTCGACCAACCTTGGACATGGCTTAGATGCTGCCCACAGTGGGTTTGTCTGTCTCCATCAGTCCCATTCCCCCAGGAAATCCAGAATGAACAAACAAATGTAGGAAATGGTTAACAGAGCAACACAGCTAGCTCAGACTGAGCCCAGGATTTTAAGGATCTGGTGACGGTTGACCACGGCAGGTACTCACCTCCCTGAAAAAGGGTGGCAGGTGACAGGCAGGCTGATGTGGACTGGGTGACATTCAGTGACGCCACAGAAACCCTTAGGATTCCTCGTTCCTTGCTCTGGTTCTGGGGAACAGGATAGGGAGGATCCTGCCTACTTCCTCCTATCCCTGGGGGTTTGCCCACCTCTCTTTTGTGAGTGGGGCATAGGGGCTGGGTGTCCTCTGAGCCAGGTTGAGCCCTTTGAGACAGATTCTGGGGAATTTCTCCAGATTAAGGGCAAGACCACCAAACCTTGCAAGGGACTCCAAAAGTCTACAAAGGCAGCCAGAGAGCATGAATAAGTTCCAAGATGCCAAACTTTTGTCTTGGGACAAGAAAACATCAAAAAGGACAGGGAGGAAAAGGCTTGCATGTTTCAACATAGTGTAAGGAGGTGAGATTCTCCTTTTCCACGTAGCTTTCAGAGTCGTATTTTTATGGCATAAAAATTCTCACTCGGCCGGGCGCGGTGGCTCACGCCTGTAATCCCAGGACTTTGGGAGGCCGAGGCGGGTGGACCACGAGTTCAGGAGATCGAGACCATCCTGGTTAACATGGTGAAACCCTGTCTCTACTAAAAATACAAAAAAAAAATTAGCCAGGCGTGGTGGCGGGCGCCTGTAGTCCCAGCAACTCGGGAGGCTGAGGCAGGAGAATGGCGTGAACCCGGGAGGCGGAGCTTGCAGTGAGCCAAGATCACGCCATGCACTCCAGCCTGGGCGACAGAGCGAGACTCTGTCTCAAAAAAAAAAAAACAAAAAAAACAAAAACAAAACAAAACAAAATTCTCACTCCAAGTGAGTGCTTTTGCTCGCTGGGGATCAGAGAGAGGGCAGAGAGAGAAATTAGAGAAAACATGTACAAGTTTTCTCTCCTTCCACTAGCAAAAAGGCTACCTGTTAACCAAACATTATGGGAAGAAAGCAAAAAATAAACATACCACACCTCCCCCTCCAACCTTTCTCTGTGTCCTTCAAACCAAATTCACAAATACATCTAGTGGATGACCTAATGTCTCCACGCTGCTAGCTACACTCCTACCTTCTCCTCATAATACCTGAGTTTGCAATGCAACACATTCACTTTACCCTGTTTTAAAAAAGCCCATGTCATAAAAGGACTGGTGCAGAAGACATTAAAGATGGTCCACAGGTCAGGCTCCAGCTCGGAACACACGGCCACTTGGCTCAGAGATTCTGCAGGGCTCTCGGCAATGAATGGGCTCTTTGTTCTGTGGAATCTGCTGCAAACATTTGTAAAACTGGATTTGTACAATGGCAACTTGCAGAACGTTTCCCCTACTCCACAAATTAACAACTTGCTCTGTTCAATACTACGTTGTTGGAGAGACATGTTCTTGCCTCATCAGAGAGCAATTTCTTTTGACACCAACACAACGGGTAAAATGTTAAATTTGAAAAGCAATTTCAAAAATAATAATTGGACAGATGGAGGCCTCAGCAAAGAATGATGCTGTACACAGGAGCTGTCTTAGAGAAAGGGTCTGTGATATGTGTCTCCTTCCTGATCTGGAGGAAAGCAGCTCAGAGTCTGACCTGTGGCCAAAGAATGTGATCTAGTTGGTTAGATAAAAAAATTCAGGGGAACAAGTATCATGAACTTAGAAATAAACAGATACACACGAACACACAAGAATCTTCCCATTGACGTGAAAACCATGCTAGCTGGAGCTTTTCCTGAGGAACATGTCTCTTCTTTCTCAGAGCAACTGGGCAAACGGCATTGAGGAGTCATGCTCTGAGTTTCAGATCCATCAAGGGCCACAATCATCACTCTGTGGGTACCCGTAACATTTCACCAGAAAGAAACAATTACAATCAGGCATGGACTACCCAGTATGCACACGACGTGGTGGCCTCCTGGGTAGCTTCACTAGGTTGAGTTGGGGAGAGAGCAAACAGCCTTTGACTAAATAGGCAGAAGGAGGTGCCGTGGGCCCCTCCAACCTACCCAGGCATGCAGCCAACTAAGTGGTCAGCTTGCCACACTGGCTGTGGAAGGTACCTGGGTGTAGGCAGGACAACTGCTACATTAAGGCGAAAAGGGGAAAAGCACCTGAAAGAGTTCCAAGACAGACCTGGTGTGGCGCTGGCCAAAGTCAAGAGGGTAAGGAACACGTCCTGGGATGAGGTGGGGCAGGTAGTGAGAGATCAAGGAGTCCAGGCCATGTCTGCAGAGGTAGCAGCTGGGCCATTAGGAACCTGAGGTAGTTTAAAGCCCCCCTTCCCTTCCAGGTGCTTCTGGCTCCAGCCCTCCAGGCCTTGGCTGGCCAGTCCACTGCTGAACTAAGAGGCAGCTGGGCCACTCTGGGCCTTGGGCTTTATGTTCTGGGTCCCTGAGGAAAACTGGTCTCACTCTGGAGAGAAAAGGAGAACTTGGAGAAGAACTTAGGGGCAACATTTCTGGTCAGCAGACAGGTGAATGAATGGTCCTTCTCACTGTATTTTTAAAAAAGCCTGAAGTTTTTGGATTTAGACCTGAGGGTATGGTAGGAAGGGGAGGGGAGAGGAACAGGAGATTTCAAAAGGGGAGTGTCTATTCTTTTTGCAGTCTGGCCTTGCCCTACTACCCTTTGAAGGAAATAAGGTGAAAGGAGAATAAATCAGTAGTGGGCACCAGGCTTCAGAATATGGCATTCTGCTCAGCTGGTTTTTCAAAGGGCCAATAGGAAGTCAAATGTGTAAGGGAGCGGGAAGGAGGAAGGTGGGCCTCAGGAGATCCAGGTAAGGAAACTAGGTAGCTGGGGGCCCCAAGGGAGCTGGGAGGCGAGTCCTGTGGATCAACTGATTGCCAGGACTTTGCCTAGATGGAAAGTTCACAGTGGTAGACAGTGATGGTGGTGCAGGGGTAAGCAGGGCAGCAATGTGTGAGAACAGAAATTTTTCTGCCCTTAGGACTTGTTAGGTGGAAGGATACCTGCCTTAAATATGGTCACTGTGCCCTACTCTCTTAATTTGCATGCTTTCCAAGGAAAGGACATGGCTCAATCTTCATCTCCTGCCCTGTTGCCGTCTCACCAACCTTGCTTAGTAAATCTCCTAATAACACTTTGCCCCTTTACAGTGTGCCCTTTTATCTGGCAATTCTGTGGCTAAAAAAGGCAATTTGCTCTCTGACAGACAAATGTGTGAGTCTGCTGAGAAAATGTGGAAAAAGTAGGGATGGCCACACCCCCCATTTCCATTGAGGTAGTCAATCTTTGTCAACATTATGGAAATAGTCATCTTAGCCCCATCCCACCCTCTCCCTCAAAATACAAAAGAACTATTTCTAAACAATGACAACACTGTAACATTAAACATCTTCACATTCTGTAAACTGTAAGAAAATGCATTGGCTGCATTCACACAAAAGCATGTGCATCATGTTGAAGGCCATACATTCAACTCTGTCGTGAAATAAATATATAGAAAAATGAGGTTAAAAAAACAGACAAACAAACAAAAACTCTTCTTGCTATGGAGGCAATGGGAAATGCTGCTCCACAGACTCCATCTTGGTCTCTCCGGCTTTTTCCTCCAGAGCCTGTCCTGCCCACCCAAGGCGCTGTGGTTGGCCTGAGGAGGGCGCTGGGAACAGGTCATTCCTTGCCCACACTTGTCTTGCAGGAATGCAGCACCACCTTAAAGAGGAGGGGCAGCTGCTCCAGGGGCACATTCACCATCTTTCCTGGGAACAAAGGGGGAGAAGAAGAGTTAGCAGTGGTCACTCTAGTGGACAGGCAAGTCAGCCTCCTTGGACTGCTGGAGGGAGAGTATCACCTTGCTGAGTGACTGGAGCAAGAGAAGTGCCAGGAGTATCACAAAGGTCAGACACACTGTGTTAACATCCTAACATCCAGACCCCTTTGGGTGCCCTAGGGAGCCTAGTAATGGTGCCAACTCATCATCATTCTACTGCTCAGGGAATACTTACTCTGTTCTAGGTGGTTAAATGCATTAACTCATTGAATTCTCACACTATTTCTGTGTACTGCTTTTTACCCTCATTTTATAGACAAGGAATCTGAAACTGAGAGGTAGTCTGAGAAAATTCTGTCCTGTTTTCTTCACCCCCTCAAGCCCCGGTAGATTTTCTAAGTAATATTCTATAAAATATTACACTTCGGAATGGTTTAATAGGTTAATAAAAGTACTAGGGGAAAAAAGAGTGGGGGTAAAAGGCCAAATACATTTGAGAAACTCAGGGTTAAAAGAGCTTTACAGATTTCTTGATTGAAGGGCTTCTCAGAGCATTCAGTGTGCTAATATAATTTGTAAATACCTAAGGCTGTGTTTCTTCTCCCAAACCGTACCTCTGAGTGACCTGGGGAACTGTTTGAAAACACTGATTGATCTCCAGACTCCACCCCATTCCAATTAAACCAAAATCTCCAGGTGCAACTCAAACATTGATTTTTTTTTTTTAAGTTTTCCAGGTGACTGGAAGTGTCGCCAAGGCTGAGGACTCAGTTCTATGGAGGAGAGTGGTGTGTAATTGTTGACTTCCTTTTACTTCACAGAGTCCCTGCTTAATAGCTCATGTAGTAAACTCTAGCTTAGAAAATACTGAGACAAACTGTCAAAATATTGCCAAAATTCCAATAGTTTAGGCCCAGATCACATTTGCTAGACTGCTTTGTGGCCCAAGAAGTAGAAAAAAAAATTCCCTTGTCAGATTGAAATATTTTTCTTTTAAAATTGTATTGCTTTCTCTAGAATTTTTATGTTGAATTAAAAAACTGTATTGCTGAATTTTATAGGAAGAATCCTGGTCTATAGGTCACATTTCTGAGCTGCCCCTCAGTATGTGCTGGACAGCCAGAACAAGAATATTTACTACATGAAGCAAAGCAACAATCAGAAAAGCCAGGATTCTATATTGAAATAGACCTATTTAAATGTCAGGAAGCTCAGAAGGGGTCAAGACCACATAAAAACATACATACATACACACACCCCCCAATACATAAAATTCCTCTGCAAATACAGGATTTTAAACTTTATTTTTCCTATTCTTATTTTATCTTAATTTTTTAAGAGATGAGGCCTCACTATGTTGCCCAGGCTGGTCTTTACTCCTAGCCTCAACTGATCCTCTTTCCCCAGCCTCCTGAGTAGCTGGGATTACAGGCATGAGCCACTGTGCCGAGCTAAAGATACCACTTTAAATAAATGATCCCTCAAAGCTCATGGGCAATTCTGTGAAATGAAGGTAATCTTAAAAACTGAGATATAATTCGTGTATCATAAAATTCATTTAAAGTACACAATTCAAGACATTAAGTTAATTTGAGATACTCTGAGCCTCTGTTTCCTCATCCATAGAATGGCTATAATATCACCAACCACCAGCAGAGACTGGTGTGAGATTAAATGATATAAGGCCACAAAGTATCCTGCACATCGTAAGAGCTCAGGAAATTAACTTCTCTTCTCTAGGGAGAATGCAAGCTTCTCATTATAACAGACCTTTTTTGAGGGCAACGGTGAGAACTCTTTCATGCAGCTGGTGATGGGCTGGAATGGGCACCCTGAAAACACTGCTTGCCTCATTCCCTTCACAAGCTAAGAGAAGCAAGGAAGGGTTGGAAGCCCAAGACCCAGAATGTTACCTGCAATATATCGAATCTCAGGTAAGCACATCATGAGATCAGGAAAGCGGTTTGGCTGATGTGTGTATTTATATTCAGTAAAATCCTGGCAAATGTACCAGTATCGTTTGTTCAGCTGTTCCAGCTGTGAGGCACTGGTCAGACCCCTGATATCTGTGGGAAAAAAAAACATACAGGGAATGGCACGGGCATTCTAATGTGGAAGAAACACCAGCTCCTTAAATATGTGCATCTTTCAACTAAGTTACTAAACACTCACAAGAGCGGATCTTCTCTGATAGGGAGGAACTAAGCTCTGCGTAAGGGAAGAGAAATAAGAGAGAGACGAAAAAAATACAGAGGACAGTAAGCAGACAGAGCCCCTCGAGGGCTAGGGCTTCTCTCAACTTCATACCAAACTCCCAAAACAACCAGAGAATACGAGAAAATACTAAACAAATGACTGAATAACCTACCTTTCCAAATTAATCCTTTACAGTATCTTTAAATTTGCCCTTTGCTGCAACCAATCAGAAACCCTGCTGATACCTACACATTCAGGTTTGTAACACACACACACACACACACACACCCCACCTCCTATGCGCTTCTGTTCTTAATCTTCCTCCTGGGCTGTCCCTCCATTTTTTTTTAGATAGGGTCTCACTCTGTCACCTAGGCTGGAGTGCAGTGGTACGATCAACAGCTCACTGTAGCCTCGACTTCCTGGCTCAATAGATGATTCCACCTCAGCCTCCTGAGAAGCTAGGACTACAGGTGTGTGCCACCATGCTCAACTAATTTTTTAAATTCTCTGTAGAGATGGGGTCTTACTATGTTGCTTGGATTGGTCTCAAACTCCTGGGCTCAAGTGATCCTCCTACCTTGGCCTCTCCAAGTGTTGGGATTACAGGCCTGAGCCACTGTGCCTGGCCCCTCCATTTTTTCTACATAGATTTCTCTCTCTATATATATAGAGAGAGGGAGCTATATATGTGTATATATATAAATCTTACCCACCCATATAGAGAGCTACATATGTCTATATATAAATCTTACCCACCCTCTGAGGCTCAGCTCAGATTTCTCCTCCTTCAAGAAGTTGCTACTGTTCTCTCCCCATCTGAGGCACAAGTAATATGACAAGTGCCATCAGAATGTATACTTCTTGAGGCCAGAGACCTGGAGACTAAGTTTTTTCAATGTCTTTAATGCTCAGCACAGGGCTTGGCCTAAGGGAGACATGCAGAACACCAGATAAATGCATGAATGGTGTAGAAGTACAAAGAGGTTTGGCCAATGTAGGGTGAGAGTAGGCCAAGAGAAGAGGAGCTCTGGACTGGAAACAGGACACAGGACGAGGGCATTTGCAATGCCACAGGCAGCAGAAGAATCCAGTGCCACTATGGGAGCAGAGTACACATTAGCTACTTTGGAAAAAAGAGAATACAACCCTCCTCCCTATACTGGTTTTACCAGCAGCTGCCAAGTGCCCCTTTGCAGGTAATATTCCACATAAATCACATCCGGCATTCTTTTTTTTTTTTTTTTTTTTTGAGACGGAGTCTCGCTCTGTCACTCACGCTGGAGTGCAGTGGCCCAATCTCGGCTCACTGCAAGCTCCGCCTCCTGGGTTCATGCCATTCTCCTGCCTCAGCCTCCCCAGTAGCTGGGATTACAGGCGTGAGCCACTGCACCCAGCCAATTTTTGTATTTTTAATAGAGACGGGGTTTCACCATGTTAGCCAGAATGGTCTTGATCTCCTGACCTTGTGACCCACCCACCTCGGCCTCCCAAAGTGCTAGGATTACAGGTGTGAGCCACCACGCCCGGCCCAGCATTCTTTTAATTAAAAGTCATGCTTGATATGCGCGTGTGTGTGTGTGTTTGTGCACTCCTGCTCTGCCCTGAAGGGGCTGTCAGAACCACTGCCAGCCTGTTACAGAGGCCTTATCTCCAATAGTTTCATCAGTCACTCTGCTCTTCTTCAGTCACTGGTAAACTTGGTACATATTTAAAATGACGCACGTACTGTCCTTGGTGTCTGTGTGCAAATGCATTAAAACTGACTAAACAAAGCGAATCCTCTTCCTTCCTCTATGAGTTATAGAGATTGTGGCATTTCAGTTTGGAGAAAAAAAAAAATCCAAAGCATTCCCGCATTCCCTGTACTATAAAGGGTCAGGGTGATGACAAGGGGGTGCACAAGTCTTCCTGGATTGAAACCTAGATGGTGTGATGGATTCTGTGTGACAGTCCTGAGGGTAAGGAGGGGTGAAACAGGAGGGCAAATCAAATGTCACCGACCCCCCTGGCCCCCGCAAAGGTCCCTTTTCCTACCCCAGCCACTCACCTTGATTTAGGAAGTTAATTGCTTTCATGCAAGCATATTCCTCATTGCTGACCTTTAGCTGATGGAACTTGTGATAGAGGTAGATGAGCCGCTCGATCACCTCCATCCCTTCATCACTAAATCTGGGGAACAGACACAGGTGTTAACAGTTGGTTGTCATACCAGTAGGGGCCAGGAAAGGGCAGCCAAAGAGCTCCTACAGCTCCTTCAACAGGCTGAGCTTGGAGGAAATGGGATCCAAAGCCATTTGGGAAGTACAGGCAGATCCATGCTTTGTCTACAGGCCAACGTAGCTCATGCAAGCTGCTCTTCCCAAGGTCAGGTAGAGTCAATCTAGGTTCAAATCCAGCTCCATCACACACAAGCTATGAGATCTTGGCAAGGTCATCTGACCCCCCTATGCTTTGAGGTCCTCCTCTGCAAAATGATAATGCTTGCATTCTTCGGCTAACAAGGGCCAAAGAAGGTCTGGGATATAAATGTGGAGAAACACAACATTATTAAGATACAGCTATTGTTGAGATGCAGTCTCTGGTATCAATGACAGCTGCCATGGTGACTCTATGTGAGACTCTGCCACACTGCAAAAAAAGCTGCTGATTGTATTTGCTTATGTTAACTGCTTCCAGCAGAGCTGAGGTTATGCATAGCGATTTTTTTTTTTTTTTTTTGAGATGGAGTCTTGCTCTGTCACCCAGGCTGGAGTGCAATGGCGCGATCTCGGCTCACTGCAACCTCCGCCTCCTAGGTTCAAACGATTCTTCTCCCTCAGCCTCCCGAGTAGCTGGGATTATAGGCACCTGCCACCACATCCAGCTAATTTTTTGTATTTTTAGTAGAGACGGGGTTTCACCATGTTAGCCAGGGTGGTCTTGATCTCCTGACCTCGTGATCCGCCTGCCTTGGCCTCCCAAAGTGCTGGGATTACAGGCATGAGCCACCGTGCCCAACCTGCATAGTGAAAATTTTTATTGGCATCCCTGACTTTCGCAGGAGGGAGGAAAATGTTAACTGAGTTTCCATATCACGCCATCCTCTGTGCTAGGCACTTCATGAGCATTATCACATTTAATTCTCTCAACCCTATGAGGTGGGTAAGATAATCATCACCACTGTACAGATGAGCAACTGAAGTTCAAAGAAGGGAGGGATCTGGTCCACAAAGACACAGTTAATTGGTGACAGAGTAGGAATTTGGAACCTGAACCCAAGGCCTTGGTTTTTCTAATATCTAAGGTGGTATATCCTAGCAGAGGGGGCTCAAAGCCCCCATGCTCCTTTCTTTGGGTCTAGGAGTGAGCTCTCTGGGGAAAGTCCAAGTTTTAGGCAACAGAGCCCCAGGCTAGGCCAGCCCAGGGGATTAATGTTTTGGGTATACTTCATACCAGAGATGGAGATACCATCAAACCAAGCAGGCAAACACTTAACCAGGAAGCAGGAGTTTATAAAAGACGCAGTCAAGTCTGGCCTGAGTCATTCTAGGAGTGGCCTGGCTAGTGGGCAGTGGGTCCCAAATGGGCCTCAGATACAGCTCAGTCACAAAGAGGAGCAGCTTAGTTTCAGGCCTGCTTCCTGGTGACATCTTCAGATCTGTGCAATACAGCCCTGTGCCAGGCCAAGAAGGCCCTATCTGGGTAGGGCCCAGAACACCTGGGGATGAACTACTGCTTTCTGGAATCTACTGTTTTCTGTGTTAACTTTGAAGGCTTTGCAGGCTTTGGCTTCCTGGACAAGCAGGACACTTTCTCTTGCTTGGGGAAAGCCTGGCTCTGGTTGGGGCCGGAGGCTCCTGCCCTTTTTAAGCACCAAGGGGAGCCTCAGCAGCAGGTAGAGCTAGTTCTCAGTATCCATGGGTTCTATATCTCTGGGTTCCACCAACTGCATCAAAATATTTTTTAAAAAAACAATACAACAATAAAAAAGACAAATTTTTAAAACACAGTATAATGGCTGTGTGTAGTGGCTCACACCTGTAGTCCAAGCACCTTGAGAGGCTGAGGCAGGAAGACTGCTTGAGCCCAGAAGTTCGCTACCAGCCTGGGCAACATGGCAAAACTCCATCTTTACAAAAAATACAAAAATTAGCTGGGCATGGTAGTGCATGCCTGCGGTCCCAGCTACTTGGGAGGCTGAGGTGGGAGGATCACCTGAACATGGGAGGTTGCAGTGAGCTGTGACTGTTATCACTGCACTAGCCTGGGCGATAGAGTGAGACCCTGTCTCATGAAAACAAACAAACAAACAAACAAAACAAAACCAACCAACTAAAAAACCCGAAAAAGAAAAAAAAACAAGAAACTCTCCCAAACCAAAAACCAATGTAATAACTATTTACATGGCATTTACATCATTTATATTGCATCCAGTATTATAAAGATTCTAGAGCTGATTTAAAATATACAGGAAGATATGCATAGGTTATACACAAATACTGCACCATTTTATATGAAGGACTTGAACATCTGTAGATTTTGGTATCCATGGGGATCCTGGAAGCAATCCTCCACGGATACTGAGAGATGACTGCACATGCAATCTGGAACTCTGACCTTCGGCCTTGGCATGGCTCCCAGTATGAGCTGGGGATTCTTTTAGCTGATCTGAGCTACTATGGCTGACTCAGTTTCTCTGTACCTGGCCCAATGGCTTTTACAACTTTACTGATATGTTCCCAGCCTGGCCGATAGATTCATATTGAATAACCACAATAACCACCAATCTATAATACCGTTTCTACCATTCTACCATTCGTTGAGTGTTTGCTACCTGCCAGGCACATTAAGTATTCTACAGACATTTAATCTTATTGATATTCCCAATAAATTCACAGAATGGATACAAATCATAACCCCCTTTGTTCACACGTGGAAATGAAGGCTCAGGGAGTTATTTACTGAGTCTCTATTATGTATTAGGCCTTTTCATATGCATTCTTACACTTTACCTTGCTGATAACCTGAAAGGATACATGGTATCACCACCATGTTAGGGATGAGGAAGCAGAAAAAGAGGTGGCTACCCCAAGGTTGCACGGGAAGTAAATGGTAGTGGTGATGAGGCCAATGTTCAAACCTAGGTTTTCTAATTCCAAGCATAGGGACTTTCCTCAGCACTACACTGCCCACTCTTGATCCTGTCTTGTTCTTAGCTGCTACCTGGAAAAGGCTAACCACATACTACCACAGGGGACCTCAGGAGTTGTGTCCCCACAGTAACTCAGAGCAGGGCCCAGCCCTGGGAGGATGTCAGGTCTGCTACAGTGCACAGAACTGTCCCTGCAAGTACCTCCAGGACGCTGACTTGCAGGAGGCGGTATGCCTGGGAGTGAAGACCACTCCTCATCATAGCACTCTGTTGGATATTTATGTTCTTGAGAGTGGGAAAAAAAGTTCTTTATTGCCAATTTCTTTCAGTATCTGCTTGGAGGGGTGGGGATGAAATGGGGCAGGGCATAAAAAAGGAGGACGCAAGGGGAGAGGCAGTGTCAGCATCTGTCTGGTGGCGGAGTATGTAGCAAGCAAAGATAATGCTCTGTCCTTTAATCAGCAACCCCCTACCCCAAGTGTTCACTCTGGCACTCTAGACCCTGCAGGTGTGTGGCTATCAGCCAGATCCCTAGCCAGGAGTGCCAAACCTGTTCCTGGCTGACTCTTAACCTGAGGGACACAAAGGAGTTCCCAAGTGCCTGGCCTGTCCATATGCCCTGATCTGCCCTTTCTCTTGGGGCAGCACATCCCTCTTTTCCAAAATTCCTCCAACAGGCAGCCACCATGGACCCCCAGTAGTGGTGGGGGCTGGCAGCTAGCCCGGCAGCCCCCACTCAGTCTCCACTGCCTGACTGCAAAGCTTTCCTCCACACCCCGCATCCCACCCCTTGATAAACAAAGTGGTTCTCTGTTCCATGGGCCTGCCTTTGCCTGTAGCCGTGCCTCCTCCACATCTGCCCACTCCAGTTTTAATGCCCCTGTATTCACTGTCTACAAATTATCAGCATTGAAAGCCAGAAAGTTGGACAAACACACCCATTCTTCTTCTAGGTTCCCATTACACAAGCATGCTGGGACAAGGAAAACATTCCTGCCAGGATCCCCCAAACCACTGGACCATTCAGTCAGCAATTCAAACTGACACTATGTAAGTTATGTCCCATTAAGGGGGCTGAGAGACTCAGTTGTCTCTTTTTCATTCATCTAAATGCACCTACCCCCAGGAGTGGCCATCAGCCACAACCTTAGAGAAATTGCCATCTCAGCACCCATGTACAGACTCCAAGATGAAAACCAAGACTAGTTTCAGGACAAATTCCAGAAAGTCAAACCTTCTGAAAATGCTCTGGGAAAATAAGAATTTAGTATAAGGCAATGTTAAAGAGGCTGGGCATTGGAGCACAACAGACACAGGTGATAAACTTAGCTCCATCTCTCTCTAGCTTTGTAGCCTTTAGTTTTCACCTCTCTCAACCTCATGCTCCTCATCTCTAGAACAGGGATAATATTAGTGCCAGTCACACAAGGTAGCAGTAAGAATTCAACAGATAATATATGTAAGGCACTTAAGACAGAATTTGGCATAATTGTTAGCTGTTATCACTACAAACAGCACCATCATCATCTCTCCCATTATTGTAGCAAAAATAAAAGTCTGTTTCCTGAGCCTTATAGTTAGGCAGGGAAGCTGGGAGGCAACTTTCCAGAGATCTGGCAGAAATGGAGCTGGTGCTGAGATAGAAGTGCCCATTAAAGCCCATCTAGCTCAAGGCATCTTCTCTTGAGAGGAGTCTTGATTAGGGCTAGGAGCAGTCACTGGCTGGTGCTACAATCTGCTTTAAATCAAATTCACCCGGTTCACTGTCTGATAACAGTCTGATTAAGGAATATGGGCACCATAAATTTGATTCAATATTTGAGAAGAGAAAAAGGAGGTGATCATGTATCATCTGGGAAAAGCCTTTCCATGACAGCAGGAACTCACTTGCACTCAAGAGTTGTGAAGAAGTAAAGGCCATCTGGGGGAGTGGGAGCAAGGCAGTAGCAGGCAAGGTAGGAGAGTGCTATGGCCAATTACAGACTCCACAACCTGGGTTTCTAGCAGAGAGGTTACTGCTTTCCAGTGGTTAACCTGACTCCAGAGGTTCTTCCACTTCCTATGACGTCCTAGGCAGTTCCACATGCATCTCAGACTCCACAGACACCCAAACCAAACTCATTACTCATCTCCCATCCTGTTCTTCCCTGCTCCTTCATCCTGGCTAAGAAAATTGGTGCCCACCTGCCTGGCTAGTCCAAAAACTCAGCAGTCATCTCCGACATTTTCCACTCACTGAAGTCCCACTGACTTTATCTCCTTGACATCTCTTGGCTTTGTGCTCCCCTCTCTGTCTCCACAGTCACTGCTGCTTTGTCCAGGTCTTATTTTCTTTTACCTGGGCTATGGAACAGCCTCCTTCCTACCCAGCCACGATGCTCCAGTCTTGTCCACGCCAATCCATCCTGAACTTTATTGCCATAGAAGTCTTTCTAAAATGCAACCTGTGTAATTCCTCCACTTAAAAACTTCCCAAGACTTAATACTATTTACACAACAAATCCCAAATTACTTAGATTGACATTTGAGCACCTTCATGACCTGCCTTGCCTGTATCTTTCTCTCTAGTCAATTCTCCCCTCATTTCTCTGTCTTAGATACATTCTCTTTATACCCTAAATCCACAGAATTGCTTTTGATTCCCTGCACATAGCAACCATCCAGGATCTCTAACTTCTAGGACTTTGTGTTATCTCCTACCTTCCTGTTCTCTACAATGTACCTAGAAATACCCACTTCAACGTGCAGCTCAAATGTCTGTTCCTCTCTTAAGTTTTCCCCGACCCTGCGAACAGACGTACTCACTCCTCGGTCTATGCTTGTACAGTTCTCTTCAGATGCCCCGTCATCTCCACCAACACAACCCTGCACTGTACGTTGTATCTGCTTCTTTTTGCCTCCCAGTCCCCTAAATCAAGGATACGGACTCTGAGTCAGAAACCATGTCTGCATCACCTGTGATCCCAGCTTCCTCCCCACAAAACACACAATACTCAGTAAATGGCCATGGAATCAGAACTAGTGTGTTGAAGTTTAACTGTTATTTTTCCATCGATGGATTCCACAGTAGAGTCCAACAACAAATCCATTTCCTCTTCTCAGAACCCACTTGACAGCTCAGCAGCAACACACGTTCTAAAGACAGCAACGTTCAATAAAACTTTATGTGATGATAAAAATGATCTTAATTTGTACTAGCAGCCACTAGCCATGTGGCTATTGAGCACTTGAAATGTGGCTGGTGCAAATGAGAACTACATTTCTATTTTTAATAAATTTGTATTTTAAAAGCCACATGAGGCTAGTGGCTACCATAGTGGACGGTACAGCTTTAGATCCTCCTTGATTAGAAAAATTCCTACCAAGGAAGGAAGTTTCCTTACTACTGCTGTTACTGACTTTTGCCTTGGTCTTGGGGCTTAAGGGCCTGGCTACAGTGAAGTGGGATGCCTTATGAAGCTCAAAGCCAAAGAGAACCCTGTAAAGCCAGCGACCCTTCCCTGCCTGCAGAGGGCCTGGGCAAACCCATTACTCAGGAGTGGAGTCCAAAGGCTGATCCTGTAGTCCCAGGCTAAACTGGTAGATTCCAGGCACCCAGAAAGGCTGGGCTCCTTGGGCCAGCTCTGCAAACCCTGACAGCATCAGAGCAGACTGACTGCTATCCAAACACCCCTATGGAGCAGAGTTATGCAGCAGGAGACAGGAATTTGATGGAAACAATGAATTAGAGGCTCTGGACAAGGGGTTAGGTCAACTGCAAAATCAGATAGCTCTGTTTACCAGACAGAGTGTCAGCTGGGTTCAAAACTCTGTCATTTATAGATCACCCTGAAGCCAGTAAGCATCATTAATAAGGAAATATTAGAAAACAAGTACAGAGGGTCAGCAAGCTGAATCCCCCCTCCCCTAGCTGTGCAAAGGGCCCTTGCAAGTCTTGGAGCACTGTTCTCTGCTTGAGCCTTGGTTTGTCTTTATGCCACAACTGGGTGGCAGGGGGAGATGGACTCCAGTTCTGTGAAGAAAAGTGTAAGAGCTGCTACTTTCCCCTCTCCAGCTTTCATGGATAGGGGCACCTTTTTTTCTTTCTTTTTGAAACAGAGTCTTGCTCTGTCACCCAGGCTGAAGTGCAGTGGCACAAACTCGGCTCACTGCAAGCTCTGCCTACCCGGGTTCACACCATTCTCCTGTCTCAGCCTCCAAAGTAGCTGGGACTACAGGTGCCCGCCACCACGCCCGGCTAATTTTTGTATTTTTAGTAGAGACGGGGTTTCACCGTGTTAGCCAGGATGGTCTCGATCTCCTGACCTCGTGATCCGCCCACCTCGGCCTCCCAAAGTGCTGGGATTACAGGCGTGAGCTACCGCGCCCAGCCAGGGGCACCTTTTCTTTTCTTCTTGGTGCCCTGGAATCCCATGACTTTTGAACTAGCCAATAAAGGTCATTTATTGAAATGTCTATTTACGAATTAAGCATTATAAGACTTTTTTTTTTTTTTTTCTGAGATGGAGTTTCACTCTTGTTGCCCAGGCTGGAGTGCAATGGCACAATCTCGGCTCACTGCAACTTCCACCTCCCAAGTTCAAGCAATTCTCCTGCCTCAGCCTCCCGAGTAGCTGGGATTACAGGCATGCGCCACCATGCCTGGCTAATTTTTGTAGAGACAGGGTTTCTCCATGTCAGTCAGGCTGGTCTCGAACTCCCAACCTCAGATGATCCACTTGCCTTGGCCTCTCAAAGTGCCGGGATGTGCAGGTGTGAGCCACATGCCTGGCTATAAGACTTTTCATATGGATTAATTAACAAGGCAGAAAGTCATCTCAGCAGATCATTTGTCTTGATTTTAGGGGTCAGAAAATATGGTCGCCCTGTGCTCCAGGTCTGCAGAGTAAATGAGTAAAAAGTGTGCTTGGACAGGCCCCAGAACAGCAGGGAGACTACCCACTCTGGACAAGGAGGTTATAAGGATACTGGCCAGCTGAGATAAAATTTTATGCCAGAAAATGACAAAGAGAATAGCTCAGTCTTCTAGTCCTATGCTTTCAACATCTCACCACATCTCATATGGACTCAAAGAACCTAAGCTTTTCAGGCAGGCAGGCATATGCTCAAATCTAAGGCTCTGGATTCAAATCCCAAACCCTTATGGGGAAGTCTCTTTCTGAACTTCAGTTTTCTCATCTATAAAATAGGCACACCACCACCTATAAGGCCGGAGGCTGTGAGAAAGAAAGAAGACAATTAAAAATATCTAGCCTAAGCCAGGCACGGCGGCTCACACCTGTAATCCCAGCACTTTGGGAGGCCGAGGCAGGCGGATCACGAGGTCAGGAGATAGAGACCATCCTGGCTAACATGGTGAAACTCCATCTCTACTAAATACACAAAAAATTAGCCAGGCATGGTGGTGGGCGCCTGTAGTCCCAGTTACTCAGGAGGCTAAGGCGGGAGAATGGCGTGAACCTGGGAGGCGGAGCTTGCAGTGAGCCAAGATCACACCACTGCCCTCCAGCCTGGGTGACAGAGACACTGTCTCAAAAAAACAAATCTAGCCTAGTGCCTGGCACACTATAGGTACCAAAATGACCCCTAGGTCTTTTTCCTGGATTGTAAATTCCAGTTCAAAGCCCCTCTTGCCTTGTAGGCAGAATTTACATTTTTGTTTTTCCTGGATGTGTTATCTCAGTAATCCAAGTATAATAAAGATCAGCTGGGTGTGGTGGCTCATGTCTGTAATCCCAGCACTTTGAGAGGCTAAGGCGGGTGGATCACTTGAGGTCAGCAGTTTGAGACCAGCCTGGCCAACATGGTGAAACCCTGTCTCTAGTAAAAATACAAAAATTAGCCAGGTGTGGTGGCAGGCACCTGTAATCCCAACTACTTGGGAGGCTGAGGCAGGAGAATCACTTGAACCAGGGAGGCAGAGGTTGCAGTGAGCCAAGATCATGCCACTATACTCCAGCCTGGGTGCCAGAGTGAGACTCTGTCTCAAAAAATAATTTTTAAAAAAACTACAGCTTAGCATTCTGCTAAGCTTGAATACAAAAAATTTATTCTTAACAACCATCTTACTGGGGAAATTCCGTTATCACTCCATTTTACCAGTTCAGAACCTGAGGATCAGAGACTTGGCTAAGGTCACAAATCTAATGAGTGGCAGAGTGAGGATTCAAATCCAGGCCTATGTGGTGTAGTGCCTATCCTCTATCCTCTGAAGGGCCAGGCAACTCAGCCTTACAGAGATGACAATGGTTTGGTTGTTTGGTATTTCCTCCCCAGCCAGGAGCCCTCACCTGTGTAATTCTTCATCGGAGGGTGAGTACTTGGCAGTGACATCAGCCAGTTCCCCAAAGATCTGCTTGCTGTAAACGGTGAGGGAGGACAGCAGGATTAGCTCCTGCCATGTGGAGCTCAAGAGGCACGTGTAATCCTTGATTGAGAGCTCGCAGAAGAAAGGCAGTTTCTTGATCCAGGCAATCTGCCTAAAGAGCAGCTCGTCGGCCAGGCGGCAAAGCAGGGCAAACAGTTCTGCCTGTGTCACAGCGTATCTGAGGGGCAGGGACAGGGGAAAATCACTTCCATTGGTCAGAGGGTGAGGATGAGGGTACAGAGAAAAGGTAGTCCCAAGGGCACAAAGGGACTCTGGCAATGGGCTCCTTGCTCCATGCCCACAGGTCTCCAGTTCCATTCAGTGTGATTTTCTGATAAAGGGGGAGGGCTGAGGCGCACAGCAAGCTCAGGGCTGGAGAGGTGGGTCTGATGAGGAAAGGCTGCTGAGGGGAAAGGAGACTTAGAAATGTGTGCAATTGGCTGGGTGCAATGGCTCATGCCTGTAATCCCAGCACTTTGGGAGGCCAAGGCAGGTGGATCACTTGAGGTCAGGAGTTCGAGACCAGCCTGGCCAACATGGTGAAACCCCATCTCTACTAAAAACACAAAATTTAGCTGGGTGTGGTGGCACATGCCTGTAATCCCAGCTACTCAAGAGGCTGAGGCAGAAGAATCACTTGAACCTGAGAGGCAGAGGTTGCAGTAAGCCAAGATCGTGCCACTGCATTCCAGCCTGGGCGACAGAGCAAGACTGTCTTAAAAAAAAAAAAAAAAAAAAAAGAGAGAGAGAAACGTGTCCAATTGTCAGGGAATATGACTTTTATTGTTGGTGTTCTCTAATGTTCCATGTCTTAGAGAAAATCCCAGTCACTCCTGTTCAAGTTCTGGCAATGGAACTCTAATGGGGTGGATCTGATGCCCACCCAACAAAGGAACTGGACAAAAATAAGCCTCACATCCAGACCGCTGAAGAGAACAGAACAAGTTCAGAAGCTTTTTCTGCTCTCAGTCCACCCCCTGGTGGTGAGTTCAGGAACCAGCATTGCTCAGCCTTTCCTTTAAGCTAAAGCTGGAATAAAAGGGGCCTTTGAGACCACAGACCCACAGACCCAAGAGTTTCAGCTTCCTTCCTCTCAAGGCCCCTTGCCAAGACTTTTCCTCACACTCCTACATCTAAATTTTTTTTTTTTTTCTGAGACGGAATTTCGCTCTGCCGCCCAGAACTGGAGTGCAGTGGCGCAATCTCGGCTCACTGCAAGCTCCACTTCCCGGGTTCAAGCAATTCTCCTGCCTCAGCTTCCTGAGTAGCTGGGTTTACAGGCACGCGCCACCATACCCAGCTAATTTTTGTATTTTTAGTACACATGGGGTTTCATCATGTTGGCCAGGCTCGTCCGGAACTCGTAACCTTGTGATCTGCCCACCTAGGCCTCCGAAAGTGCTGGGATTACAGGCATGAGCCACCACGCCCGGTTTCCTACATCCAGATTTATAAAGGGTTTGTGTGACCTCCTTGTGGGTAGATATTTTAATCTCCTCTTCTGAAACTGGAGACTAGCTTAAGAAATCTCAGTGTATGTTCCTTGGAGGTCTAAGCTTGGTAACACACATTCGCTTATGCTCTAGGCCAAGGAGTAATGGATGCAGCAATGGGTAGGCCCGAAGGCTGAACTATACGGCTGACTAAAGACTGGAAGAATACTCCTTCCACCCACTCGAGTCTGCACCTAAAGTGGTCACGTGCCACCAGGCTAGCCATGGGGATGCTGGTGAGGGGTGCAGACAGGCTACAACCAGCTAGGGCTTTGTGAAGGAGCCTATATTGGATATATGACTATCCCCAGAATTACTGCTCATCTCTATCACGGAAGTGCTCCGACCCATGCCAGGACCTGGCTTACCTAGGCCCAAGCAGAAACAAAGGCCCTTCTATCTCAATTCCACAGGAACTGGAAAGTAACCTCAACTCTATGAGAAATGATGCTTAAGGAAAAAATAAGGGATCACTGGTTTCAAAGATTAGCACAGATTTGTCCCCTGATGCTTGAGTCATTATTCGCCCAACTCATTCTGAAGCCACAGGTATAGCAGCCAGGGACGTGAGTGGGTGTGGGGTCAGGACACTTTGAGACTGCAAGGGGCCAAGAAGGACGGAGCTCACTCACCCATCTTCGATCAACATGGGCGTGCCCAGTGGCTCCAGGTCCTCGGCTGATAACAGCTGGTGAATCAGACTGTATGACTGGGGATCCAGGCTGCGAGCTTGTGGGGGCAGAAGCGGTGAGTGGCCAGAATAGCTAAAAAGGTGCGGTATGTATTGGTAATGTGGAGGCACAGACATTCCCATGTACTGTTCCCTGAATGCCATGAATCCATTTAGTTCCACAGACCTACTGGAGAGAAAAGTCTTGCATCAAACAGAGCCATGGCAAGTCTAGTAATTACTCAAAGGAAGTGAGCCAGAAGGTGACTTTAGGTATTCTTTGGCCATGAGGTCTGGGTCTTCATCAAGCCAGGGGGCATAATTAATAGTTAAATTCATGTCTCTCCAACTAGATTCCCATCTGTGAGACAAAGACTCTATGGGTATATGAATGTCGGGGTCACCACTGGACACTAAGTGCATGGCAGAGTAGGTAATGAATAAATATTGGTTGAATGAATTCTTTGTATAGGTACCATGTCTGGACAGTTTTTTAACAGATGGCAAAGTGGGTATACATATTACTGCTAGGAAAACTAAGGCACAGACAGGCTAAGTGCCTGGCTACAAAACAAATCCAGCACCTAGCAAGGAACCCGGCATGCAGCAACAACCCCCTAAATAGTCCAAGGAAGGAACAAACTAAGGGACACCTGAATGGGATAAAAGCTTTAATTAAATATGAAGAGAAAGGTAGATTTTTGCCTTCCTTTTCTTTCTTGCAGAAAGCTAACCACTCTATCAACTAATTAAAAAAAAAAAAAAACTAAGCCAGCCACAGTGGTGTGCACCTACAGTTTCAGCTACTTGGGAGGTTGAGGTGGGAGGATCACTTAAGGCTAGGAATTTGAGACAAGCCTGGGCAACATAGCAAGACTTCATCTCTTTTTTTTTAAAAAAGTATTTAAAAAAAAAAAAAAGTCTTGCCATATTGCCCAGGCTGGTCTTGAACTCCTGGACTTAAGCAATCTACCCACCTTGACCTCCCAAAGTGCTGGGAATACAGGTGTGAGCCACCATGCCTGGCATCTCTTAAGAAAAAAAAAATCCTCCAGCTTTTGCCTAAGTGTATCTCCTATAATTGGGGCTGGCAAACTTTGGTTTGCAAGCTAAATCCAGCCCACTGCCTATTTTGGAACACAGCCATGCTCACTGGTTCACATACTGTCCATGGCCATGGTTGTTTTTACACTACAAAGGCAGAATGGAGAAGTTGAGCTCCAAACCACTAGGCCCGGAAAGCTGAAAATATTTACTATCTGGCCTTTGCAGAAAAAGTTTGTCAATTTATATCCTATAAGAAAGGTTTCTGGGGAAAGGAAACCTTCCCTAATAGCTGAAGGCTCTATTTCACACCTGACAACTAACTAAAGATATGCTTGAACCAAGAGTTTCTAAGTTTGTATTCACTGATAGCAGCATATCTGACTGGCTTACAAAGTCTTCAATGTTTCTTAGAATTTATAAGTGAAAAACATTGACTCTTGTGAGGCAGAGAAATTATAGTTTAATTCAAAACTGTCAAAAAGGTTTATTTCAGTGATAAAATAAACGAGAGAAAATGGCTACATTAAAAATGTTATTCTGTTAGGTGAAGAATACATGGGCATGGATAGAAGCTACAGCACTTTATCAGTCTGCAGAAGAGACCACTGACATTTTCAAGGTCTTTAGCATAAAAGGGGCTGGGAAACACTGTTTTCAATCATCCTGACCCCTACTCCAAGAGTCTGAGGGAGCAACAGTACAATGGCTGAGACAGCCTGGCAGGGACACTCAGCCAGAGGTTTTCTGTGGGTCTCCCCTTGGTGGGGGATCCCTAGATGATGATCATGGGTTTGCCTTAAAGCTCACCTGGAGGACAGTGTGGAGCCTGGTGAGGGCTGGTTGCTCTCCGAAGCCCTGTTCCCAGGGGAACTGTGGTCACTATCACCATGGTTGCTCCAGTGATTGGCCTCTTCCTCAAACTCCTGCCCAGACATGATCCTTTCGATTTCTTCTTCTGATATCTTTGACAAGGAATTGAGACATGTTAGATGGGTGCTCAAGACACTCTCTGTTCTTTCTTCAGGACTGAGAGCTTATTTAAATCTCATAGTATTTCCCAGAAACCTAGGTTCCCTCTCCTCGATCCCCATACTCCGGGCCTCTCACTAATCTTAGGACAGCATGCCTTCCTTCCTCCTGGCACCATGGCCCTTCGTGGCCTTCCTCCTACTCATTTATACTACTCTCAAGCCATGAAGCCTCGAGGTTCTTTCAACTCCTTTTTGTCCTTGAGGCTATTCTTTCCTAACCCTGAAACACCACTCCTCAATGACAATCTCCTACTTGTCCTTTAAGATTCAATTCAAATGTCACCTCTTGCCAGGCATGGTGGCTCATGCCTGTAATCCCAAAACTTTGGGAGTTCCAGAAGTTCAAGACCAGCCTGGGCAACATGGTGAAACCCATCTCTACAAAAAATAGAAAAATTAGTTGGGCCTGGTGGTGCATGCCTGTAGTCCTAGCTACTCAAGAGACTGAGGCAGGAGATTCTGGCCTAAGCTCAGAAGACTGAGGCTCTAGTGAGCCATGATCGCACTAACCCACCCCAGCCTGGGTGACAGAGCAAGACCCTGTCTCAAAAGAAGACAAAACAAAACCAAACAAAAAAACCCCAAATGTCATGTCCTTTGTGAGGCTTTCTACCACCACATTTTGGATACTCTCTTCAACAAACAGTGCTGGGAAAACTACATCCACGTGCCCCGCCCCCACCCCCCAAAAGACGTCGAACCCTTATACCGTTCACAGACGTCAACCTCAAAATAGATTAAATATTTAAATATAAGACCTAAAACTATAAAACTCCTTGGAGAAAACACAGGGGAAAATCTTCATAAAACTGGTCTTGGCAGTGATTTCTTGGATACAACACCAAAAGTACAGAAAACAGAACAAAACTAGCCAAGTGTGACTACATTAAACTAAACAGCTTCTGTGCAACAAAGGAAACAATCAACAGGGTAAAAAGATACCCTATGAAATGGGAGAATATATTACCATACATTTGATAAGGGGTCAACATCCACAATATACAAGGAACTCCCGTAACTCAGTAACAGAAAACAAAACAAAACAAAACACATTGAAAAATGAACAAGAAACTTGAGCAGACATTTCTCCAAAGAAGACATATGACCAATAGGTATATAAAAAGATGCTCAACATCACTTATCATCAGGAAAATACAAATCAAAACTTGAAGATATTAACTCACACCTGTTAGGATGTCTGTTATATGCAAAAGAAGACAACAACAACAACCAAAAAAACCCAAAAACAAACAAACAAAAAAGTCCAGAAAATAGTAAGTGCTGGCAAGGACGTGAAGAAATGGAAACCTTGTGCACCGTTAGTGGGAATGTAAAATGGTGCAACCACTATGGAAAATAGCATGGAGGGTCCCAAAAAAGGTAAAAATAGAACCACCATAGGATCCAGCAATCCCATCTACGGGTATTTATCCAAAAGAACTGAAATCAGGATTGTGAAGAGATAACTGCACTCCCACGTTCACTGCAGCATTATTCAAAATAGTCAAGAAGTGAATACAACGTGTAAGTGTCCGATGACAGAGAAATGCATAAGAAAATGTGATATACACATAAAACACCTTAAAAAAGAAGGAAGTCATTATAAGCTATACCAAGGATGAACCATGATGACATTACACCAAGTGAAATAAACTAGTCACAGAAGCACAAATACTGCATGACTCCACTTTATGAGGTATCTAAAGTAGTCAAACTCTTATAAGCAGAAAGTGGAATGATGGCTGCCATGGGCAAAGGGAGAGGAAAATGAGGAACTGTTGTCTAATGGGTATAGCGTTTCAGTCACATAAGATGAAAAAGTTCTAAAGATTTGCTGTATCAGAGTGTGCATATAGTTAACAACACTGTACTATGTGATTAAAATTTTGTTTAAAAGGTAGATTTCATGTTATATGGTTTTTACTTCTGCCATAATAAAAAAGAGCAGCTATTAGTCCAGACCAAAAAACAAAAAGAATTTATGAGACATATATCTGACTTGAAAAACGAGAATAAAAATGTTTTAGAAAAAAAGAATAAATACAGCAGAGTTGGGAGTCACACAGCCTGACGGAATGTATGCTGTGCTCATGTGACAGAAAATCCTCCAAACATCATCAGTGTATGTCTTAAGACAACTGTGAACACCTTTCTTTCATTCCCTCACATTTAACTGGCTAAATCCTATAAATTTACCCAGTAAATATCTCTTGAGTCTATTATCTCCCCTCAATCTGCACTGCCATTGCTCTGCTTTAACTATTATCTGTATCTCTCATCTGTACTTCTGTAAAAACCTTCTAACTGCTTTCTCTCTCCCTCAGTTTCACTCATCCTCACCTCACTCCTCACAAACCATTTCTACCTGCCAGAATGATCTTTCTAAAATGCAAATCTAAATAAAACCTTTTAGTAGTTGCCTCTTGGCTCACACCAGTAACAATAATAGTTTTTAAAATTTTTATTTTATTTTGGTAGACACAGAGTCTGTCTTGCTATGTCGCCCAGGCTAGTCTTGAACTCCTGGCCTCAAGCAATCTTCCTGCCTCAGCCACCCAAAGTGCTGGGATTACAGGCGTGTGTCACTGCTCCTGGCCACTAGTAATTCCTAAGGCATGCTCTCTGCCTACTAGTGTGCCAAGGGATTCACCTGATGGGCAGAAATATATCCAATTTTCTACCCTCATGAAGCTCTTCTGCTGGCAAGTAAGAACAATGAGTAAGAACAAGTGGTGTAGGCTGGTCCCACAAAGACTTTTCCTAAGGAGCTGTAGTCAAAGACAGTTGAAGGCCACTCCCTAATGAACTGATTCCAAATTCAAGGAATCTGCCTTATCTTCTGCCACTCTACTACATGTGCCCAATGTTCCAGCCTAACTGAACAAACTCCTTGTCATAAAGATTCATCTTTGGGTCTTTTCACAGTCTATTTTCTTGAGTGTCTCTAGTCCCCAACCACGGCTATTCTAGCCCAAGCAGAATAGATGCCCCTCCCTCTGTAGTCCCTGAGCATCCTCTGTTACCTCTCACCTTACTATTATGTCTGTTTACCTATCTGTCTCTCCCATTAGACTGAGTTCACAGTATAGGGCCTGGAAGAGTAGGAACTCAGTAAATGTTTGTGGGACTGAATGGGGGTATATCATTCCTACTCTACAATAAGACAATAATACCCTGCTGGTACATTTTTTAGATGAAACGAACAGCAAAGTAGTCCTGCTCATTTCTGCCAGGCTTACTTATCTATAACCTTAAGGGTTGATCAAAAAATCCTCTGCATGGTTCAGAACCATAAGTGGGTTCACTGTCTGTGAAATCCTTAGAAAAGGCTGAGGGATCACGAGAAGAGCTTTAATCATTAACTTACATATTTAAGATTTTCAAAGCACTTTCACATCCAGGCTGTAAAAGCACTTTTACAGAAATGAAAACAAAGATGGCTCTCCTCAGCAGCAGATGAAGGAATCAAGGTGAGCAGTTTCAGGAACAGCTGGAGCCCTGGGCTTCCAGGATGGACCACAGGGATTGAGGTCTAGAACTCACCTGGACTGGCCCAATGCTCTTATTCCGGCCTCCAGGCATGCCATCTTCTCTGATAGCTGAAAGGAAACATAAGTCAAGAAAGGCAGTCAGAAGCACACTCATATAACTTTTAGCACAAAAAGAGAATTTGCTTGGCCAAAAGCGTAAGAGAGTAATTAGTGAATCCAAGATTAAACACAGGTCCTTCTGGACCCAAAGCACACACTTCTTTCTATTATTCCAGGTTCCTTCATAGGCAACAATATTTTTGGGCCCCCAAGGCATTCTGTACCTATTACACACACTGTATACATTCAATATGTTTAAAAAAGGTGATAGTACTGTTTACTAGTCCTTCAGTTACAAATATCCCGCCAGGATGATGCATCTTAAGGTTTTGACAAATTCTAGGGGAGGGACAGAGTATTTCCATTTTTAAATAAAACAGTTTTTATTCCCAGCCTACTGAGCATTTTCTAAGTATAAAAAGCATCCTTTAAGTAATATCTCCTGACTAAGAATAACAACTACTACTAATATTATCATCACTGTTTATGGAACACTTAACACGGGGGCATAGAGAGGAACCCCTGATTTGCAATTATAGTAGGACCACAGTATTAGGCAATCCTTTCCAGAAAAGAAAACTTCTGAACTGAGTATTAAAGGTTAAGTGGGATTTAGGCAGCTAGGAAAAGAGTGCTCCAGATTGAGCGAACAGTGTACAAAAAAGCAAGCTGAAGATAAAAATGAGCTCTTTTTTCTGGAAACTTCCAAGTGGCTTAATCTGGCTAAAGCATGGGGGAAAGGTGGCCTACGCGGGGGAAGAGTAGCATGAGATAAGGGTAGAAAGGCCAATTGGGCTTAGATCATAAAGAGCCTTGAATGCCAGACTAGGGTATAACTTTAGCTAAGGAGCTTGAGAACAAGAAGGAATGTAAGGGGGCACTGTGGTCATATTGGGATTTAAAAAAATCTTTGTGACAGCCACTGTGGAGGGTAGCTTGAAAAGGGTTAATGTTAACAATGACAGAAGATAAGCTAATGACATTATGTAACAGCAGGCCTTACCAGGATATACCTGCCACTTTAAAAAATTAACATAAGGAATCTAGAAAGTTCCTGAGGCAGGCACTGATTGCCTCAAAAGGTGGGAGCTCCAAGTATAACCCTGTTTCTGAGGTAACTAAAAGGCTGACAGGAAATTCAGAATTAAGTAAGTTAGGGTCCAAATCCTGTTTCTTCCTGGTCTGTATAATTATGAACAAGTTTCTTTGCCTCTCTGGATTTTAGTTTACTGAAATGAAAAGAGGGAATATTGATACTTGTTTTATGTTACATTACATAAAACGGTATGGCTAAAACACCAACCCTAGGGCCTGGCATGTAAAGTAAGCACTTAGTAACTAATCCTTCCCTCTCCCTAGCCTCTTTGAGTTAAAAATCCAAGTTTCTATTCTCAACTTTGCTAGAATCTTAATATTTTCATCTGCTAAGTGGAGGCAACATGGTCAGTCTGCATTATAAAAAGCTGTTGTGAATTTAGAGTAAGAAACATACATAGCCTATGTTAGAGCTAGATGTATGCTGCTTATTGGCTGGGAGGTCTCTTTCCATTTAATTTCAAGGCCTAAAATCCTTACAATCGCTTCTCTGCTATTCCATGGTCAATGACAGTCTTTGGATATTTCTATTTCTAATAACAATATCTCACATGTCTTTATTTCAGTTCACAGGTAGAGAACAAAGATCTGTCACTGGAATACGACACCAAATATATTACTAGTTCAGCTGTTATCTCATTTTCACTGTCCTGGAGGTGTGAAAATAATGCAACATACTTTACTTTTCATTTAAAGGGCCACATGTCTTAAATATTTACATCTTGCCAATCTCTTGTTCTGAAATTCAAAAGCTCATCGGCCGGGCACAGTGGCTCACGCTTGTAATCCCAGCACTTTGGGAGGCTGAGAGGGCAGATCACCTGAGGTTGGGAGTTTGAGACCAGCCTGATCAACATGGAGAAACCATGTTTCACTAAAAATTCAAAATCAGCCAGGCATGGTGGCACATGCCTGTAATACCAGCTACTCGGGAGGCTGAGGCAGGAGAACGGCTTGAACCCGGGAGGTGGAGGTTGCAGTGAGCCGAGATGGTGCCATTGTACTCCAGCCTGGGCAACAAGAGCAAAACTCCATCTCAAAAAAAAAGTTCATCTTCTTCCTCGACCCCACCCAGAATAAGAAATGATAGAAATCTACTATGTGTTACATACTGTTCTCTGAGGTAAAATAACTCATGAGTAAAGTATTAGTATCACTCCCATTGAAGAGATGGATCTAAGGCTCACAGAAATGAAGTATTTTGCTGGAAGAGACAGAAACTAAAGAGCAGAATCAGGGTTGGAACCCACGCTATCAGACTCTAAGACCAGACTTCTTTCAGAGAAACATAAGATACTTTTAGGTGGTGCATAAACTCTTAATTATACATTCTTAATTACTAATTATTCTCATTTACATTATTATTAAGTATTAATTATTCTTAAATTATACATTTATTCTGATGTGCAACTCACTGAGGTGGTAAAAAATTGCCTTTAAAAATTAACTTTGATTTTTAAAAGTTACTGAAAGACTAATATAAACAGCAATGCCCATTTAGAGATGATAAAATTGGTCAAGATGCCATGAAGCCGCCTGAAGTGTGGAAATCAATACAATGTGCCACAGTGCCTCTGTTAAAAACAAAAACTTGGAGCATAGTTTCAAACTTATAATGTTCTTGCACATATGTATGTTATCTCATTTGATCCTCACAACCACCTTGGAAGGTGTATTATTCTCCCACGCATTTTTGAGATGAGAAAACAGAGCTCAGAGAGGTAAAGAGATTTGCTCAAGGTTACTCAGAGAAAAACTGACAGAGCTGGAGTTTCCATTTAGATCTTCTGATTCTAAAGCTGTGCTTGTTCCTAGATGCCACACTGAACTAACACGTTTTTCAGCAGGGTTAAAGTCTATCTGGCAGTGATTTGATTAAAAAGAACAAATGGCTCCTGTGTGCAGTTATTACAGGAATGGTTCTGCTGTAACTCTTATCTAAGTCTAAGAAAGAGAATGGCCCTAGCCATGGCGCTTCTATCTTCTCAAAAGGCACCACAAATACTTTTTCTGCTTTGGAACTCATATGCCTCCCATTCTTCATTCGCTTGGGCCTAGGCAGTCAACAGAACCCAGAAACCACAAATAACAAAGCTAACTACATCAAAGTTCCACTCAAAACCTGTTGGTGGTGCCTTTGGTCCATGGGCCAAATCTAAGCTCCTGAGCATGGCATTCAAGACCATCTATCATCTGGTTCTGCTGGGACCCCTCACCCTCATCTCTGGCATAAATGCTATGCCCTAATGCTATACCCTAATGCTACACCCTACATATAGAGAACTATTTGTTAGTCTTTGAACACGCTATTCTGTTTTACATAGTTCTGTCTCTTAGTATGTTCCCTGTACTCAGAAAGAAACTTAAAGTGGAAAAATCTGGCAACACCACCTTCCCTAAGTGACATCATAACAACCAAGTGATTTAAGTTAATATCACCAATAATGGGTATACACTTACATCATGTGCTCTTGATATTATGGACTAAGAAGGACACAACATCATTTCTATGGCATTCTTGTGAAAAATGCATAACCTGCATGTAATTGTGAGGAAACTGACAAGCCCAAATTAAGGGATATTCTACAAAATACATGAATACATGACCTATTTGCTTCAAAATCGACAATGTTAATAAAGACAAAGAAAGAGTGAGGAACTATTTCAGATTAAAAGAAACTGAAAAGACATAAAAACTAAATGTAATGTGATTTCCTGAATTGGCTTCTAGATCAGAAAAAAATGAAATTGCTATAAAGGACACTGGGATGAATGGCAAAAATTGAGTAAGATCTGCTAATAAGATAGTATTGTGTCATGTTAAATTTCCGGATTTTGGCCGGGCGCGGTGGCTCAAGCCTGTAATCCCAGCACTTTGGGAGGCCGAGACGGGTGGATCACGAGGTCAGGAGATCAAGACCATCCTGGCTAACATGGTGAAACCCCGTCTCTACTAAAAAATAACAAAAAACTAGCCGGGCGATGTGGCGGACGCCTGTAGTCCCAGCTACTCAGGAGGCTGAGGCAGGAGAATGGCGTGAACCCGGGAGGCGGAGCTTGCAGTGAGCTGAGATCCGGCCACTGCACTCCAGCCTGGGCGACAGAGCAAGACTCCGTCTCAAAAATAAATAAATAAATAAATAAATTTCCGGATTTTGATAATAGTATTGTGATTGTTAGAAATAAGAGGAACACTGCCTACGCCTCACTCTTAAATGGCTAAGAAGGTACACACATGCAGGCGCACACACACTTACTTACCTGTGGGAAGTGGGGAAGGTGGGAGAGAGAGAGAGAGAGAGACAGAAAGAAGAGCAAGGGGGAAGGGGGAGGGAAAATAACAAAACAAATAGGATGATAAAGCAAATGTGGCAAAATGTTAGCAATTGGTGAATTTGGGTAAAGGGTATATGAGAATTCTTACTACTGTTGCAAATTTCCTGTAAGCTTGAAATTATTTCAAAATAAAACAGAGCAAAATTTTAAAGTCTTAATTTAAAAACAAACAAACAGACCTTTGGCCGGGCATATGCTCATGCCTATAATCCCAGCACTTTGGGAGGCTGAGGTGGCAGGATTGCTTGAGCTCAGTTCAGCTCAGCTGAATTTGATCCTCAGTTCAAGACCTGCCTGGGCAACATGCTGAAAACTCGTCTCTACAATTTTTTTGGTAGAAAAAATGTAAAAAAAAGTTCACAAGGAAAATGTAAGAAATGTAAAAAAAAAAAAAAAAAAAGTTTGTAAGGAACACGAACTTTGATTTCTTTAAGATTCTGCTCAAATGTTATCCCTCCTTGAGATTTCTCAGTGCTTCATGCAGACCTCTGTGTTGTGTCCTGGGGCACTTTTTACCCTGGTAAAGTGACATGGCAATGCCATAGGATCACTGTCTCACAATGCCATTCTGCAAACATCACCTCCTCCAAGAAGCTTTCCTTGACCTTTATACTTTTGAACTAGTTAGCAAGTTATGAGACCACAGAGTTAAGGAAATTTTTTATTTTTCCACATAATTACTTAACTAATATGAAATCCACTCCCCATTCCCACCCACCACGAAGCTGACTGTATCTTCATTTCTCCTCTTACAGTATTCTCCCCATCCCACTTCCTGCCATGGCCCTCCATCACAGTCAACCCATCTAACCAGGGAGCATCCTATCACTACTGAGTTATTTGCTGAGGGACCAACAGAGAAGTAGGACTTGATCATGGTCCTTGAGGGGCTCATTGTCTAATAATGAGGGAAACAGACGAGTGAACAGAGAAAGATAACAAAAGGTGACCAGGGTTATGGCAGAGGGCATGCAAAAAAGCTGTGGAAGCACAGGAGGGTTATCTGGTGGGGGGTGGCGTCAGAGAAGGATTCTTAGAGGATGTTACAAATAAACGCTGAACCTTGAAGTCAGGAGTAGAAGGGTGACTGAAACCCTCTCTTCTTTCAGGCAGATGAAACCACATGTGCAAAACAGGAAACATCATTGGGTTTTTGAAGAACTAGGATGGAATGCAGATTGTGAGTGGGGAACACCAAATGGAGAAGGAAAGGGATCAGGTGGCTGATGCCAGTGTCAGAGGGGCCTTGAAAATCACCTTGAGGAGCCTGACTTTATCCCGAAGACCGTAAAATGGGTAAGAAACATACATGGGGGGCCGGGCGCGGTGGCTCAAGCCTGTAATCCCAGCACTTTGGGAGGCCGAGACGGGCGGATCACGAGGTCAGGAGATCGAGACCATCCTGGCTAACACGGTGAAACCCCGTCTCTACTAAAAAATACAAAAAAACTAGCCGGGCGAGGTGGCGGGCGCCTGTAGTCCCAGCTACTCGGGAGGCTGAGGCAGGAGAATGGCGTGAACCCGGGAGGCGGAGCTTGCAGTGAGCTGAGGTCCGGCCACTGCACTCCAGCCTGGGTGATAGAGCGAGAATCCGTCTCAAAAAAAAAAAAAAAAAGAAACATACATGGGGGATACTAGTGCAGTAGTGGGGATGGACAGACAGGGCCCAGTCTCCATTTACCACCCTTCTTTAGATCTTCCTCATTGCTTTGCTAATTTAATGACTTTTCTGACCAGTCAACTTCTAGGTCTGAAAAAGACACTCAGTTCTAAATCCAAAGATGGAGGACAACAGAGAGCTGTCTCTCACATAGGTGAAAAAGCCCCAGTCACAAATGGCAGCTGCATTTTTTTAATAGTTAATTTTTTTAATTTTAAGGTAAGTTTAGACTTTATACAAGAGTTGCAAAAATAGTATGGAGGGTTCCCATATACTCTCCTCCTTTTAACATTTGACATAATCATGGCTAGTCATCAAAACTAGGAAACTAACTTTGGTACAATACTATTAACCAAAGCACATACTTTATTTTGATTTCTCCAGTTGTTTCACTGATATCTTTTGTTCCAGAACACAATCCAGGGGCCCACATTACATTTAGCTGTCTTGCCTTCATAGTCTTCTCCAATCTGACAGCTCAGTCTTTCCCTGTTTTTTGTGACTCTGACACTTTTCAAATGGGTATTTTGTCAAATGTCAGTTATTCTGAAGAACGTCCCTCAATATGGGCTTGTCTGTTTTCTCAGGATTAGACTGGGAGTGAACTTACCTGTGTGTGTGTGTACATGTGTGCGCTTCTCAGTGTTTCATATTGGGGGTATATACAATGTTGGTGTGTTTTATTGGTACTGTTAATCTTGATCATTTGGCTACAGTCATGTCTGTCAGAATTCTTTAAATAAACTTACTATTTTTCCCTTTGTAATTACTATATATTTGCAGACTACGCAAATATTCTGTTTCTGTTTACACCAATGCCACTTACTTAGCATCCATTAAGATCTTGCTTGTGGCAATTATTACTGTGGTGTTCTAATGGTGGTTTTTTTTTTTTTTTTTTTGGTCTGTCACCCAGGGTGGAGTACAATGGTGTGATCTTGGCTTACTGCAACCTCCGTCTCCCAGGTTTACCTTAGCCTCCAGAGCAGCTGGGACTACAGGCACATGCCACCGCGCCCAGCTAATTTTTATATTTTTTTTTGTATAGACGGGGTTTCAGCATGTTGCCAAGGCTGGTCTTGAACTCCCGAGCTTAAGCAATCCACCTGCTCTGGCCTCCCAAAGTATTGGGATTATAGGCATGAACCACTGTGCCCAGCCCTAATGGTGATTTTTTTTCTATTTCCCTCATTCCTTCTACATTTATATTTATATTTTTAGAGATGGAGTCTCACTATGCTGCCCAGGCTGGTCTTGAACTCCAGGGCTCAAGTGATCCTCTTGCCTTGGCCTCCCAAAGTGCTGGGATGACAGGTGTGAGCCACTAAGCCTGGCCTCCTTCTACATTTATTAATCAGAATTCACTTAAAAGGAAGAATGATCACTTCTCTTTATTTACTCACTTACTTCTTTCAGTATGAACTCATGGATATTTACTTTATTATTTGGGTTATAAACTAATCCTATAGTTATTGTTCCTCAAGTTGTTCCAACGTTGGCCATCAGAAGTTCTTTCAGGTTGGCTTCTGTGCCCTTTGATATGCTTCCTTTCTTTTTTTAGAAAGTACTTCCTAATTTGCTGGCACCTTAAGATGCTCCAGGATCATTTTATATTTCTCCTATCCCAGCCTTAGAATCAACCAGTTCTCCAATGAGTCCTCATTCCTTTCATTGATATTTGGAAGCCAAGATCTGGGTGCTGGGTGTACTCATTGCTCCTGGGGTATCTGCTTCTAGCCCCTCTCAGTGGCTAGAGCTTGGAAATATACATAGGTACACTAACTCACCTACCCACACACGGTATCTATGTATTTTTAAATCTATCTAAAACATGAATACATATTGACACACTGATTCCAATCTGGCACCAGGGGATTCATTCTAGCCTTCTCCTTTGCTGATTTATAACTTCTTTCTTTCTCTGATGTGAGAAACCTGACTCTCATTGTCCACAACATATTTACTTGCCGATTCTACTCTAAATGAAGTAGCGACAGAATTCCTAACACATAACCTTGAGAGAAACAAATTTTACAAACTATAGAGTGCTTTGTTTGTATGTAATTCTTTGTTTTTAGCCTTACAGTATACAGTAAAAACACTTTTCAAAGGTTAGCTCCTTTTTTCTCCGACCCCTTAAGTGTGCTTATGTGACTCATTTCTAACACTAGCTAGATTCATTTGTCACAGTGTGCATTCTTTCTCTCTGCCCTGTAACCCCTACAATATCCTAGCTGATTAAACAAATTTGCACATGTAGTAACATTTACTTTTTTGTGGTGTAAAGTTCTATGGGTTTTGACAAATGCACAGAATTATGTGTCAACCACCACAGGTCCATACAGAATATTCCTTACCCCCAAAATACTCCCATGGCAACTGCAATTTTAATCCTGCTTTCGCAGCACCAACCAGGAGGTGGCAGGGTTTCTCTCCCTGACGCAGACTTCACCAGGCAACTGGGTCTGCCTGCTCTGCGTGCAAACAGTCCTAAGGAGACAGCTCCCTGTCCCTCATACTCCATGTGTCTTCTGGTCTATGGTCAGAGGGGTTATAAGGTTAAGTTTCTTCTTTCCTAAAACAGGTGAGTTTTGCTGGAAGCCTCAGAATCTCACACTTCAGCTGAATAAGCAGGATGATTCTTCAGAGACAGTAGTCAAGAAGACAACCCGTAACAACAAAGCTTTCATAAGATACTCACAGTGAGGGCAACAAAGGGAGACGAGAAATGTGGAGGCCAAAACCAAAACAGGGTGAGGGCAAGAAGTTGACAGACTCTTCAAGACAGTATGTGTTTGGTATTGGTGGCTAGAAAAGATTTCAATAAGAGGAAACTGACAGTGGGGAAGGAAAAAGATCTCCAAGTAGAGGAAAAAACCTGAGTACAGGCACTGTAAGGCATCCCTGAGGCACAGTATTCAGAAATGAGTTAGAAAGAGAGGCAGGGGACAAACTTCGTAACACTTCAAATGTCCTACTATGGCATTCATCATCCAATAAACACAGGGCGTTCCAACATGTAAACAACTACGCCACATGGTAGACATGTGAAGCAGTACATTTTCCGTGTGGTCAGGTACAAGCTCTGCTTAATAACAAATTATAATTTAGTAACTATTAACTGTCAACACAACCACCCCTAAACTAACTACTGCTAAATCATTTTACCTCCCTAAGCTGTATCTGTAAACTGGGGATAACAGTTAATGACAGGGTTGCTGTATGTATTCAGTGGTAGAATATATATATGGAGGGTACATAAATAAGTGCTCAATATTAGTATTTATAATAAATTATAAATCACCTAAATTTATCTAAATGCCCTTCCACATCTCTCTTACTTTTCTTCATGATGGGCAAGTTTTTAAAAGGTCCTTCCTATCTCATACACAATAAAACCAGTCTGAGTACATCCGGATGTCTGCATTCATAATGCTATAAAACCAGTTGGAATAGTTCACTTTATCTGACTAACCCCCCTATCCCTGAACACTGCTGCTATGGACCCCTAATACCTTGCTGGGTATTTTGTATGTTATCATACTTAATCCTGTAGAGAACTCTGAAGGGCAAGTAACATACTACCTTAAAGGTAAGATAATTATCAGAGATATAAAGCAAACTTCCTAAGGTCACAGAGCTAAGAGCTAGTCTGTTTGCCTCTAGAGCCTCTCTTCTTTCTGCTGAATGACACTGCTCTATTCTGCTCTCTACTCTCCATGGGAATACCACTCTAGGCTTCTGACACTGGCCCTTCTCTCTTATGTATCTAAGCTCTCTGTGGGTGATTTCACCTCTGGACTACACTTTTACTACCACCTCTGTGCCAACAGCTCCATGAAGCCTGTTTGCAGGCAGGGCTTCTCACGTCAGTTCCAATCCTATATAACCAGCTTCCTTGGTGGACATCTTTATGTGTCCCTCTCAGGTACCTCAAACTCAGTATTGCCAAGGCCAACATTTTGCCCCATCCTTTTTTTCTTTTCTTTTCCTTTCTTTTCAGAGGGTCCTATAGAGAAATCACCCTGCTTTTTAGTTTGACTTTCCCCCCCGCCATTTTTTCCTCCATAGTAAGGTCATTACTCTTAATCCACATCCTCAACTTCAACTTCTGGTGCTGCTCAATATTCACTATGTCACCAAGTTCTATCAGGTGAGTTTCTTCAACGTCTCTCTGTGCCATTATTTCCCCCGTTCCTTCAGTTCCTTTAGATTTCCTTCTAGACTCTACTAAAAACTTTCTAGATGGTTTTTCCGTTTCCCCTGCCCCAATTAATCCTCCAAAAGAGTCCTTCATATTCACCCTACTAGAACGTCAGTTTATTCCTATTATCTCAGGCTAAGGGCTCTTGGAAAGCTTCCCAATACATCCCAAACTCCTCACCAACCTAGCCACAGACTTCTGAGCATGCCTAGCCTCTGAGTACACCATGGTTCTAGCAAACAAAATGATACCGCATTCAGAAATCTCCTACCTCATGCCTTTTCATCCAAAAATTTCTACTTCTGTCATCATTCCTGAAATAATTAGTGATGTATATTAATGGCAGTTAAGACCTGATTGTTAAGTGAGTTCTTGGTCACACAGGGCTTGTGCACTCACTCCCACAGAATCCTTAACATCTCACTAGTTTTTTCCCCTCCACCTAGTTTAGGAAGTTCTCGTAGGCAAGAATGGTTCCAGATTCATTTTTGGTTATCAGTACAAACTGTAAGGCCTGATATGTAGTGCAAGCTTGAGAAATAAGTAACTAAACAGCTGACACTAAAGGTAAAGTTTTGAATGAAGGATGGGCCATCAGCGCCATGAGCACCACTCACCCTTCCGGTTCATCCCCATCTGGAGGCATTTGAGCAGGCGGCAGTACTGGCACCTGTTCCTCTGCTTCCGAGACATGACACAGTTCTTGTCACGACTGCATCGATATACCCGTTTGTTGCAAATGCTCCGCTTGAAAAACCCTTTGCAGCCCTCACAGGAGATGATCCCATAGTGCAAGCCTGTAGCGCGGTCCCCACAAATGAGACAGGTTCGTTGTTCAGCCCGATCATCTGGAACAGAAACTGATCATGTTCGAGTTAGAACACAGTGGAAATAATGGTTTTAAGCCTACAGTTCCTAAAGTGAGCAACTCTCTTCTGGGTAGATTAAGACCACCACTATCTCCAGGCTAAAGGGCAAATAGGGGGCCCATCTTTGGAGCTTTGTCCCAGGAGTAGTCCCTGTATCTATGGTTGCAGATACCACAACACAGTCTACCCAAACTCTTTCTCCTGGGTTTCATCAACACTTGGATCAGTATCTAAGACTGAAACCTACAAAGTATCTTTGACTCCTCTATCACCCTCACCCTGCTCATCTATAACCCATCAATTCTACCCTGTAAGAGCATGGTAAGGATTACTTACCATATATGTAAGTGCCTCAAACATGATATATAGCCAATAAATGACAGCTGTAATTAAGTTCTAACCATGCCCAACTAACCCAGTCAGCCAGACATCCAGTCAATAAATATTTACTGTGCAACTCTTCTATCCCGGGAACTGCTGTAAGGCATGAATATGGCAGTGAACGGAAGTCCCTGGTGAAGCTTACACTCTAGCAGAATATCTATTCTGTGTCCAGGCCCTGTGCTAGGACATAAATAAATCGTCATGATCCCCAGAGTCATGGAACTCACTGACTAGCAACAAACAAGTTACTTGAGGAGGAAATTCAGAATAGAGTATAGCTCTTCACCTCCTCTTCCTTTAAACTGCATTTACTCAGGACCAAGCAACTGCTAAAGAGCAGGCACATGACAAAAAAGCACCCTGCGAACTGTGATGTGAAGCTATACCAGCAGGTACAAGAAATCACCAGGGAAGGTTCTGATCAGAGGCCAAGACAAGAAATCAGATATTTGAACCTCACTCCTGAGTAAGAGGCAAGGTATAATAATCAAGAATGTCATTAGAGAGCCAGGCGTGATGGCACACACCTGTAGTCTCAGCTACTGAGGAGGCTGAAGCAGGAGGACTGCTTGAGCCTAAGAGTTTGAGGCTGCAGTGAGCTATGACTGTACCACTGCATTCCAGCCTAAGCGACGGCATGACCATGTCTCTTAAAAAACAAACAAAAGCAAAGGCGCGTCATTATACGATGAATTAGACACCCCTATTAATTAGAGAGATTCTAATTTGAATCCTAGCTCTGACACTAGCTGGGTGAACTAGGGAAAAATTGATCTTCTTTACTTTTTTCATTTCTCTCATCTGTTAAATGGTGATTATAATAATACCTATATCCCATGGATAAAGTTCTCATTGCAGTGGGTGGGCTGTAACAGACATTTGATAACTGTCAGCTATTATTTTCTTTATTATTACCCCAGCAGGTACACATTTAATGTGATAATGACATTCCTGAAAAGAAAGGCTTTTGAAGGCAATGTTAACGGAGGGTCATGGTAGTATACATAGGAGGGATGCAGAGAAAGGAGGAGGTTTGCATTTCTGGAGCCCTTATTATATGCCAACTTTTGAGATGATTCTTTATGACTGCCATCTGTAGTAAGCAGAATAATTGCGACCCACAGATATCAGGTCCTAATCCCTGGAACCTGTAAAATGCTACCTTATAAAGGAAAAAGGGTATTTGTAGATGTGATTAAATTAAGAATCTTGCCTTAGGGGGTTATTCTGAATTATACGGATGGGCCCTAAATACAATCACAAGTGTCTTCATAAGACAGAGGCAGAGGGAGATCTGATAAAGATAGTAGAGAAGAAGAAACACATAATATGCAGAAGAGAAGGCCATATGACGACAGAGACAGAAATTGGCTACCAACCAAGGAATGATGGCAGTCACCAGAAGTTGGAAGAGGCAAGGAACCAATTCTCCCCTAGAGATACTGAAAGGATTGTGGCTCTGCAAACACCTTCATTTCGGCCCAGGAATACTGATTTTTTTTTTTTTTTTTTTTTTTGAGAGGGAGTCTTGCTCTGTCGCCCAGGTTGGCGTGCAGTGGCTCAATCTCGGCTCGCTGCAACCTCCACCTCCTGGGTTCAAGCAATTCTCCTGCCTCAGATTCCCAAGTAGCTGGGATTACAGGCACCTGCCACTATGCCCTAATTTTTGTATTTTTATTAGAGACAAGGTTTTACCATGTTGGCCAGGCTGGTCTTGAATTCCTGACCTCAAGTGATCTGCACACCTCAGCCTCCCAAAGTGCTGGAATTAGAGGCATGAGCCACCATGCCCAGTCTGATTTTGGATTTATGGCTTCTCTTCCAGTAAGAGAGTAAATTTTTGTTGCTTTAAGGCATGAGTTTGTGGTAATTTGTTAGATAGCAGCACAGGAAACTAATATACCTTTTTTTCTCCCCCCCCCCAAACAGGGAAACAGGCAATATTATGACTTGTCCAAAGTCACTCGGCAAACAGCAGGTATTCAGAGAAGTAAATATATGAGATTATACAACCAGGGAAATGGAGAACAACAGATACGGAAAGACTGTCTAGGTTCTTGCGGACTCTACAGTTCTTGGTTACAGACTTTTCTAAGGCTTGTATGCACTACCTGTGATAAAACAGCACAGTGACAAACTGAAGTAACCACGTTATTATAATACAATCTTCCTTTTTTTCTTTTGGGTTTTTCTTTTTCTTTTGTCTGAGACAAAGTCTTACTCTGTAGCCCAGGCTGGAGTGCAGTGGTGCAAACTCCGCTCACTGCAACCTCTGCCTCCCAGGTTCCAGTTCAAGCAATTCTCCTGCCTCAGCCTCCTGAATAGCTGAAATTACAGGAACATACCACCATGCCCGGCTAATTTTTGTATTTTTAGTAGAGATGGGGTTTCACCATGTTGGCCAGGTTGGTCTTGAACTCCTGACCTCGTGATCCACCCACCTTGGCCTCCCAAAGTTCTGGGATTACAGGCGTGAGCCACAGCGCCCGGCCAATCCTCCTTCTTTTCTTTCTTAAGTGAGTTTCTGTTGTTTGCAAAACAAACAAACAAACAAAATACAAAAAACCCTATTAAGAAAAAAAAGATACCCTATAAAAATGGCCCTGGTGTAATGAGTATTCCTTTCATTTTTCCTTTTGAAAGCATAAAGAAAGCTCAAGATAAACATTATAGAAAAGTTACAATAGCAAATTTTAAAAATGAAAACAGGTAAAGCCAAAAAGGCAAAATGAATAGCATAAAAATAGCACCCACTATGTTTGAGATGGGATTTCCTAGAGCGCTGAAAAGGCCTGGAAATGAAATTGTTGGGAAATCATGATTGGCTATAGAAGAATCTAAATTTTCTAATTTTAAAACCTGCAGTGTTCTTTTAGGTATGATTATAATGTAAACCAGAGCCTTATTAGAATATACTTAAAAACAGTTATAATGAATATATCCACAAGGACCACACCTTCCTTTCTTCACTGATATGATTTCACTGAACACCCACCACAGCTAGGTAGGCTTTACTTCACTGACTCATGTAATCTTCAAATCCCATATATAGGTGGGTACAATTGTTATTACCCTTTTGTAAGTGATGAAGTGGAGGCTCCAAAATGGTTAAACAATTTGTCCACCTACAAAGTGGCTGACCCTGAACCACCAGTATCAGAACTGAAGTTCAATAACCTCTTCATAAAGCATTCCTATGGCATTCTGTGTAGCACTTGGATCCAGAGCAAAGAACCCACAGAATGACAATCAAATACAGACCTGTTAAGAACCTGCTCATGTCTCGTAACACTGCTTGCTTTTCTCATGATATACTTTTTAAAGGGCACACTAAAGACTAAAGGGCCATATTTCTTTAAGGAGCCTGGAGTCCTAGGACTGCTTCTCTGTCTCGCTATAGCTATTCTTACTGCCTGCCATGTTCGGTTTATTCAAAAAATGGTCTATGCCGTGGATGAGGAACTAATTCAAAAGGGAGTTTCTCAATGGTAAAAAAGAAAGGCTCTCTCCAGATCAATCTAGTAGCCCTTCAAAGAAGCATTTGGAAAACTTCTCTCCCAGTATGTGAAAAATAACAACCACAGAATCAGCTATTGTTAACTGACTATTTAGGTGCTATGCTCTGGCCAAGCACTTAACATACATTATTGTGCTGAATAATCAAAATTATTCCTAAATCAGGTGCCCTCAACATTTTCCAGATCAGGAAATGGAGGCCCATGAGGTGCTATCACTCCCTAATAGTCATCCAGCTAGTAAGGGAAGGCTGGAAGCCCCAAAAGTCTATGTTCCTAACCATTACATTCTTTGGCCACAGCAAGGCAAATCTATACATTCTACATGCAGGTAAGTCGGGCCCTTCCCCACTGAAAACCAACCAACCAACCAACCAACCTAAAAAGCCAAGGTCCCCCTTTGTAAATGAACAAACTGAAGCAAATACCCCTAATCGTGCCTGGCCAGATGTCAGATACAGATTTCTGCACCTCCTATTGGCCAAGGATTTGAAGGGTATTTATAGCATCTTTACATTCATTATCTTGCTGGCATCAGGCCAAGGTAAGGGTTATTCTTATCTTATAGATAAGGCAAAAAACATTCAATGAGAACCAACTCTGTACCATGCAATGTGCAAGAAGTTTTTACATACACTATTCACCGCAGTAATTTCGAGAGGTATTATTCCTATATTACTGAATCTGGAATCTTAAGAGCCTTAGAAATTGCCCTGAAGAGATCTTTACCTAAGGCATGAATTCCCTCCACAATGTTCCAAGACAAAGAGTTGCCCCATCCTCTTACTTAACACATCTCCAGTGACTCCATAAGGCACTTCATTCCATTCATTCTATTTTTAGACAGTTATAATGGTTCAAAGGCTTTTCTTTACATGGAGCCAAACCTGAAGCTTCCCCCACTGCCCTGAATAATGTGTTCATGGGTAAAAAATAAATGTACAATCTAACCTAACTCATATATAAACGATTTAGAGATTTAAAGATAATAGGCCGGGCGCGGTGGCTCACACCTGTAACCCCAGCACTGGGAGGCCGAGGCGGGCGGATCACAAGGTCAGGAGATTGAGACCATCCTGGCTAACACGGTGAAACCCCGTCTCTAGTAAAAATACAAAAAATCAGCCGGGCGTGGTGGCGGGCGCCTGTAGTCCCAGCTACACAGGAGGCTGAGGCAGGAGAATGGCGTGAACCTGGGAGGCGGAGCTTGCAGTGAGCCGAGATTGCGCCACTGTACTCCAGCCTGGGTGACAGAGCGAGACTCCGTCTCAAAAAAAAATAAAATAAAATAAAGTAAAGATAATAATGGAGTTTTCAGGCCGGGAGCGGTGGCTCACGCCTGTCAGCCCAGCACTTTGGGAGGCCGAGGAGAGTAGATCACCTGAGGTCAGCAGTTCAAGACCCGCCTGGCCAACATGGCGAAACCCCATCTCTACTAAAAATACAAAAAATTAGCCGGGCATGGTGGCACGTGCCTGTAATCCCAGCCACTCGGGAGGCTGAGGCAGGAGAATTACTTGAACCCGGGATGCAGAGGTTGCAGTGAGCCAAGATCGCGCCACTGAACTCCAGCCTGGGCGACAGAATGAGACTCCATCAAAAAAGAAAATAATAATAATAAAATAACGGAGGATGGGTGTGGTGGCTCATGCCTGTAATCCCAACACTTTGGGAGGCCGAGGCGGGCGGATCATGAGGTCAAGAGATTGAGACCATTCTGGGCAACATGGTGAAACCCTGTCTCTACTAAAAATACAAACATTAGCTGAGCGTGGTGGTGCTCGCCTGTAGTCCCAGCTACTCTGGAGGCTGAGGCAGGAGAATTGCTTGAACCCAGGAGGCGGAGGTTGCAGTGAGTTGAGACTGCGCCACTGCACTCCAGCCTGGTAACTGAGAGAGACTCGGTCTAAAAATAAATAAATAAATAAAAATAAATTTTAAAAAATTATAATAATAGAGTTTCCAATTGTGATTTTTTTCCTTCTCATTTCTTAGTCTTAATGAATTATATAGTATAGGCCAGGGGCACACTTTGGGAGGCCAAGGTGGGCGGATCATGAGGTCAGGAGATCGAGACCATCCTGGCTTACACAGTGAAACTCCGTCCCCACTAAAAATAAAAAATAAATAAATAAATAAATTAGCTGGGAGTGGTGGTGGACGCCTGTAGCCCCAGCTACTCAGGAGGCTGAAGCAGGAGAATGGTGTGAACCTGGGAGGTGGAGCTTGAAGTGAGCCGAGATCGTGCCACGGCACTCCAGCCTGGGTGACAGAGCAAGACTCTGTCTCAAAAAAAAACCAAAAAACAAAAACAAAAACAAAACAACAAAAAAAACCCCACCTCATATCGTATCAAAATCTCTTTTAAAATGAAGTATCCAGAACTGAATGATTTTTCTTAATATCATTTAAGACTGAATTAATTTTGCTTATATGTTTCTGCAGCTAGCAACACCAGTAAGTACATACATTTTACAATGACTGAATCTCTGTGACATGCCACACGTTTTATAATGGGAAAAACTGATGCTGAAAGAGGTAAATAATCTTCATTACACAACCAGCCAGGAGAAGAGCTGGAATTGCAATTCATGATCTTCCAATTCTAAGACTGCTATATTTTCAATCCTCCTTGCCACCTCCTACTCAAGCACATACATACTTAATTCACATCTGTTTCACAGGCACCTAAAACCTGAAGTATTTGCCACACATACCACTAACTGATATCTTTCTTATTCCATTCTTGGGAAGCAGAATGCTGAACCCAGGGGTAGGACTTTACATTTGCCCTTGATCCATTTTAGATTTATATAATAAATTCTGCATGCCATTCTGGTCTATTGAAATCTTTGGGGATCTGGGTCCTGCCACCTAATATATTATTTCTTCCATCTCCTTCTTGTCTACATGTGTGGTCAGTGTTACATTATTTTCATTTCTATCCTTAAAACAGTATTAAACACAATGTGGCCTTCTGGCAAAACACTGAAGTCCTTTCTTTAATCTGACTTAACCATTAGCATTCTGGAAATAGTTATTCAATTGGTTTTGTCTTTTATTTTTTCTTTTTTGAGATGGAGTTCCGCTCTTGTCGCCCAGGCTGGAGTGCAATGGCGCAATCTTGGCTCACTGCAACCTCAGCCTCCCAGGTTCAAGTGATTCTCCTGCCTTAGCCTCCCAAGTAGCTGGGATTACAGGCGTGTGCCACCATGCCTGGCTAATTTTTGTATTTTTAGTAGAGACGGGGTTTCACTATGTTGGCCAGGCTGGTCGCAAACTCCTGACCTCAGGTGATCCACCCGTCTCAGCTTCCCAGAGTGCTGAGATTACAGGCAGGAGTCACTGTGCTTGCCCCCAAAACAATTTTTAACAAACTTTAAACTTTAATTGATGAGACTGGGATTAGGTGAATAGATATAAGATATACACTGCAATCAAGGGGACAGGCTTGGGTGGCAATGTAGAGTTGATCTCAGGGCCCATGGCTAGGTAAGCCTCAACTTGTGGATAGAAATGAAAATGACAGGCTGAGCACTGTAGTCCCAGCACTTTGGGAGACTGAAGTGGGTGGACTGCTTGAGGCCAGGAGTTCGAGACCATCCTGGGTAACATGGTGAAACCCTGTCTCCCCGCCAAGATACAAAAATTAGCCAGGCATGGTGGTGTGTGTCTGCAGTCCCAGTTTCTTGTGAAGTGAGGTGGGAGGATCACTTGAGCCTGGGAAGTGAAGGCTGCAGTGATCCGTGTTCCTGCCATTGTGCTCCAGCCTGGGCAACACAGAAAGACCCTGTCTCAAAAAAAGACAGAAGTTGGCGGGACAAATTTCTGGAACACAGGCAACAGAACAGAAAAATTAAAAACTTGGGTTCTAGAATCAGAATTTAGGCTCTGTCACTTGCTAGTAGTGTGTCTTTAAGTTTCTTAACCTATTTAGATGTACCTCAGTTTCCAGATAATAGAATGTGGATATTATTATTTTCAAAAGAACTGTTGTGAGGCCAGCCACAGTGGCTCATGCCTGTGATCCCAGCACTTCAAGACCAGCCTGGGAAACATGGCAAAACCCTGTCTCTACAAAAAATGCAAAACATTAGCCAGGCATGGTGGTGCGCCTATAGTCCCAGCTACCCAGGAGGAGGCTGATGTAGGAGTATCACCTGAGCCCAGGTGGTCGAAGATGCAGTGAGCTGTGACCATGCCACTGCACTCCAGCCTAGGGGACGATGGAATGAGATCCCATTTCTAAAAACAAAACAAACAAAAACAACTGTTTGAGAATCAATAAGGCAATAGATTACCCATAAATGACACACAGCTCTACCTTCCTCATAGTCTGTAATAGAATAAAATAGCTTTGCAAAGTGTAAGGGTTAGACAAAATTGTTGCTTAATAATAGTTTTTCTTTTTTTAACCTAAAAGACAAAAAAATTGGCAGGACACGGTGGCTCACACCTGTAATCCTAACACTTTTGGAGGCCGAGGTGGTCAGATTACTTGAGGTCAGGAGTTCGAGACCAGCCTGGCTTTTACGGTGAAACCTGTCTCTACTAAAAATACAAGAATCAGCCACGCATAGTGGTATGGGCCTGTAATCCCAGCTACTCAGGAGGCTGAGGCAGAAAAATTGCTTGAACCCGGGAGGTGGAGGTTGCAGTGAGCTGAGATTGCACCACTGCACTCCAGCCTGGGTGACAGAGTGAGACTCCATCTCAAAAACAAAAACAAACAAACAAACAAAAAAACACCACTTTAAATTTTTTTTTTTTTTTTATGAGAAAGAGTCTCGCTCTGCCGCCCAGGCTGGAGTGCAGTGGTGCAATCTCGGCTCACTGCAAGCTCCGCCTCCCGGGTTCATGCCATTCTCCTGCCTCAGCCTGCCGTGTAGCTGGGATTACAGGCGCCCGCCACCGCACCTTGCTAATTTTTTGTATTTTTAGTGGAGACGGGGTTTCACTGTGTTAGCCAGGATGGTCTCGATCTCCTGACCTGGTGATCCACCCGGCTCGGCCTCCCAAAGTGCTGGGATTACAGGCGTGAGCCACCGTGCCCAGCCTAAAAAATTTATCAGCACCAGTCAGGCTGGTAGCAGGGGAAAGTAATGACAGATTTCCTAGAGGAAGTGAATTCTGAAGTACAAATACTAGTTAGACAACTGAAGGTGGAAGAGTGGGTGTAGACAAAGAAACAATTGGGATATAAAGTCATGTCTTAAATTTGGTGCTGGAAAACTCCTCTCCAACTTGGGTTTCCTCTGAGAAGAATCTCATTCCTCTCTAAAAGAGCCGATATAGTTCACTAAGTTTCAGAAAGACTATCAAGAAGAGTTGTTACAGAAGTAGCCACAGATATAATATCAGGCTATGTTTTACCCCTTTGTATGTAAAAGTCATGATCTGCCCACAGTTTTATTCCTGCAAAATATTCTATATATTGCTGGTTACCATAACTAAACACAAGCATTATTAGAAAAAAGGTAACATGCTTGGTCTTTGCTATAGACTTTCAAACCTTAGGGTCAATGTAAAGTGGTTTTTGTTTTTGTTTTTTTTAAGATACAGGGCTTATGTCGCCTAGGTTGGAGTGCAGTGGCTATTCACAATTGTAATCATAGCACTCTGCAGTCTTGAACGCCTGACCTCAAGTGACCCTCACACCTCGCCTCCCGAGTAGCCGGGACTACAGACATGCACAACTGCACCTGGCAAGAGTTTTTTAAGTCAGAGATTATTCTAGCATAGGTAACAGAAGTATCATATTAAATTTCATTTCTTAAACTCCTGCTGATAAATAAGAGCAGATCCAGAGCTCAGTTAGGGTCTCTATGGACACATATTTTCAGAGGCAAAAATGTCAAATTCAAAGGAAATAAAATGATAAACTAAGCTGCTGATATGGTTGGCCTAGAAGATTAGTAACAATCTGAACCAGCTACAGAGCCCTAGCAACATTTCTTCAGAGCACCACTAACACGTGTCTGCTCAAATAAATGGACATGCCTATCTCCACATCATTTAGCAAGAACAAAAAGTAAATGAGGATAAAGAGATTTATAAATGAATCTAGTCATCGATCTGACCAGAATTGTACAATTTAGGGTCTTGTTTTACAAAAGCTGCAGGACTTCTCAGTCACACCTAACCAAGGTTATGGTGCAGGAAGGTTTTGATTAAAGACGTTAACAGTAAAATCTGACACAATGAATGCTATAGAGAAGATACACAATTTGTTGAATGAATGAATGAGCAGTAAATGAACAAATGGTAAGGCTTGGTGCAGTGTTTTCCAAATTACAAGGCATAACCCAGAGCATCATGTTTGGAAAAAAATGAAATGGAAAATATCAAAGTGCATCATATGTAGCAAGAAAGGGTAAAATTCTGTGAAACTTCTGTTTCAATTAAAGTGTGTGCATTTGTGTGTCTGTGATGTGCAAGTGTGCAGTGGGGTACTGGATCACAATGTATGTAGAAGTGTAAGAAGTTTTAAACACATTGGCCTAGCATTTCAGACACAATAGTATGAACTCCAGCTCTGCCACTTGCTAGCTTTATAATTGTGGGCAAATAATTCCGTTCTCTTAGTCTAACTATTAACTGTAAAATAGAAATGATATTAGTACTCACCTCATACAGAGTTGCTAGGGATGAAATGATACAGTACACGATGGTAAGAACATGAACATGGTGCTTACTATGTACCAGATTCTGTCCTAAATTTGTTACACTGAATCAATCACTCACTCCTTCCTCATAACAACTCTAAACAGACAGTCCCCTGCTTACATAAAGTTCAACTTAAGGACTTTTCTTCTTTATGATGGTGTGAAAGTGGTATGTATCCAGTAGAAACAGTACTTCCAATTTTGAATTTTCATCTTTTTCCCAAGCTAGCGATATATGATATGATACTCTCTTGCAATGCTGGGCAGCAGCAAGTCCTTGCTCTCAGTCAGGTTGAGGTGGGAGAATCATTTGAGGCCAGGAGCTCTAGACCAGCCTGGGTAACACACCAAGACCCCATCCCTACAAAAAATAAACAAATTAGCCAGGCATGGTGGCACACACCTATATGGTCCTAGCTACCTGGGATACTGAGGTGGGAGGATCCCTTGAGACCAGGAGTTTGAAGCTGCAGTGAGCTCTGATTGTGGCACTGTACTCCAGCCTGGATGACAAAGCAAGACGCTGTCTCTAAAAAAACCAAAAACAACAACAACAACAAAAAGAAAAATTCATCTTAAATAAAGCTATAAATAGTGCTTTAATTTAAAAAGTTTTTGATATAATTCAACATTATAAAACTTTTAGCAAACTAGAAACAGAAAAAAATTGAATATGATAAAGGCTATCTGAAGAAACCTATACCAACTATTACACAGAATCATAAAATGTTTAAACAAAAATGTGCTTTTCTTCTGAGACTGGATATAAGACAAGGATGGCCTATGATCAGTACTCTATCTTTATTCAACACTGTAGTGAAGGTCCCAGCCAGTGCAGACAAAATAAGAAATACATAAAAATTAACCATATTTCTATACCACACACAAACAGAAGTGAAAAATTTTAAAAGATGCCATTTACAATAGCACCAATAAATATGAAATACCCAAGGTGTAATCTAATAAAGAGATACAAGATCTCTATGGAGAAACTGTAATATACTTATTTAATATAAAGTACTTCTAAGATAAACTAAAGAAGGTTTTTAAGTAAATGGAGGGATATATGACACTCATGGATTGGAAGAGTCATTACGGTAAAGGTCTATAGATTCAGTAAGGTCCCATTCAAAATCCCCACTCTGTGTGTGTGTGTGTATAACTTGACAAGCTAATTCTGAAATGTATACGGAAATGCAAAAGAATAAAACTAGTACAGATACTTGAGAAAAGATAAGACAATCTACCATATATCAACATTTATTTTAAAGCTATAGTAATTAAAATGTTTTACTGGCTCAAAGACAAATAAAGAGACCGAAGGCATGGAATGGAGAACCCTACAACATAGCCATGCATATACGAATATTTAATTTATAAAGATGGCAGTGCAGAGCACTGAGAAAAAGACAAGGCTTTTCAATGAATTGTGATGGGGCAAGTTGATATCTATATGAGAAAAAGTGAAACCCGATTCTACTGTACTCTAATTTAAGACCCAAATATCAAAGGCAAAATAATATATCTCTCAGAAGATAATAAAGAAGAATATCTTCACGACCTTGAGTTATAAAGAGATGTTTAAAAAGAAGTCAGAAGGCCAGGTGCGGTGGCTCACGCCTGTAATCCCAGCACTTTGGGAGGCGGGGACGGGCAGATCATGAGGTCAGGAGATCGAGACCATCCTGGCTAACATGGTGAAACCCCACCTCTACTAAAAACACAAAAATTAGCTGGGTGTGGTGGCAGGCACCTGTAGTCCCAGATGCCCGGGAGGCTGAGGCATGAGAATTGCTTGAACCCAGGAGGCAGGGGTTGCAGTGAGCCGAGATCGTGCCATTGCACTCCAGCCTGGGTGATAGAACGAGACTGCGTCTCAAAAACAAACAAACAAACAAACAACAACAAGAAAAAGTAAGTCAGAAGAAGCACTAACCATAGAAGAAAACATTGATAAAACTGCATTAAAGTAACAAAATATAATAGAGTGAAAAGGCAAGACACAGCATGGGAGAAGATATATGTAATACACGACCTACAAAGAGCTCATATTCCAAAATCCTATGTAAGAATAAGAAAAAGGCAACCCAGTAGAAAAATATGTGAGACTTGAACAGGCGTGCCACAAAGGAGGCTAAGCCACATAATCAATAAACTTATGAAAAGATGTTCAAACTTACTAGTGATCAAGGACATGCAAATTAAAACCACAATAAGATATTACATAGCCATCAAAATGACTGAAATGTAAAAAGACTTCATGTTGTGACGGCAATGTAGAAAAACTAAATTTCATATATTGTTGGTAGGACTGTTTGTTTATACAATCACCATGGAAAACGGCATGTCATTATTAAGTGGAAGGGACATCTATCCTATGATTCATTCCCAGGAATATACCCAATAAAAATGCATATACATGCATATCAGGAGGCAAGTTCAAGGATGTTCACATCAGCATGCTTTATAAAAGCCCTGAATTTAAAATAACCCAAATGTTCATCGACATTACTACAGATGGTATGCATTCAACAATGAAATACTATACAGCAATAAATATATCTGAACTACTGCAACAACACAGATGACTTGTACAAACCATGGGTGAAAGAAGTGCGAAAGCAAAGAATAAATACTATAGGATTCCATTTGTATTAAGCTTAAAATAAAACAGGCAAAGAAGGGAAAGAGACATACAGTGTTAACAGTACCGTGGTGGGGAGAAGCTTCTGGATCCTCGCAGTGTTCTGTATCTTGAAGTGGGCGGTTGCTTTACAGTAAGTCATTAAGCTGTACATTTGTATTTTATCCATTTATCTTTAAGTATTAATATTTCATAATAAAAGGCTAAAAATAAAACACAACATGGCAGAGCACTCCAAGAAAGGGAAATTATATCAGCAATGGCAAAAGGAAGGAGAACAAACGCAAGGTGTGTTTGAGAGAATTGCATAGGATACTGATGTTGCATAGAGAGACCTTATGGAGGAATGGTGGGAAATATATCTTGAAAACTGGTTTGGAATAGACGGCAATCGATATTATCCGGCTGACAGAAGGCTACTGAGATGTTTGAATGGAGCCTAGAAAGGGCTTGTTGACTGACTGGACCACAGAGGAGAGATGAAGAGAGAAGGGGATAGGAAAGTGGCAGAGAGGAACAAAAGTTCTAAACCAAGGTGGCTGTGAGAAATGCGGCAACACTAACAGAAAATTGGAAAGTAAAAGCTGAGCGCGGGGCAAAATTAATGGCTTTAGTTTAAAGAGAGCATGATGGGCGAGTCAAGTGGGAATATTCTAAAGGCAACTACTTAGAGGACAATGGTCAGGGCTAAAATGAAGAATCTGGGAGTCCTCAACACATAGAACAGTTGAAGCTATGGCAACAGATCAGAACTCCAAGGGGTGGGGGTTGGGGGTCGGAGAATGTGGAGAAGCAGCAGTAGGATAAAACAGAGAGGGGAAGGCAAGATCTTAGGGAAGTAAAGTGAGATGACATGGTCAAAGAAGAAAAGGATAGAATGTAAATCCATGATTATCAGAAATATAAGGGACAAAAGGATTCCACAAAGAAGACTCACTGTCAAATGCAACATCAAAACATATGAGGGCCAGGTGTGATAGCTCACACCTGTAATCCCAGTACTCAGGGGAGGCAGGAGCAGGAGGATAGCTTGAGCCCAGGAGTTGGAGACCACTCTAGTCAAGACAATGAGGCCGGGCGCGGTGGCTCAAGCCTGTAATCCCAGCACTTTGGGAGGCCGAGGCGGGTGGATCACAAGGTCAGGAGATCGAGACTATCCTGGCTAACATGGTGAAACCCCGTCTCTACTAAAAATACAAAAAACTAGCCGGGCGCGGTAGCGGGCGCCTGTAGTCCCAGCTACTTGGGAGGCTGAGGCGGGAGAATGGCGTGATCCCGGGGGGCGGAGCTTGCAGTGAGCCGAGATCGCGCCACTGCACTCCAGCCTGGGAGACACAGTGAGACTCCGTCTCAAAAAAACAAAACAAAACAAAAAAGACAATGAGACCCTGCTCTCCACCAAAAGAAAAAACAAACAAACAAAAAAAGTGTTCAGAATAAAAAAGGCTCAAAGGTCACTACTGAGAACCACTTCGGTGAACCAGTTAGGACAAAAATCATACTGAGTTAAAAGTGAGTGGTAAAGAAATAATATAATTAGCTATACATCATGATCCATTCGGAGTGATAGAGAAAATACATTTTGTAGGAGGCAGCAACAGATTCAAGCAGATGCTTTTTAAAAATTTGCTGTCTTTTTTTTTTAACTAGTAGAGAATCATATGCATTTAAAAAAGACAAACAGGCCAGGCAAACAGGCCAGGCCTGTAATCCCAGAACTTTGGGAGGCCGGGGCGGGCAGATCACGAGGTCAAGAGATTGAGACTATCCTCACTGACACGGTGAAACCCCATCTCTACTAAAAATACAAAAATTAGCTGGGCGTGGTGGCATGTGCCTGTAATCTCAGCTACTTTGGAGGCTGAGGCAAGAGAATTGTTTGAACTCGGGAGGCGGAGGTTGCAGTGAGCCGAGATGGCGCCCCAGCACTTTAGCCTGGGAAAAAAAAATTCCAACTAAAAAAAAAAAAAAAAAAAAAAAAAAAAGAAACATAGAAACAGTCTTGTAAGAGGAGAATGTAATCAAGCCATGCTTTCCAAATAAAAACTTTCATGAAAAGTAAGACAAGTTAAACATTTGTATATTTTTCTGTTATTTTATTTTTATTAAGAAAAAAATTAAGTGACTTGCCCAGGGTTAGAAAAGCAAAGTGATTCACCCAAGGACACAGCAAATCAGTGATGGAACTGAGTTTTAACCTTACTATTCTTCCAAAGATAGACTTCCCATTACATAAACTACCTCCTATGAAGGTGGGGGAAGAGAAGGATGGTTGGCATGGCAGGTATCAAGACTGAGCCTCAGGCTGGGCATGGTGGCTCATGCCTGTAATCCCAGCACTTTGGGAGGCCGAGGCGGGTGGATCATGAGGTCAGGAGATCGAGACCATCCTGGCTAACACGGTGAAACCCTGTCTCTACTAAAAATACAAATTAGCCAGGCATGGTGGTGGGCGCCTGTAGTCCCAGCTACTCGGGAGGCTGAGGCAGGAGAATGGCGTGAACCCAGGAGGCGGAGCTTGCAATGAGCCGAGACTGCGCCACTGCACTCCAGCCTGGGTGACAGAGCAAGACTCCGTCTCAAAAAAAAAAAAAAAAAAGACTGAGCCTCAGTACTGCTGCTGCGTCACCCATACCCCTTCTTTAAGGAAACAAATGACAGGAGTCATAACAAAATCTGTGAAACAGAGAACTACGTGCAATCTATCTTGTAAGTGAGCACGACATACCCTCCCCTTCTAGCAATCAGTTCTACCTTAATTTGGTTAAACACAGGACAAAACCTGTTACAAAAAGGCTTCATACTCTCATACCTTCACTCAGCTTTGCTGTTACAAAAATACCTCCTCCTCCCCAAGAAGGGCATTTTACCCATTCCAAGGGCTCAGGTTACGCAAATTACATTTGGAAACTGATTTTTATCAAAACCTGCTTTTCAGACTGTGATGAAGGCCAGATTTAGGAAATGGAGAGTACAGCTGCTCACTTGACCAAAATTATACTGACAACTAAGGCAATCTGGAACTTGCCTGGCTGAAGGGTATTTAAAACAAAAGGGATCTGTTTCAACTGGATTACTAGTTCCAACACTCTGATCAGTTGTACATTCTAAAGACTGGCTCCAATCAGTTTCATGAGGTTGCCACTATCTGAAATGAAGGCCTCAGGCTGTATGGCAGAATTGAAATTGGGAACAGGTACCCTCAAAATGTCATTTGCAAACACAGAATTTAAACACAAATAAAAAAAATCATTGCACTGTTCCTCTGTTTACATACCATGTCCACTCCACCGCACATACTACCATAAAATTCCATTTCCAAAGGCCACACATGGAGTTCCTCAGAGGACATTTCTAAAATTTGACATCAGCTGAATGAAAACAAGTGAGCAATTTATAAGACTGATGGACTGTTTGGGAGTTACTCTTACTAGATCACTAGTGTGAAAGGAAAACAAAAGTCTGGGACCCCAATTTACTGTGCCAAAGGAAAAAAAAAATTAAGCTGAAAGCTGAGTCATGCAAGAAGCTGCCTTTCCTTTTGTTCCTAAGCAGATAGCTACAGATAAAATGTTACCTATCTCCACAGGCAGCAACTCTACATTCACCTTATCTTAAGTAAAGTGCTGATTTACTGAGATGAATACATAATTGACTATTCCCCTAGCTGCTCCTTTTCTCTTGCAACATGTGGATTCAGTAATGTGACCATACCTTTCCTCTTTCCCCTCCAGCCTGCTTTTCCCACTTCAATACTAAAACCCTCTTTGGAGAAAGGCACAGACCTGTCTCCTAGGCGTGTCCTTAAACCTTGGCAAAATAAACTTCTAACTTGATTGAGACCTGTCTTTGATACTTTTTGGTTTACACTAGAAGAAAAGATGGGAAAAAGACAAAAGAAAATGTTACTGATGCCATTAACTGCATAGGCCTAGAAACAAATGACAATTAGCTGAAATGAATCCAGGAAAAAGGCTACTCCATCATCTGATTTCTCAACTCTAGGTGAGGGCAAGAAAATAAAAATTCAGAAGACAGTCCCCAATTCCTTCCTATCTCCTCTATGCGGGGATCTCTGAATTAGAAACCAAGCTGCTATCCGTAATACAAGGCTTTCATCTTCATAGAAAACTTAGGGTTTCTAGTTGGAGAAATCTATTATTTGTCTTATGTCACTGAAACTTTCAAGGATTCCTTGTTTACTTGGCAGGGGCGGGCAGGGAAACAGTTGCTTGAATCTGAGGCAAAAATATAAATTGTTCTCAGTGGAAAAAATATAAAGGCATTTCATTCATAGATAGCTTGGATTCATGCACTGTATCTAAACCAGTAAGTTCTTTTGAAGTTGGAAGTATAAAGTAGACATTGATTATTTAAAGTTCTTACTTCTTGTCTCAAATCACTGCAACATTTACTCACTGAATAAATATTTGAGAGCCCCTCTATGCCCTTTATGTATCTCACAGCAGTGGAGGAGATGGACATCAATCCCATAATTTAAATACAGAGCAGTCAATACTAAACTAGCGAGAGACCATGTAGTGGACACAGAGGAGTGAGTGAGTCATTCTGGAGATAGATGGGGGGGCAGAAGGAAAGATTATCTAGAAGAGGTATCACCTGAACTGAGCCTTAGAGTAGAAGTATGTCAAAAAGAATTTCAGCCAGAGGGAAGAGTACAGACAAAGGGCTTGCTGGCTGTGGGTATTTAACTGTGTCTTAGGAGTGTAGTGGTTGAGGTAGTAGGAGATGAGGAGAGCCACAATGAACGTAAACATGCAATTCTGGATTTAGATTGACCTAAGGAGTCCTTCTGTAGGCATGGATGCGATTGCAGAGGACAGGATATGAAGAGAGACTGGAATCTGCAGTAGATATCTTTCTGGCTGTCTGCTCAGCCCGCACCAATCTTTTCTTTGAGAGCAGCCACTGCCCCGCCTGTGGGTACTATGTTTACACTGCTAGACAAGTTGACTGGACCACGGACAGATACTGGCCACTGCTGATGGGACTGGAAAAAGACACTGGTTTAATGCAGTTCTCTCTATTGCCAAGATTTTGTAATGAAGACACAGGGCTTGCTAACTTCTGATAAGAATGAGCTGTGAGGTGACTAGTGAGATGGTTTTGTTCCTGAAAAGCAGAGGATATTTGACTAGGTGGTAGTGGTTAGGATGAGGGTTAGGGGATGAGGTAAAGCAGAGGTACTATGTTTCATGGCTTCAGAGGGTCTGAGAGTAGTTCCTGTGGCTCCTGATGACTCCTGCCATCCCTCCTGAATCCCAACTCTTCCATGTTTCTCTATGTCCCATGCTCTAACCCAGTTTCTTTCCAATAACTTCCACTCAGGCCCTGAGCTAGTTAAGTTTGATGAGTTTCTCTTACTTACCATAAAAAAAAAAAAAATTGACTATGACAAACCTTAATGAAAGTCTATCTATATTTAGAGATCAGGAAGAACAAGAGATAGAAAAAAGGTACCTTAGGAGCAAAGGAGAATATGGACAGTACAATGCCAGGGAAGTCAAGGAAACAAAGAGCTGTACTAAATAGACAGCAGTCAACAGTATGGAGAAACTGAGGCTATGAACTGACAACAGGCTGAGGGACGAGGCAAAAGGCAGAGCTGGGACTACTTACTGCCTCTGTGCAAAATTTAAGCAGGTGCCAAAACACTCAATCAATATATTTTAATACAATCTTTTAAAATCAAAATACAAAATTAATGCAAGAAAAAGTTTTAAACAGATGACTATCACTAGAATTTTCCTTTTGCCTCAAGGCTCCAATAATGGCCTGGTATGGCAATCATACTAATTTTGTCACTAATCATCAGGAATCATCTAAAGACAACTTCAAGAACATGGAGGGAAGGAGGTAGATTTCAAAATGTCAAGAAAAAGGTAGGAACAACTGATAGAGACTATTCTTTCCAATATGTTTGATGAGAGAACCTCCATTTTGCAAGTGAGGAAACTGAATCACAGAGAAATGATTACCCAAGGTCATACAAATTGAGAACACACCAAGAAAGTGAGAATCAAACCTGGTTTCTTGCCCTTTTCTGCTCCACAGTGGGCTTAGCTTAGTGGAGGAGATCTGTGGTATGTTCGCACATGTCAGTGGAAGGAATTCTGGCAAATTAATTGGGTGTCAGCAGTACTTCTATAATGAAGCATTTCCATAGGCAAAACAGGCAAGGTGAATTTTCTAGAAATTCCTAAGGGCAAACTATAGACAAACTGGAGATCTAAAATGCTACAGGAAGAGCATTGTGGACATGACAGAGATGATAGTCTTTTCCAAGGTCTGAAGAAAAAGTCACCAGAAATCCTGGGTATTGGAAACTATGAAATAATTGTTATTCCAACCAAAAAATGAGCATCAAAAAGCATTAAAGTGAGGCCTGAAGGATACTGAGTGTGGTTTTGGCATTAGGAAGATTAACTGTAAACACGAGACTTCATGGTCTTTGCAATTTACTTGTTCTGAACAGTTCATAGTTCAAGGTTGTATTAAGCTGAAACTTTTAAAACCAAAAATAGCTGTCAACTTGTAATATCTTCACAGCGACAATGGGATGGGAAAAAAGAAGGCTCACGGGATCTAGTCTTTGGAGGAAAACTCATCTCTGAATCCCCAACCCCTGGGTAATTCATCTGAAAATGGTAAATGGGCAAAGTAGGAAGCCCTCAGCTCTTTTGTCTGAAGAGTGCTGTGAACGCTGTAATTTCTCCTACATGGGTAAAATTTCAGTGCTTCGGTGCTTAAGGGGTATCAAGAGGTCATCTACTCCAACCTAAGGAATGAACACTAGCATACTTCCAGAAGTGAGGCATTCACTCTCTCACAACTACACAACAGCTTGGACTATTATTAAGTTCTTCCTTATTCTAACTTGAAATCTTTCACCCTGTAACTTTCTGCCTACTAGACCTAACTCCATTCTCTGAGGCCCCATGGGACAACCTTTCACAGAAGACAACAACCATAGTCCCCTAAGCTTTCTCTTTTACGCAATAACTATTTACTGAGGAAGCCAACATTCGTGTTCCCTTTAAAAGTATTTCATAGGGCATGTCTTTCTGACACCTACCTTCATTATATTCCTCCACATTTTTATGTCCAAGTTCTTTTTAAATACAGCCTCTACACTGTCCGTAATAGTGAAAAGTTGGACAACCTAAATATTAATCTATATATAGGAGAAGAGAATGGTTAAGTTAAACTAACATACGTATACAATGGAATAAGCAATAACTTAAAAAGGATAAGACACATCTTAAAAACCACTGCTTTTTAAAACCATAACATATATACATATGAACATACACATGCATGCTTTGGTATATACATGGATAAAAGTTTGGAAGCAAATTTACCAAACTATTATCAGTGATTAGAGTAGAGAGGGAGAATGAAGGGCACACACGACAGACAAGAGGACATTTTTATTCTATTATCTCTTTAGCACAAGTATGTACTACTTTTGTGTTAAAAACATCAATATGTAAATATGTATTGACACTGGAATATTTCTTTATTGCTGAATGATAAAAGCAGATATTAACCCTTTCTCTCCACCAGGAATGTAAATTTCAAAGATAGGGACTATGTCCTGCGTACTCTTATATCCTAAGACTTAGCAAAGTAGGTGCTCAAAAAATAACAGCTTAATGGGTAGATGTATGAATGAATGAATGACACCTATATGTTTGTCATATTAGAAATTATCACACTGGTTTCAGAGTTTCAAGACACTTCCCAGATGTCAAACCTGCTAGATACCACTCTGATCAGAGGCAGGAGGTAGTAGAAAGAATACTAGATAAGGAGTAAGAATTTCATCTTAACTATAATATTACTGAAGGAGCCTTAGCAGAGTCATTTAACTCCTTTATCTAATTTCATAACTGCATTTTTACAGTAATTTTCCTACATGAGCTTGAACACCTCCAGTGATAAAAAGCTTACTTTCTTATTTGATGCTAAAATATAATGCCCTGCAATGAAAACATCCTGGTCTTAATTTAATCTGTGGACACTGCGCAACCTGAACAAACCTGCTCCCTCCCCTTTTCCACCAAGAGTCTGACAGCCTTTGGAGTTTAATACCCCTAGTCCCACAACTGATTTATATATCATTTCCTCATCACACTGGCTGGCCATCTGCCTTTCCTCTGGACATATTCTTGCTTGGAAAGGCCATATGAAAATATCATGCTCAGAATCAACTGTGGCTTGATGAGTACAGAAAAGAGAGGGAGATCATTGTTCCCGCTCCCTTTTAGATACTACGTTTTAAATGAATACAATAGAATTTATAACATTTAGGGTATAAAATACACACTCTACAATGGCATAAAAGACAATGGGTTAATATTATTGATCAGTCCTGAGTGTACAGTAACTCAAACCTCTCAGTCCTTTTTATTTTCTACTGCTAAGCTTGCTGATTCACATCCTGTGATGGTAAGCTAGGTCTCGGCACCAAACACAGACTTTGTTTATCACCTTGAGTCACTCTGATGTTCCTGCCTATTGAAATACGGGCTTTCCTTCTTAGCTTTAGGAAATCAAAAGCAGCCCACCGCCTGTATTACCCATCTGTACTCCCCACCTTCACACAAAGTTGGTGAGGCTTAAGCTAGGCCTGTGATCTCAGGCTGGTCCCAAATTTCTATCAAAACCTAGTATAGTACATAGTGATTAAGAGTGTAGGCTGTGAAGTCAAGCTGCCTGGATTAAAATCTGAGCTCTGGCTGGGCTCAGTGGCTCATGCCTGTAATCCTAGCACTTTGAGGGACGGAGGTGGGCAGACTGAGCTCAGGAGTTCGAGACCAGCCTGGGCAACATGGTGAAACCCTGCCTCTACTAAAATACAAACAATTAGCTGGCCATGGTGGCACACGCCTGTAGTCCCAGCTACTCAGGAGGCTGAGACAGGAGAATTGCTTGAACCCAGGAGGCAGAGGTTTCAATGAGCCGAGATCACACCACTGCCTTCCAGCCTGGGCGACAGAGTGAGACTGTCTCAAAAAAATAAAAAATTAAAAATTAAATCTCAGCTTTAACGTTTACTGAATGTGTCATATTGCTTAATCTATATGGCTTAGTCTATATTGCTCAGTCTCTCCATGCCTCAGTTCTTCAGCTATAAACTGGGAATAACAATAGTAATTTTATCACATCGTAACTGTGAGGACTGAGTTATTACATGTAATGTGAACAGAGTTAATACATGTAAAGTTCTTGGAATATAGTAAATGCTCAAAAATGTGAGCTATTATTATTAATGTTATCATATTGTCACCAGTTTGTCTCAGGATACCCATCAGTAAAATGAAGACAGTGACTTTACCTAAAAAGTTCCTATGAGAACTAAGTAGGAATGTATGAAGGAGCGCCCAGGAATTGTAAAGTGCAGGGTGCCTCCGAGGGATTCATCTGAGTGAGCTTCTAACTCTTGCATGCCTGGGGCCTACTGGGTTTGCCCACCTAGCAGGTATAGTCAGGTAGTGAAAAGCATCTTATCACAGCAGTGTCACATATCTGGTTCTCAGTAGCCTCACTGTTCCCCATTACATCTACCTGCAGTTCAGGATGACTGCCTGGATTAGAGAACCAACATTTACTTATTGAGCTTTCGCAGTAAATTGTCCGTAAAGTTTTCTTTTCCCTTGTTTTATTGTTACTGTAACTATGAAGTCAAAAGTAAAAGCAACAAAAGCTTTGTTTTGTTTTGTTTTTTTGTTTCTGAGATGGAGTCTCACTGTCACGAGGTTGGAGTACAGTGGCACGATCTTGGCTCACTGCAACCTCCGCCTCCCGGGTTCAAGCAATTCTCCTGCCTCAGCCTCCCGAGTAGCTGGGACTACAGGTGCGTGCCACCACACCCAGATAATTTTTTGTATTTTTAGTAGAGACAGGGTTTCACCATATTAGCCAGGATGGTCTCGATCTTCTGACCTCATGATCAGCCCGCCTCGGCCTCCCAAAGTGCTGGGATTATAGGCGTGAACTACCGCGCCCGGCCAAGCAACACAAGCTTTGTATCCCAGTTAGTCATTATTTTAGCTGTGTAACTTAATGTCTCTGAGCTTCGGTTTCCTAATCTATAAACCTATCTATTACTGGATTTTTGTGAGAATTGAGAGATTAAAATAGGTAAAAGACTTGCAGACTGCTGGTAAATGGAGATGTGAATCAATAACTGTAGTCTGGGCTCAATGGCTCATGCCTGTAATCCTAGTTGAGATTAGGGAGGCCAAGCCAGGAAGATCATCCGAGCCCAGGAGTTTGAGACCAGCTTGGACAATACAGGGAGATGCCATCTCTACAAAAAATTAAAAATTAGCTAGCAGTGGTGGTGTGTGCCTGTAGTCCCAGGTACTCGAGAGGGTGGGGTGGGAGGATCATGTAAACCTGGGAGGTGAGGCTGTGGTGAGGCCATGATTGCATCACCACATTCCAGCCTGGGCAACAGAGCAAGACCTCATCTCTATTAAAAAACCAAAACACCAAATGTAATTGTATTTTATTATGACTACGCTTATTTCTCCAGCCAGGGGCCATAGTTCTTTATAGAAATATCTTCCATAAATTTGAGTTTTAATTTATAGGCCTCTATTAGAAAGGTGAAAATACACTCAGTGCAATTATACCAAACAGCTAAACCAAAGGAGCCATAATATCCTTTAGGAAAAGTGTATGCACACTTTTTCCCACACAAAAACATTCTTTGAGTCTATTCCAAAGAAAATCCCACAACTTTCACTGGTGTGATTTCCAAGTGTCAAAACCTGAGATTCCATCACCAGATACTGAATTAGTGGTTGATTTGGCTACTGAGGTTTTTCACTGATAAAAGTATTACTGACTCTGAGGGTTGATGTTTGTTATATATCTCAGTCCCTTGTGACTTCTCTAATTACTTAGTTCTGGATTATGGAGCCATTAAATTTCAGAGCCAGAGAGGACTTTACAAATAAACTAGGTTGTCCTCCTCACTTTACAGATGGAGAAACTTGAGTCCAGAGAAGGAAAGTAATTTGTACATGTTTGTATAAGTAACCTCCAAACTACAGCTGCCTCTGCATTTCATTTGGCCATTAAATGACCTATGTATCTGTAACATTCAGTGGTTGCTATTCTGGACCACATGAATTTGACTACCAAACTTTCTATTCTTGTAAATTGATGGCTCATTGCAGAAACTGGGAAAACTAGTGATCATCATGAGTGTTTAAGGGCAGCTTCCTGAAATTTAAGGATAAATTAAAGCTGAAGATAGATAGACCCTCAGAATCCCTATATAGCTTCACACTGAAATCCTTAAAACAGATATGTAAATTCTATGTGAACAGATATCTTCTGTCCTGATGACTGCCAGATCTATCCATGGAGTCTTATAAAGTGAAAGCACTAAGAACATTTGCTAAATGAATGAAAGAAACTGGACAAACATCTGAATTCTCCCCTTTTTGAAGCACTTTTCTACCTTGATTTCCAGGACTACAGTCTTCTGCTTTTCCTCCTTTCTCAGATTACCAGTTTTTCAGTCTCTTTTACTGAGTACTCTATGGGACTTCCAAACATTGGCATGTCCCCTGGGGTTAGTCCATGGACCTCTTTGCTACCAATATCCTCTCCTTAGGTGACTTTAGACTGTCATATAGCGATAATTCCTAAAAGTGGATCTTTCAACCAAAGCTTCCCCTTGAACTCCAGGGCCCTGTATCTACACAGCCCATTTAACATCTCCATTTAGCTTTCTAATAGGTATCTCAAACTTAACAGCCAAAAGGAACTCTAGATTCTACTCCTACCTCCCATATCAACATGTTTCTTGGGAAAACTTGTATCTTAGTAAATAAAACCAAAATCCATTAGTTATTCAGTACTAAAATCTAGGAGTCATTCATAATTCCTTTTCTTTTATATTTCATCATCCAAACCATAAGGAAACTCTTATCAATTCTCCCTCCAAAACAGATCTAAAATCTATTCTCAGTCTCCACTACTAAGAGCCCTAGCTTATGTCACCATCATCACTCATCTCATGACCATTTAGTCTACTAAGTAGTCTCCCTCCTTGTCTTAGACTCCCTACAATTCATTTTCCAATGTATTCTATATTGCAGTCAAAGGGATCCTTAAAAATTCTTCTGTTCAAAACACTCTACTTCCCCTAGAAGATGAAATAAAATCTAGGGCCTACATATAGCCCTATATGATGAGGCTCTAGCCTAAATCTCCGGCTCAATTTAATTCTACCCTTCCCCCACTCACTATGCCACATACAAAGGAAATAATCCTTTCTCATTGCTAAAAGGGCAATTTATATCTAGGGAGAGGATTATAGAAGACTAGATCACAATATATCAATTCAATTGCTTACCATTCCTAAATCCCACAAGGCACTATAGAATTGTGAGAAACCGCCAGGCGCCAGTGGCTCACACCAGTAATCCCAGCACTTCGGGAGTCTGAGACAGGTGGATCGCTTGAGCCCAGGAGTTCAAGACCAACCTGGGCAACATAGGGAGACTCCATCTCTACTGATAACTCAAAAAGTTAGTCAGGCATGGTGGCATGCACCTGTGGTCCCAGCTACCTGGGAGGCTGAAGTGGAGGATTGCTTGAGCTCAAGAGTTTGAGACTAGACCTGGCTACATAGCAAGACCCTGTCGCTACAAAAAATTAAAAACTTAGCCAAGTGTGGTGGCACGTGCCTGTAGTCCCAGCTACTCAGGAGGCTGAGGTGAGAGGATCACTTGAGCCTGGGAGGTTGAAGCTACAGTGAGTCATGGTAATGCCACCGCACTCTGGCCCTGGTGAAACAGTGAGACCCCATCTCAAAAAATAAAAAATAATAAAACTACATGTTAGAATGGCTAAAATAAAAAAAAAAGACAGTATCAAGTGATGGTGAAAATGTGGAGCAACTAGAACTCTCATACATGTAGCAGGTGAGAATGCAAAATCATATAACCACTATGGAAAACAGTCTGATAGGTTCTTATAAAATTAAACATATATTTACTATGTGACTTAGCAATTCTACTCCTAGATATTTAACATAGAAAAATGAAAATTTAGGTTCAAACACAACCTAGTACATGAGTATTTATAGCACTTCATTTACAATCATCCCAAACTGGAAATAACCAAATATCCTTCAAAAGGCGAATGGATCAACAAACATATAACAGAATACTATCTAGCAGTTAAAAAAAGAACAAACTATTAATACACATAACGATTTGGACGCCAGTTTCAAAAGATTACATACTCTATTATTTCATTCATATGATAGTCTCCAGAAGATAAAATCACAGTAATAGGGAACAGGGAACAGATCAGTGGCTGCTGTGGGTTAGCAGTCAGCTGAGGGTATGACCACAAAATGATAGCATGAAAGAAGGTTTTCTTTGAGGTAAAGAAATGGTTCTGGCTAGAAAAAGCTATTTTAAAATTCATATGGAACCAAAAACCCAATAGCCAAGGCAATCCTAAGCAAAAAGAACAAAGCTGAGCCAGGTGTGGTGGTTCACACCTGTAATCCCAGCACTCTGGCAGGCCTAGGTGGGTGGATCACTTGAGGTCAGGAGTTAAAGACCAGCTTGGTCAACATGGTGAAATCCCATCTCTACTAAAAATATAAGAAGTAGCCAGGCATGGTGTCACACACCTGTAATCCCAGTTACTCGGGGGGCTAAGGCAGGAGAATCGCTTGAACCCAGGAGGCAGAGGTTGTTGTAAGCCAAGATCGCACTGCTATACTCCAGCCTGGGCAAGAGAGTGAGACTCCAACTCAAAAAAAAAAAAAAAAGAATAAAGCTGGAGGCATTATGCTACCTGACTTCAGACTATATTACAGGGATACAGTAACCAAAACAGTATGGTACTGGTATGACAACAGACACACAGACCAACGGAACAGGATAGAGAACCCAGAAATAAGACTGCACGCCTACAACCATCTGATCTTTGACAAACCTGACAAAAACAAGAAATGGGGAAAGGATTCCCTCTTTAATAAATGGTGCTGGGAGAACTGTCTAGCCATATGCAGAAAACTGAAACTGGACTCCTTCCTTACACCATATACAAAAATTAACTCAAGATGGATTAAAGACTTAAATGTAAAACCCAAAACTATAAAAACCCTAGAAGAAAACCCAGGCAATACCATTCAGGACATGGGAACAGGCAAAGATTTCATGATGAAGATACCAAAAACAGTAACAAAAGCAAAAATTGACAAATGAGATCTAATTAAACTAAAGAGCTTCTGCACAGCAAAATAAACTATCATCAGAGGCCAGGCGCTGTGGCTCACGCTTGTAATCCCAGCACTTTGGGAGGCCAAGGCAGGCGGATCATGAGGTCAAGAGATCGAGACCATCTGGCCAACATGGTGAAACCCCATCTCTACTAAAAATAGAAAAATTAACTGGGCGTGGTGGCATGTGCCTGTAGTCCCAGCAACTCGGAAGGCTGACGCAGGAGAATCGCTTGAACCCAGGAGGCGGAGGTTGCAGTGAGCCAAGATGGCACCATTGCACTCCAACCTGGCGACAGAGCAAGACTCTGTCTCAAAAAACAAACAAACAAAAAGAAACTATCATCAGAGTAAACAATCTACATAATGGGAGAAAATTTTTGCAATCTATCCGTCTGACACAGGTCTAATATCCAGAATCTTCAAGGAACTTAATCAAATTCATAAGAAAAAAACCAACCCCTTAAAAAAGTAGGTCAAGAATATGAACAGACACTTCTCAAAAGAAGACATTTATGTGGCCAACAAACATGAAAAAAAGCTCAACATTGATGATCATTAGAGCAATGCAAATCAAAACCACAACGAGATACCATCTCACGCCAGTCAGAATGGCAATTATTAAAGAGTGAAGAAACAACAGATGATGGCGAGGCCGTGGAGAAATAGGAACACTTTTACACTTTTGGTGAGAGTGAATATTAGTTCAACCACTGTAGAAGACGTTGTGGTGATTTCTCAAAGACCCAGAACCAGAAATACCATTCGACCCAGGAATCCCATTACTGAGTATATACCCAAAGGAATATAAATCATTCTATTATAAAGACACTTGAACATGTACACTCACTGCAGTACTATTCACAACAGCAAAGATACAGAATCAAACTAAATGTCCATCAGTGATAGACTGGATAAAGAAAATGTGATATACATACACCATGGAATACTATTCAGCCATAAAAAAGAAAAAGATCATGTCTTTTGCAGGGAAACGGATGAAGCTGGGGGCCATTATCCTTAGCAAACTAACGTGGGAACAGAAAACCAAACACCGCATGTTCTCACTTATAATTAGGAGCTAAATGATGAGAACACATGGACACATAGAGGGGAACAACACACGCTGGGGCTTACCAGAGCGCAGAGGGTGGGAGAAGGGAGATGATCAGGAAAAATAACTTATGGATACTAGGCTTAATACCTGGGTGATGAAATGATCTGTACAACAAATCTCCATGACACATGTTTACCTATGTAACAAACCAGCACATCCTGCACATGTACCCCCTGAACTTAAACGTTAAAAAAAAAAGAAGAAGAAGAAGAAACAGTTATGGGCCAGGTGGAGTGGCTCATGCCTGTAATCCTAGCACTTTGGGAGGCCAAGGTGGAAGGATTGCTTGAGGTCAGGAATTTGAGACCAGCCTGGCCAATATAGTGAGACCTCATCTCTGTAAAAAAGAAAGCAAATTAGCTGGGCATGGTGGGTGGTGTGTGCCTGTAATCCCAGCTACTCAGGAGGCTGAGGCAAAAGGATCGTTTGAGGAGTTCAAGGTTGCAGTGAGCTGAGATTGCACACTGTACTCAAGCCTGGGAAGCAGAGCAAGACTCCGTCTCTCTAAAGAAAAAAAAGACAGGCCGGGCGCGGTGGCTCAAGCCTGTAATCCCAGCACTTTGGGAGGCCGAGACGGGCGGATCACGAGGTCAGGAGATCGAGACCATCCTGGCTAACACGGTGAAACCCCGTCTCTACTAAAAAATACAAAAAACTAGCCGGGC